>NC_133324.1:361526287-361837759 GCF_042186555.1 Aquarana catesbeiana | reverse complement strand
GACGATACTAAGCTAAGCAGGGCAATAACTTCTCCGCAGGATGTGGAAATCTTGCAAAAAAGACCTGAACAAATTAATGGGGTGGGCGACTACATGGCAAATGAGGTTCAATGTAGAAAAATGTAAAATAATGCATTTGGGTGGCAAAAATATGAATGCAATCTATACACTGGGGGGAGGACCTCTGGGGGAATCTAGGATGGAAAAGGACCTGGGGGTCCTAGTAGATGATAGGCTCAGCAATGGCAGGCAATGCCAAGCTGCTGCTAACAAAGCAAACAGAATATTGGCATGCATTAAAAGGGGGATCAACTCCAGAGATAAAACGATAATTCTCCCACTCTACAAGACTCTGGTCCGGCCGCACCTAGAGTATGCGGTCCAGTTCTGGGCACCAGTCCCCAGGAAGGATGTACTGGAAATGGAGTGAGTAGAAAGAAGGGCAACAAAGCTAATAAAGGGTCTGGAGGATCTTAGTTATGAGGAAAGGTTGCGAGCACTGAACTTATTCTCTCTGGAGAAGAGACGCTTGAGAGGGGATATGATTTCAATTTACAAATACCGGACTGGTGACCCCACAATAGGGATAAAACTTTTTCGCAGAAGAGAGTTTACCAAGACTCATGGCCACTCATTAAAATTAGAAGAAAAGAGGTTTAACTTTAAACTACGTAGAGGGTTCTTTACTGTAAGAGCGGCAAGGATGTGGAATTCCCTTCCACAGGCGGTGGTCTCAGCGGGAAGCATTGATAGCTTCAAGAAACTATTAGATAAGCACCTGAATGACCACAACATACAGGGATATACAATGCAATACTGACACATAATCACACACATAGGTTGGACTTGATGGACTTGTGTCTTTTTTCAACCTCACCTACTATGTAACTATTTATGTAATATGTTTCTCTTTACCCAACAAAACCAAAAATGGCTCCGCCTTCCTGTGATGCCATGGCCCGAGGCATGATGTGTTAATGACGTCACAAGGCGCAGGGTCACTATAAATAACTTGTATTGTGTCTTCACTCACTTTTAAAAACTTTTGGTGAATGGGTAGGGGTACTATGTACCCCTATACTCATTCACATAGGGGGGTGGGATATGGGAGCCCCCTTGTTAAAGGGGGCTTCAAGATTCTGATAAGCCCCCCGCCCACAGATCTTCACAACCACCGCCCAGGGTTGTGGGTTAGAGGCCCTTGTCCTCTGTCCAAAGCACCCCCCATGTTGAGGGCATGTGGCCTGGTATAGTTCAAGAGGGGAGGTGCCACTCGCTCATCCTCCCCTTCCTGGCCTGCTGGGCTGCATGCTTGGATAAGGGTCTGGTATGGATTTTGGGGGGACCCCACGCCATTTTTTAAATTTTGTCATGGGGTTCCCCTTAAAATTCACACCAGACCCATGGGGCCTGGAATGGATTGGGGGGATCCCACACTGTTTTTTTTCTGAATTTTTCATTGCTGGCGTTCTTTTGTGTACATTTCAGCTTTCAGTGGGGAAGCACGCTGACAGCTGATGAGTCATCGGTTGTTAAGGATGCGGCAATGGGCTTCACACAGAATTCAAATCAATCGATCATTTTTCCACCAATCTGAATACAAAATGATCCAAAAATTTGGAACTTGTTAAAATGCAATTAAACAAAATGAAACTAAACAAATTCTGAAATGAATCAGCAAAACTAAATTTGTAACATAACAAATCTATCCAAAGCAAAACAATTTTTTCTGTTCTGCACATGTCTATTAGAAAAAGTCGGATATTGCTTCCCTCTTATTTTTTCTCTACTCTCACTACAGCTATTAAGCAGTATATCTGGAAAGGCCAGAGAGCGAGAGTTTTTTTTCTCAATTCTCACTAAACATACATCTTTAGGTGGTATGGGGTTTCCACTGCTCCAAGATTATTATAAGGCAACGCTCTTAGACCAGTTGAAGGTTTGGTTCAATCCTACCATTAAGAGGCCTTGGGTAACTATAGAAAAAGCTATGCTCTCCAATTGGGAACTCCAGGCATTACTGCTGGCACCCACTATATGTCTCAGATCATCCTTGTATTTCAGCTACTTTAGCGGCATGGGACTACTTACTCTACAAATCTAGCAAGTCCCCTACACTAACGTTAACTGAGCTACTACTAAAATCCTACGAGTTTCTTATTCCTTCCTTCTCAGTCAAAACCTGGCTAGACAAGGGATACTTTAGTGTGAATGAGGTTCTAGCAGATAAACAGGATAGTGATACTTATAAATTATCCCAAATTGGTAATTTCAATCAGAATTTCCCAAGCCAACACATAAGTAAAGAGTAGACAATAGGGAAACATTACCATAACCCTTCTACTGTAAAGGGTGGTATTTAGTGGTTTTACTCTCATTTACAGCTTCACTCACAGACCATAAAATCCCCACCCTTGGGAAAGGGATTTGGGCCAAAAATTTCTGCTTGGCAGACAACTTTTTAAACATAAATATAATGTCACCCATCGTGTTTACCATTGGGAAAAAAATTTTTGAAGATTACCCATAGATGGTATCAAACCCCATACAGACTATATACCCCCAACTGTCTCTCCGAATTGTTGGGGGTATTGTGACCACAAAGGTATTCGGTATTCTCTCAAACAAATTCCCCAAACAATATGGAAAGGTGGTCATGTGTATACTGATTGCAGGTAGGCTTAGGATCACTAATAAGTGGAAACAAAATTTGTCTTCCAACGTTGTCCAAAGTAATACACAGGGTTCATTTACAATGCTCCAATTAATAATATCTCTCACTCTCTCACAGTGGAAGCACCCACTTCTGTTCAGTGTTGGAACTGTGGTTAAGAATGTATAGTCTTAAAAATGTTAAATAATCATAGCCTTGAAATGTTTGTTTTATTCTCTGATGAGATAATTGATGACCAGTTATATGGTAAACACAGGGTCAACATTATATATTGGACACTTATGTGAACCTTTTTGGAATTCATTGCAGATACAGCGGTTGATTTACTAGGCAAAAAGACTGTGCACTTTGCAATGTGCAGTTGCACTCTGCAATTACAGTAGCTCCAGAGCTTAGTAAAAGAGCCAAACCTCTGCTGACTTCCATCATCCAATCATGTGGAAGCAAAAATGCTGTTTTTTTTATCTTTCTTGCACGTGATTGGGTGCACTTTGCAAAGTGAAGCCTTAACTCATTTACTAAGCTCTGTAGCAACTACACTTGCAGAGGGCAACTGCACTTTGCACAGTGCACAGTCTTTTTGCATTTAGTAAATCAACCCCATAGATGGGGTTAAACCAGAATACCATCATTATATCAAACATAATCAGCTGTGTAGGGGGTATTAACCCATTCCCACCCCACTGCTATAGCCGAAAGACGACTACAGCATGGGCTTACTTTGCCAGGTGGGCATCCATGGATGTCCTCCCATGAATGGAGATTGCCTTGCAATATGCACTCTGTAATCGCTGAGTTGTTTGGAGCTGATCACAGATAGGCCCTTTACCACACGATGAGCAGTGTCCAATGACAGCTGATCACGTATGTAAACATAAGCCAGTTATCGGCTTTCCTTTCCTCGTGCTGACAGTGTGAGGAAGGGAGAAGAGAGCCAATAAACAGCTTGTGGTAAAAGGACATCTACACTTATAATCAGGGCATTGATTATCAGTGTCCTGATTATCAGTGCAGTCTGAACAGTGCTCACCAGTGCTGCCAATCAGTGTCCACAAGTGCTGCCAATCAGTGCCCACCAGTCCTGCCAATCAGTGCCCACCAGTACTGCCAATCAGTTTCCACCAGTGCTGCCTATCGGTGTCCATCAGTGCCACCTACCAGTGCCCATCAGTGCCACCTATCCGTGCCCATTAGTGCCACCTATCAGTGCAGCCTCATCAGTGCTGCCTCATCAGTGCACACCAGCGCCGCCTCATCAGTGCACACCAGTGCCGCCTCATTAGTGCCACCCAGGGCTGGACTGGGACAAAAATGTGGCCCTGGACTTTATCCAGAATGGCCCAGGGCACAGCACATCAGGGCACAGTGCACATCAGGGTAAAAGCACATGAGGGCACAGCACATCAGGGTACATCGCACATCGGGGCACAGCGCACTTCGGGGCAACACAACACAGCACATCAGGGCACAGCACATCAGGGTACATTGCACATCGGGGCACAGCACACATCGGGGCAACACAACACAGCAAGATCAGGGTACAGCACATCAGGGTACATGGGGCACATGAGGGTACATAGGGCACATGGGGCACATCAGGGCACATGCAGGGCACATCAGAGCAGATTCAGGGCATATTCGGGCACATGGGGCACATCAGGGCACATTCAGGGCACATCAGGGCACATCAGGCACATTCAGGGAACATCAGGGCACATGGGGCACATTCAGGGAACATCAGGGCACATGGGGCACATCAGGGCACATTCAGGGAACATCAGGGTACATTCAGGGCACATCAGGCACATGGGGTACATCAGGGAACATCAGGCACATAGGGTACATCAGGGCATATTCAGGGCACATCAGGGCACATTCAGGGAACATCAGGGCACATGGGGTACATTCAGGGAACATCAGGGCACATGGGGCACATCAGGCACATGGGGTACATCAGGGCACATTCAGGGAACATCAGGGAACATCAGGGCACATGAGGGCACATTCAGGGCACATGGGGTACATTCAGGGCACATGGGATACAATCAGGGCACATTCAGGGAACATCAGGGCACATTCAGGGAACATCAGGGCACATTCAGGGCACATGGGGTACATTCAGGGCACATGGGGTACAAGGGGTACAATCAGGGCACATCAGGGCACATGGGGTACAATCAGGGCACATCAGGGCACAGCGTTTACTTGTTGTTTTCTTCACATGCAGAGTAGCACAGGCAGCCTCTGTAGTAAGTTCTTTCTCATGTCACGCTGCTGCTGCTCCCCCCGGCAGCCCCTCCTCCTCCTCTTTTCTTGTCCATCTCCATTTGCTTGTGACATCGCCCTGGCTCCGCCTCCTCCTATGTCCCCGGGCCGCCTCCGCCCTCCGTCCGTGAGTGACGTCACGGTGCCGGGACAAAGAGGCCGCCCAAATGGCTATATTGATAGCTGTTAGGGGGAGTGCCTGGGGGAGTGTCAATGCCTGTTCTTTTGTGACGCCGGCGGCCGGCCCGCCCACCGAGTGCTGGAGCGGAGCCGCCCAGCGACGCTCGGACGGAGAGAGACAGTGACACAGTCACTGTCTGACACAGTCAGAGAGAGAGTCATTGGTGTAGTGGCCCGCTGCCAATCGGCCCACCGGGAATCTCCCGGTAGTCCCGATGGCCAGCACAGGCCTGGTGCCACCTATCAGTGCCGCCACATCAGTGCTGCCTCATCAGTGCCCATCACTAAAGGAGAAAAATTACCTGTTTGCAAAATGTTATAACAAACTATGAAAAATGTTTGTTTTTTTTAAAAAAATGTTCAGACTTTTTTCATTTGTTTAGCAAAAAATAAAAAAACCTCAGTGGTGATTTAATACCACAAAAGAAAGCTCCATTTGTGTGAAAAAAAATTATAAAAATGACTGAAAATTAGCCTGGGCAGGACAAGGGTAAAAGTACCCAGTAGGCAAATGGTTAAAAGTCTAACTCCCTGCAGAAGAAAAAACTGCCTTTGCAGTGCCCCCCACAATGCAAGATTTACTTGTTAATTTTCGCCTGAGAAGCAGGGGTCCCTTCTGTGATACATCCACCCTCTTGCAACTTCATCTCTAAGACTATCCTGGCTGAGGTCACACTCCTGCCACACCTATGTACAATGCAGAGTCAATAGACCTGCTATGTATGTGACGATGCTGAGTCCAGAGCAATAAGAGTAAGGAGAGGCGTACCAGAGCCATCAGCAGCAGGGTTAGGGTAAGGCAGTTTTTCCTTCATCCTTCAGATGTAACAAGCATTTAGCCTTGCAGTGCAGAAAGGGGGCACTGCAAAGGTTTTGTTCTTTTTTTTTCATCCAGCTTGAAGTTGGGATTCAAACCAACTGAGGAAAAAATATGCCTTACTAACAAGTTGAGGTTGCAGAAGACAGTTCAGTGTAAAGTACACAATGACAAGATTGAGCACAGAAACAAGATAATGGTTGTCTTTACTGTTTCAAAAAGGTTTCCCACAAACAGAAATTTGAAGGAAGACAGGTGTTTCCAGATGTGCTGTTCAAGCTTTTCTGCCAAAGCCAAACAAATAGGCAACATTGAGGGCCAAAAACGCAGTGGTTGGTAAAAAAAACTGCACCAGATGAAAGGCACATTATGCTGACTTCCCTTCACAATCAAACATTGTCCACTGGCACCATCATCTCAGACTTGGCAAAAAATAATGGGACTCTGGTAAGGAAAAACAAGGCCAACCTAACTGACCTATTGTTTCTTTTTGTCAGATTGCAGGTTCAGATTTGGAGTTGGTTCATGACGTGGAGCAATGTCTTAACATTTTGCTTATTTCTGATTCCTTCCAAATCTAGACATTAAAATAATGTAAATAAACAGATGCAACTGAGGCTTCAAATAATATGAACTCATTATCTTCTTGGTTCACAAACACTTTTGTAATAAAAAATCAAAGGAAGGTTAGCACATAAAGTATAATTTTATAAGGTGCTAATTAGACACCCATTGTCCTTTTAAACACTGATATAGAAATGTATGTAAAAATGTTAATCTGCTATTTAGAGGTACCTTTAAATAAGCTAAAATAAAAATATTAATCAGGCTTTATGATAATAATAGGTACCAGGTATAATATCATGTCAGCTGTTAACATTACCCAACTGTGTATAAAAAAAAACAGTTTTTTAAGCAGCTTTGTTGTGGCCAATGACAGCTGATCACGTGATGTAAACAGAAGATCGTAATTAGCTTTTTTTTCCCTCATGCTGATAGCATTTTGAAAATAGAGAGCAGCCAAGGAGTGGTATGTGAGTTTCTGGTGACAATCCCCTCTACACTCCTAGAAGCTCCAAGTGTTATCAGAACTGTCTAATGTGTGTGTGTTTTTTCCTTTCACATTATATAGGAGCTTTTGGCCTTCTCGATAATGGGTTCCCACTGCTAACCAGGTATTGCAAACACACATAAATTATTCATAGCAAATGAAGAAATCCTTGTGTTAAGCATGTGGCAATCCATACGTTTGTAAGATCTGATGGTGTAAATAAGACATGAGGAAATTTTGAAAGTGCTTCACCCTATAACATATACCATACTTCAATTATCTTGTAAAAACATTTTAATCCTAAAGCAGAACATAAAACACCCTAATGAAGTGTAGTGTACTCTTTCCAGTAAAGTTTATTTTAACTAGATATGATCTAAACATTATTGTAAAATATGTAAAAAACAAAAAATGTTTATCTTGCACTGTAACTAGGAGTATGCAAATGTTACTACATACACGATATTACTGAAAGTATTGGGACGCATGCCTTTACACACACATGAACTTTAATGACATCCCAGTATTAATCCATAGGGTTCAATATTGAGTTGGTCCACCCTTTGCAGCTATAACACCTCTCAACTCTCTGGGAAATGGTAAAAAAGCAGGAGTAGTATGGCGCTGCCTTTATGGAGACAAAAAATGTTTTTCTTCTTTGTAGAATTGCTTCTAAAACCTGTATGTGTTCAAAGGTTGAATAAAACTGTGACTGGTGGTGAATATTTCTATTAAAAATGAAAATACAACAACTGATGCTCCAATTGTTCAACAAAGATGCATAGTGCCCTTTAAATTAGGTAATAAAGTAGTTGTGGATATGGATACAATATCATCTAGGTGGAAAGTGTTAAAAACAATACAATACCACCTAAGTGGAAAGTATTAGAAAATGGTAAAAAAGCAGGAGTAGTATGGCGCTGCCCTTATGGAGACAAAAAGATATTTTCTTCTTTGTAGTGAATGTATTGCCTAGTGTCCTTATAGAATTGCTGCTAAAACCTGTATGTGTTCAAAAATTGAATAAAACTGTGACTGGTGGCGAATATTTCTATTAGAAGTGAAAATACAACAACTGGTGCTCCAATTGTTCAACAAAGGTGCATTGTGCCCTTTAAATTAAGTAATAAAGTAGTTATGGATATGGATACAATATCATCTAGGTGGAAAGTGTTAAAAAGAAAAAAAGAAAAAAGAAAAAAAGGAAAAAGGAAAAAAATGAAAAAAGGAAAACAGGAATAATATGGCGCTGCCCTTATGGAGACAAAAAAAAAAAAAAAAAACTCTCTTTATAATGACTTTATAATTCCTAAAGTGTGTGTGCCAAAAATGAATAAATATGTGACTGGTGCCAAGTCCTTACTGTTAAAAGTACAATTGCAACCTAAGGTGCTTCAATTATTCAACAAAAGTACATAGTGCAGCTTCACTAAAGTGACCAGTGTTAAATCATACAAATCCATACAACTTTGTGCAAATTATCCATCACAAATAGTGACTCTTGTGCTGTGACCAGTATTAGTTGGATAGGAAAAGTTCCGTTTATGAAAAAACAAGTTATTTTTGGAGTATTTTGTAGTGTTCAATCTTTGAGGGTCAAATATCTGTAGGAAAGCTTCTTATCCAGGTGCTGGTTTCTTTAATTAGTGCCTTGTCTGCATGCTCTAACAATGCTTGCACTCACCGGATTCTCCTTTCCCCTGCAGGGGTATGGATGGTCACAGTGGTTGCCACTGTGTAGCAATCAAGGATATCCCCCAAACTTTCCTTGCGTATTTCTATAAGGACACTAGGCAATACATTCACTACAAAGAAGAAAAAAAATGTTTGTCTCCATAAGGGCAGCGCCATACTACTCCTGCTTTTTTACCATTTTCTAATACTTTCCACTTAGGTGGTATTGTATGTGTAGAGGCAGCAGCCATATCCATAACTAAAACATTCAATTCATTGTGCGGATTTACCCCATACACCTACAACTCTCTGGGAAGGCTGTTCACAAGGTTTAGGAATGTGTCTATGGGAATGATTGACCATTCTTCCAGAAGCATATTTGTGAGGTCAGGCACTGATGTGGACGAAAAGGCCAATCTCGCAGTCTCTGCTCTAATTTATCCCAAAGGTGTTCTATCAGGTTGAGATCAGGACTTTGTGTAGGCCAGTCAAGTTCCTTCATCTATGCTTCTGGGAGAATGGTCAAACATTCCCATAGACACACTCCTAAACCTTGTGAACAGCCTTTCCAGAAGAGTTGAAGCTGTTATAGCTGCAAAGGGTGGACCAACTCAATATTGAACCCTACAGACTAAGACCGGGTTGTCATTAAAGTGGTTCTAAAGACAGAAGGTTTTTTTTTATCTTAATGCATTCTGTGCATTAAGATAAAAAGCATTCTATGTGCAGCAGCCCCTCAGCCCCCCTAATAGTTACCTGAGCCCATCTTGATTCAGCAATGTTGCACGAGAGACTCAGCTGTCCAGGACTCTCCCTCCTCATTGGCAGAGACAGCAGCGAAGCGCCACTGCCTCCCACTGCTGTCAATTAAAGTCAGTGAGGAGAGAGAGGGGGCAGGGCGGAGACGGGTCACGGCTCCATGTCTGAGTGGACACAAGGAGCTGCAGCTCAACTCAGGTGCCCCATGGCAAAGCTGCTTGCTGTGAGGGCACTCAACAGGGGAGAGGGGCCAGGAGTGCCAAAGAGAGACCTGAGAAGAGGAGGATCTGGGCTTCTCTGTGCAAAACCACTTTACTGAGCAGGTAAGTTTAACCACTTGCTGACCAGCTCACATACATATACGTCAGCAAAGTGTCTAGTTCGCTCAAATCGCTGTACCCATACGTTGGTTCCTTTAAGAGCCATAGCAGGCGCGCATGGACCTGATGCGCGTGGCCAGCGGGCACAGTGACTGCCAGCCACCTGCGATCATGAACACGAGAGCCAGAATGGGGATTTATGTGTGTAAACACATAAATCCCTGTTCTGACAGGAGAGGAGAGACAGATCTGCTGTTCGTAGTAATTCCGAACAGTGATATGTCTCCTCCTCCAGTCAGTCCCATCCCCCCACAGTTAGAAACACACACGTGTGGACACATTTAACCCCTTGATCGCTTATTGCAATTTTTTTGCCAAAAATGTGTAGGGGAATACATATTGGCCTAAACAGTTTAAACAAAAAATGGGATATTTATTATAGCAAAAAGTAAAAAATATTGTTTTTCTTTCAAAATTGTTGCTCTTTTTTTGTTTATAGCACAAAAAATAAAATACCACCAAAAGCTCTATTTGCGGGAAAAAAAGGATGTCAATTTTGTTTAGGTACAACGTCACACAACCGTGCAATTGTCAGTTAAAGCAACGCAGTGCTGTATCGCAAAAAATGGCCTGGTCATTAAGGGGGAAAATCTTCCGGGGGTGAAGTGGTTAACATGTTTGTTATTTTATTCAGAAAAAAAACACGAGACTTCAGTATCACTTTAAATTGAATGTGCGTGTAAAGGCAGGAGTCCCAATACTTTGCTTAATATAATATGTAGCAGAGCTCCTGATAAACTACTTACAAAGTCTAATGAGTATCTTTCAGCGCAATGCAAACTACCAAGCTTTACATTTTGTGGTAGGTAGGGAAAATAATTTTGAAACTGAATACAGGAACTGTTTATTAATCCATAATTATAATGGGATAAATTCTTCAGTATATGGAATATACTGTGCATGTAATTTATAAATATTATTATAATGATTAAAAATGAAATTAACTACTTTTCAAGCCAAAATATATGTCATTCACCTAATATACAATGTACCATAATGTGTGCTGACTGCTATCCATAGCTGCAAAGTGTGCCGTACTCTAACTTTATCATTCATTAAACATGCATCAGGGAGCTCCAAGAGCCGTGGATAATAGATAATTATATCATTCTTTTGAATACTGTACTGATCCATAGTCAGGAGTATGTTTCTAATATGGCAGCATATATGAATGTCATATACTGTCATATACAATGTGAAATGTCTTTTAATAACTAGAAGTTGGAGAATTAAACATAACTGTTATTAAACAGTTATGAGCAAAGAATGGTATCTGATGTAAAGTATACGTTTTTTCCACACTTGCTCAGTAAGTTTTTATAGGATTTATTGCTTTATTGAACTGGTTGCTCTGTACTTAATGCATTAAGTGTACTCATGCTCTACTTAGGGTAAAATTTGTTTTTTTTTTTAAGTTTTCTCTGTTCTGTATTAATTTAGTCCTTAAGAAAAAGACTTTATCTGGGACACATTTTATTCATTGTAGAATCTAATCTAATCTGTCCGTGTTGAGCAATGACAGTACTGGTAGGTGTGTTAAGTTCATATGGTAAGGGAAGTTGAAAATTCTTTCATATAAGGATGTGCTATTTAGACAAGTTAATGTTAATGGTATTTTTACAAATCAGTAGTCATCTTATATCTAATATCAAATATATAGTTATCTTTTAAATGAACAGACAGAAAAGTGAGTCAGTATAAACCATAGCCTTCAAAGTATATGACAGGGCAAAATATAAAAAAAAGTAAACAACAAACAAAATCACATATGCGTTATATCTCACAATACAGAACAGTTCTTCCTGTTTGATCCCTTTAAATTCCCTGCAAGTAGAGAAGTTACCTGTTGAACTTGGCAGAATAATGTTTAGCTCCTAATTTCCCATTGTATTGGCAACACCGTGGAGTACTTTTCAAAGATTCGCCAGAGACATTTGCCAAAGTAAGACTGAAAAGGCAACATTTTCTACCAAGGCTTGCTTTTTGTATTATGCAACTGATAAATTGCATCTTGTAAGGGTGACTCTTGATAGTAGAACAGCAGCTATTTTTCACCTTTTTGTTAATCGTTGTATAAATGTTTTAAGCTGCTTTTGGTAAATATCAGGAGTTAATTCATTCACATGCTGCTATGTGCTATCCATGGTGCTGAACCTGTGTAAAAACACAGTTTCATCACCTTGCATACTGAATGCTAGCAGCATGTAATTTCTTCCCACTGTAAACGATAGATAGATGCCTTTCAGCATTTTAGGATGTTTTGAGAGGGGCTTGCAAAAAAATGTGGGTCTCCCAAAGTCCCAGTGCCAACAAGTACTAATCTCATTGGCGTGACTAGTACCCAGAGGGGGGTGCCAGGAAGATGAAGGTTCATCTACCACCTAGCTGACCCACTATGGGGGCAAGTAGTTGTTTGTGCCTGGTTTTAGGGTCTTGTGAACCTCTTACCAGTCCACCAGTGCTTATGGGTAAATGTAAGATGAAAAAATACACACAACTAAAAAGCGCCTCATTCTTTTTTTTAATAATATTGATCTTTTTGGGTTCTGTTGATGTCTAAGTTCTGGCCAGCCCCCAATCCAGCAATGGCAGGTCAAAGAATGGAGGAATGTAGTGCCACCCAAGGTGTGCTGCTATTTCTGCTCCTCCCTTATAAAATTATCCCACAAAGTCTTGTGGAAATTTTGGCAAGTGTATTATCATCTAACAATACAATAATGTGTACCCTAACCAATTACTTATTTCCAAACAGCAGCCGATTTTTAATCTTCTGATCATCCTGTAAGGAAACTGCTGCCCTTTCTGACCTTTTATGGGGGGCTGACAGTCTTCTGTCTGCATGAATAAAGGTACAGGCATTGCAAGAGACTCATACCAAGTCAAATTAAAAAAAAAAATTATACTGCTTGCTTTTAAAAACATATAGTTAATAATGCTGTATTATCGAATAAAGAGCTGTAGTAATTTGTACCGTCTGTTACATCTGCCTTAAGTTTAGCTTTAGGAAAGTTGTTTTAGTGCCTGCAAATTCTTTGAGTTTCTCTGTCAGGGTACTGTAACGAGCAGCATAATACAATTTAGAACTTTAGACAAAGGTTAGCAAAGCTCCAATATATCGGTTCTAACCTTTTACTTGGCTGCAATATATTATAATGGCGGTTTTTACAGGACCCTGAGAAGGTGAACGAGGAACTATGTGAACAATCAGCTGCCAGTAAAACATCACTTTCTGAACTTCAGAGTTGAAACAAGCAGCACAGCAGTATATAAGCTATAGTTCAGGAAAGCTCAGACTTCGTTATTTCCTATTACTTACCAGTAAGGCACCAAAATTACTAGCTATAAACTTGGATGGGAGGGTAATATCTATGTAGCAGCTGTGAGGTATATGAATTCATGCTTCTCATAGACAAGATTGTTTACTTTAATAAAAGAGCATTATTTATTCTTGGCATCAACAAAAATGCAAAAGCCACACGGACAAATAAAATTGAGTCCACTTAAGCCAAAAACAGAAAAACAGAAAAACAGTATTTCAACACTTAATTTAAAATTGGTTCTGGTTTTCTATGAATCAGATCACACAAAATTTGTATTGCATATTTGGATTTTTAGAATGTACCTTAAATGTCAAAAAGTACTTCACTTTGTTAACACTGTGCTTCCACTTCAATTTCCAGTTTATATAGTATTCCTTTATTTAAATATATCGCTTTGACCCTTTCACTGCTGGGGCCATTTTTGAATTTTTATTTTTGCATACATGCACATTTTAGGAACGAAGATTAGTTTGAACCTCCAAGCATTATATATTTTGTATGAAATGGTTTTTATTTTCTATTAAATGATTGTAGTTGCAATTTTTATGCCACTCTTTATCAAACCCAATATTTTGTTAAACAAATATGCTAAAGTTAATTAGCACAAGAACTTAAAACAAGGAGGTTGAATAAATAGATACCAAACATGTAAAGCCTTACAATTGCACACATTAAGGCTTCATGCACACTGCAGCTCAAATGCCTTTTTTACAAGCTTTTGATGTTTTTTTTTTCTCTTCTCCCTCTAAACACCCCTCCATGCTGGCTTATGTGTCCATGCACACATAGATGTTTACAGGTGTTTAAAGACAGGGGTGTTTAGAAGTAAAAAAAAAACATCACTTGCACGTTAGAGAGGAGCATTTGGGCAGACAAAAAGTGCATGTATGCACATAAACATGCAAGTCTAATGGCCAGTATAATTATTCCTGTAATGAGAAAAGGTATCCAAAGGCGCACAGTGTAAATGAAACCTTAACAACTGCAAACTATGTTAACCAAAATCACTAATTGGCAACATTTTAAATGCCCTTACAGATCATCAGTTTAGCATTAACTGTGAATAATGGCCCTAAAACTATTACTCTTATGCTCCGTACACACGGTCGGATTTTCCGATGGAAAATGTCCAATCGGAGCGTGTTGTCGGAAATTCCAATCGCGTCAATTCCGACCGTGTGTGGCCTGTTCCGACGCACAAAGTACCACGCATGCTCAGAAGAAATTCCGACACGGAACAGCTCGTTCTGGTAAACTTAGTGTTCGCAATGGATACAGCACTTTCGTCATGCTGCAATGTCAAAAATGGTTTAATACAGCGCACTCTCTTCTTCTTTATAATGTGAGAAGAATTAAGTAGTTTTGCTGCTCATATTCACACACACTTCTCACAAACTGTTTTTTTTTTTTTTTTTTATTGGGATTCCCTGAATATATTGTTATTTGTCACATCTGACATAATGTTTTTATTTTTTATTATTTTTTTTTTTTTGGTATTTTAAGCCATTTTTGTTTTAGATTTTATGTTTGTATTTTTTCCAAGGCTGATCTTTGTTCAATGTTATTTTTATTCCAGGCTATTTTTGTGTGTGTTTTGTGTCTCAAGTTACCACAACACCATTGATATCTTTTATTATTTAATCTCAAGGAGATTGTTTGGTGTTGGTGTCCCTTGTTCATTTCACATTGTATATTTGAAATGTACCTGAATCCTCACAAACCAACTGTCCTTTTTGAAGTAAAACACACATAGGCAAGTATAATTCAAAACAAAATTCCTTTATTAAGGGCTCAGAACCAAACAAAGAGGGAGGCAACACTGGAGAAACATGAGAAATTAGCGAAGCCTGGGACCCCCACGGCAGACATCAATTCTTGAACATCAAAATTGGTGGCCTGAGGAGTCCATATGTAAGGGAGGGCAGTCTGGTCCAGAATTCACAGAGATCCGGAAAGCAGCAGATGACATCTGTGTCCCCAGGCTGTGGTGCCACAAGAGGCTGCATCTTTTGACCGACCAGACTGGATCCAGGGTCCTCACTTTCTGGTCTTCCTTCCACGCTTCCTTCCGGGCTGTGGCTGTGCTGTTGGAGATGTGGCAGGAGGAGGAGTAGGACCTGGAGGAGAAGGAGGAGGAGGAGTAGGATCTGGAGGAGAAGGAGGAGGAGGAGGAGGACCTGCAGGAGGAGGAGGAGGAGCATCTGTGAGTTCGCAAAGGTGTGTCTGAGCTGTAATTTGGCCCCTCATACCTTTGTTAAGAGCCTCCAATATGAGCGACTCACACATGAGTTGTTGTCCCTCCTCCATCCTCTGCATTTTTGAGGCAATGAGGGCAGCAATGTCCTCCTCCACGGTGTGTGGTGCTTCCACGGCCTCTGTAGCCCTCCAAAAGAGTCCTCTGGTAGCCTCCTCTAGGGCACTCCTCCTCCTGCCACTTTCTCTTTCCAGGGAGGGACCGGCATTTCAGGCAGGCAGCTCGGCCCAGCCACGTCCTGGCTGAGACTTCCCTGTGTATGAAAAAGGGGACATGGTTTTAGTTTTTGCTTCATCAATCACAATCCTAAATTAGTACTCCCAACTAACATCTAGTTAACATCATTGATTGGACAAGCAGAAATATTTCGAGGAATGCTATACCTGGCTCAAGCTGAGCTCCTCCACATGTTGCCTGGAAGGCCCAGGTTGGGCGTCAGAAGCCTCAGCCGGGGGGGGAAGGAAGCGTGGAAGGAAGACTGGAGAGGGATGACCTGGGTTCAGTCTGACCTGTCAGAAAATGCAGCGTGTCATAGTACCACATCCTGGGGGCATAGATGTCATCTGCTGCTCCGGATCTCTGTGAATCCAGGACTTTCTGGCGCTCCCTTACATATGTGCTCCTCAGGCCACCAATTAAGATCTTCAAAAATGTGATGTCTTCCGTGGGGATCAACGGCTTCACAATTTTACACAATTGCTCCAGCGCTGCCTTCCTCTTTGTTTGGTTCCTATAATGTGGGTGGTTGATCTCCCACAGACATGGCAGCTCCCTTAACATATCAATGAATAGTGACATGAAGTCATTGTCTTTCAATAGCATATCCATGTTCACTGCAAGACACAACACAAGACAAAGCCTAATGTCAGACAAAACTCTCCTAATCTTTTTACAATATAGGCCTCAATGTAGAAGCAGTATAGGCACAAGTTTGTCTCTTACCTTCGCTCTTACGATCGGCGCGTCAAATGCTCCTTCCTCCGCTCACAGATCGTACGTAATACGCACATGTGTTACGCTTTAGATACACTGTGCATGCGTGTAACTCCGCCCGCCCCTGACGTTCTTTCTATTCTATTCCCCGCCCCTTTTTGTTCGGCGCAGTGGGGGAAGAGCACATGGCGGAGTCACAGCAGGTGCGTGCTAATTACAGGAACAAGGAGGAGGAGGAGGAAAGCCCGGATCCGGACACGTCCCGATCCAGAAGCCACAAATATGTCCTTTGGGGAGATGTTGGAGATGGTCGACATCCTGAGGAAGGCCGACTATGACGGAAAGTATGGGCCTTACCCCAACCCCAATATCAGAAAGGCCAAGATCATGGCGAAAGTGGTCAAAAGTCTTCACAGGAATTTCGGGGTACGACGATCGAAAGATCAGCTCAGGAAGCGGTGGTCGGACCTAAAATTAAGAGAGCCCGAGCAGTACCGAAAGATCCGGAGAGTGCTGCAAAAAAGTAAGTAGTTGTGCTGTGTTCCTATTCTTTTTGTCTTTCTTACGTTCGTGCTGCTCCATATGCTTTTCTTAATTGTTGTACAGTTTAAAATGTCAATTTTAATGTTCATGGGCCCATTATTAGTTCGTATCAAACATTTTTTGGGACCCCTCTAAAACACCATTGTTTAGGCCATATGCATTTTCAGACATTTTTTAGGGCCTACTTGGATGCAAAATATTTGGTGGTGTAGATGGGTTTGTTACTAGAATGAAATGCAAACTATATTCTGTGTAAGGAGAGGACACTGAGCAGCTGTTTTCACATCAGGACACTGGAGCACTAGTGTGGGACACAAGAACACCATTTTTATTAGGGGGGGCACACAGGTGCTCCAATGTATACTATAGGGGGGTCTCCATCTGTGAAGCTTGTACTAAACAGGTAAAGTATTGCAGGTTGACAAAGGACACTAAAAAAAGCTACATCTTGGAACTCTTCAAAAATAGACAATTGTACCCCACTTCCAAGCAATGTTTCCTATTTCTAGTTCTGCCATCAAATATCTGTGTGCTAATTATACCATTTTTGTTTTACATAGGGGAGCAAAGACTCGGAGGACACCCCTCATCCAAGGAGACCACAGACCCCCCACCTATGGAAGAAGGTGAAATACCCCCAACCCAAGCAGAGCAGGAGGAGGAAGAAGATGTGGTGGAGATTGGCACCACAACAGGTGAGTGTCTGCGACCACAGACTCAGGTAAGAGATGGATGGTGGCAGATTTTTGATACCTGTTTTTGTTTCGTTTCTCTCTTTTTAGGTGATCGTGATGTTAGGGATCGAGATCCTTTCACATCTGAAAGTGCCCAGATCCTGATCGGGGATATAATGGGGTGTAATGTAAAATTGCAAAACATCCAGAAAAAAATAAATGATGTTATTCAAAAAAATAATAACATAATTGATGTTTTGGGGCGAATTTAAAACCCCACAAATTCACTTTTTTTAGTGTGGTCCAATGTTTTATATATTTTAGCAATGTTTTGAAAAGCCGAATTTGGAGGATGCACACAGTGTGCCAACATGTGCTATCTGCCATCATGGGAGATCAATGGACGCGTTTTGGGGGTGCAACCCCTTCCTCAATTATGAAGTAGCGGTGAGGAAGGGCTTGCTCCCCCAAAACACGTCCCTTGATCCCCCGTGATGGCAGCTAGCACATGTTGACATTTGTAAATTGGTGTGCATCTTCCAAATTTGGCTTTTCCTGGGGTGATTTGACCCCATCTGAACGCAATATCAAACACAGTTCCTAAATACTCATGTCTGATATTGACTTCAGGTTTTACCATATGTGAACTTTGTAAGTTCAAGTTTTTTGTCTTTTTTGTTGGTTTTACACAGGCCTGTTTTATCTTAAATGGACATTTCTATTTTTGATAATGCCACCCCAAAAATTGTTATACAACAAACATGTTGGTTTGTTTTAAAAAACCTTTGGTAAATGCGTATGTGATTGTGCAGGTATAAAAAAGTTTGTTAATCAAGAATGTGTGGATTATTGTCTCAACACTACAACACTTTTGGGGTGATGTAATTGCTGTTTTCATTGAAAATGGGGGTTATTTCCTAAGGGCAAATCCTCTTTGCACTACAAGAGCATTTTCATTGCAGTTTCAAGAGCACTTGTAGTATAAAAAGTGTATACACCTTTAGTAAATAACAGACAACAGTGCTTTGTATAAGGTTACACAGTCACGCCATTTTCAGGACTCCCCACATTTCTGTCAGGGTCAGCTAAAACAAACACAAGCAGTAAATGTCCACAAAGATTTTAATTTTTGTGCTTTTTTATTGGAAAAAGGCTTCACAAATTTGAAGGCATATTGATAGCCCCCCTACCCGCAAAGAACTCCAGGTATCGTAACCGGACATCACGGGCACTCAGGGAGGGCAAGCCAGGACGGCTGCTTTCAAGCACCGTCAGTGTTTCAGGTATCACTCCGGCCTCAGGCCCAACTGAGCCAGCATAGTTGACCGAATGTTTCCTTAAAAAGTTATGGAGAATACAGCACGCCAGTATAATATGGTTCAGTTTATACTCCGCCATATGGATAGTTGTCAGAAATAGGCGGAACCGGCTGGCCAGGATTCCAAATGTGTTCTCCACCACTCTTCGGGCTCTGGCCAGCCGGTAATTAAAAACCCTCTGTTCCGGGGTGAGGGTCCTCATCGGGAATGGCCGCATCAGGTGGTCCCCCAGTGCAAATGCTTCATCAGCAACGAACACGAATGGGAGTCCTTCCACATTGTCCTCTGGAGCTGGCAAGTCCAAGCTGCCATTCTGGAGATGCCTGTAGAACTCCGTCTGGGCGATGACTCCACCATCGGACATCCGGCCATTCTTCCCCACGTCCACATACAAGAAGTGGTAATTAGTCGACACCACCGCCAACATCACAATACTATTGAACCCCTTATAGTTGAAATAGTACGACCCTGAGTTGGGTGTTTCCCATCAATTGCCTCTCCGCAGTTAGGAAAGTCCCACCGCTGGGCAAAGTGGGAGGCCACAGTCTGCCATTCCTGTGGCGTGGAAGGAAACTGTTGAGGGAAAAAAAAATAATTACTATTTTTGCTCAGAAACATGGCAAGCAGATTAGGCACAAACATTATGGGGCAGCCTCCAGATAGCATTTATTAAGGGGAATTTCACAATGCCAAAGTATAAGGTACACCTATCATATCCCCCCCCCCCCCTCATGGGCCATTTCTAACATTATAGGGGGTGTGTGGAAATCTTGGACAGGTAACCCTCTTCACTTCATTGAGAGATGAATGCCTAAATACAGGGTATTACTTGGAACAGCCCCTACTTAGTTACGCTATTGACAGCCCACTGGACAGGTAAGAAGTGTCATAATACAAAGATATAAATACACATTGTACACATTTGAGGACATTTGGACATTCTGCTATTACCTATCAAGATAATAATAGGATACAAAAACTTTAAACAGTACCATTTGAAAGTATACAGGCAGGCCCTTGCACTACATGCTTTGGGTAATTCATCCATACATCAGAGCACAAAACAGATGGGTATAGTGTGTATGGGTTTGGCAAAGTCAGCAGATAGATGATTGAGTATAGATAGAGAATTGGGATCAGCTGACTTAGCAGTTGGGGGGAGGGAGGGTTACTAAAAATGATTTGGGGACACCACAAAAAATAAGCCTCTGCCACTCTGCCAGAATTTAAAGCTAAAATCACATTTCTAAACATTTTAGGGGGTGTTTGGGGTAAAGCACTACTATGGAGCTGATAAAATACATTGTTAAGTGACTACATGAGGTGAATATAGGGCCAGGAGAGAACATGCTGGGGAGGTTATTGAAGACCAATCTGTATGAAGGACCTTAAAAAATAATTACATAAAAATCCTGCATGCATGAGAACAAAGGGGACATTCACAGCATATTCCAATCATGGTCATTAGGGAATGAGGAAAGAAATACAATATATTATCAAACATTATATACAATAAAATGTGATATTAAAGGATAAAAATCTTACCTTCATATACTCCTTCTGCAGGACCTGTATGATGGCAGAACAGGTCTCTGGGATAATGATCCCCAGAGCCTGGGGGGAGATGCCTGTCAAGAACTTCAAGTCCTGCAGGCTTCTCCCTGTCGCCAAGTACCGCAGGGTAGCGACGAGCCTCTGCTCCGGAGTGATGGCTTGCCTCATGCAGGTATCCTGCCTGCTAATATAAGGGGTCAGCGAAGCCAACAGACGGTGAAACACGGGGTCCGTCATCCTGAGAAAGTTCCTGAAATCATCAGGATTATTCTCACGGATCTCACGGAGCAAAGGCATATGAGAGAACTGGTCACGCTGAAGCAACCAATTCTTGGTCCATGAACTCCTCCCCACCCTGTTCATGGACTGGACTTGTGTCAAGGTCAGGACCCCAACACCAAGCCCCCGCACAGCACGAACTCTACGAGGAGTACGCATACGCAACATGGCTAGAAAACGGTCGGCTGCTCAGAATGAAGTAACAGAACGCACTGAAGAACAGCAAGGCCTGTGAAGAGTGACCTGAAAAACAGTAACGAACGAACAAGAATACAATGACTAATTAAAGTCATGCGGAACTTGCTTGCACGCACTGAAGAGCAGATACAAACCCACAAGCACAAACTGAACGGCAGAAAACGATCTGAAAGCCACGAGTCTGAAAAAGCGCGAATCGTCTCTCACCAAACTTTTACTAACACGAGATTAGCAAAAGGAGCCCAAAGGGTGCCGCGCTTGGTTCTGAACTGGCCTTTTCTAGTCTTGTCGTACGTGCTTGACGTCACCGCGTTCTGGGTGATCGGAAATTCCAACAACTTTGTGCGACCGTGTGTACGCAAAACAAGTTTGAGCCAACATCCGTCGGAAAAAATCCTAGGATTTTGTTGTCGGAATGTCTGAACAAAGTCCGACCGTGTGTACGGGGCATTACTCTGGTAGGTGTGACAATACCTAATACAGTATGTGTGGCACAATTGTTGTTTTTTTATAAAGGTGCACAAAACGTGTGCATATGCATTTTATGTGTGTGTATTTGCAGGTGACAGACAAAAAAAAAAACAAGATTGTGTTTTTTTAACTGATTTTATTAAAACTTTAATTTTTAAACTTTATTTTTCATTTAGCTTCACTGCTATCACATGGGGGGGGGGGAGGGGTCATAGCAATCCTTGTGTACTGCTTGCACACAGACAATTAACTCTCTTTTTACTTTTACCTGGGAGGGACCACTTCTACACCCCAATTTTGATTGATGCAACAAGAAAAAGTGACAACAGGTGCACCACTAGTGTATTAAACAAAAAGACACTAAATATGTTTACATTTAAAGAATGTGCACTCACAATGCCTCCTAGAATGGCTCAAATGAAAATAACCGAGGGGAACTGCTATCAGGCATAGGACTGAGTGTCAGTCTTTGAGGCAGCTAAGCTAAAACAAAAAATCCACTCATAGTTTGCCACATACAAGTTTGTACATCAAACAATCAAGCTTATTAGTGCTAACTGAAAGGATAAGCTCAACTTTCGTAAATATATTCAGGGTGTAACTTGTTACAAATGAACCGGCCCCTGCACCTATGGCTGCAGTTGTATTTTGATACCCAAATAATCTGACTGGATTCAGCCTCTGTTTGGCTGAAAAATTCTCAGCAGAGACCATCAACAAAAGTTGATCGTACAAAGGGCACCCACTAAGTGGCTTTTGGCTGTTCCTCAGAAATTAGTCAAAATTTGCACTGTATGTCCAGCTTTATCAAAATTACCCCTAACATAAAATGATTAATATAATAAATGTGTGTATTGACCTAAAATCCTACATATCATGCTTACTCTATAGGTTGGCATCCAAAGGCTAATTTTGTGTACTTCAACAAATGCAAATTGTATCATTTAAGATACAAAGATGGAGATTGAGGGCTGTTCCTCAATCTCATGTCTCTGTCTCAAAGGTGGAACATCAGAGGTCTGTTTAGACCCTTGGTATTTCACCAAAGCCCCCAAACGGGGCACCAAATGAAAAAAATAATAGTAATAAAATAAAATTGTAAAAAAATAGAAATAAAATGAAATGGTAAAAAATAAATAAATAACAAAAATAAAAAACTACTGACACTAAAGGTGGAACTACCATGGTCACAAAGATGGTACTTGCGACTGGGCCCTGGCATTCCACCACCAGGCTCGGAGGGAAGCTCCCTGGGCTCAGAGGGAAGGGTCCTGGCCGGATGGTTATGGTTTCATGCACAGGGCCCCTGTAGGTTCTAGTTATGCCTTTGGAAAACACCATTTGCCTGTGTATGCTTCCCATTAGTAAATGTATATTTTAGATTATTGAAAGGTTCTGGACTATTGAAAGAAAGAGCTAAAATATCACAATGCTGCAATAGTAGTGCAAACAAAAACATATGATCACAAAGCAAGACACCACCAATAAATGCAAGCCCAACAGGAATAATAATAACAACTTTTATAACAGTGTCTTGATCTTTATCCTGTATCACTAAAGGAATATGGATGAGGTGAATGTATCTAGGTTCGGTTTAAAGTGGACATTATTTAAGTTCTGATGCTGAATCTGAATCACATTGAAGTCAATAAGAGCTGAATGTTAAAAACAGTAATTACCATTTTCAGGGTTAATAAGCAAGGAATTGTCAAATAAATAACATGAGAGGTTGCTTACTGCCCTGGGGTACATACCACAGTAAAAAAAAAAAAAAAAAAAAAATCAGTTTGATGGGCAGTAGTGATTTTAATAATACTTAATTTATACAATATAAATGCAAAATTCCTTTAAATAGAATGCCTGGGACAAGGGCGTAGCTAGGTCTACAAAAGATCTGGGGCTAGAGCCCACAGCAGCGAAGTAAAGAAAGTCATACGCTTGGGCTGGCATGCATACATATGTATGTGTGTGTGTGTATAAATATATTATAC
This sequence comes from Aquarana catesbeiana, assembly GCF_042186555.1. NCBI lineage: Eukaryota > Metazoa > Chordata > Amphibia > Anura > Ranidae > Aquarana > Aquarana catesbeiana. Next base: position 361,814,423 of record NC_133324.1, on the reverse strand, counting down.
TGATATATATATATATATATATATATTTTTATATATATATATATATATATATATATATATATATATATATATATATATATATATACACACACACACACACACATATATATATATATATATATATATATATATATATATATATATATATATATATATATATATATATATCATTACATATCTGAGTGCGGATACCATGGTTTATGTATGACAATATTTACACAATATATCTGACTTCAGGTTTTTTCATTTCTACTAATGAGATTTGTACCCACATATGTGACTGAGGAATATAGAAACCCAAATGTTGGCCACCTTTATATAAATTTGATATGCAGCAAGAAAATAAAGCAAGAGTCATTTGCTTCAGTCGTTTTTTTTTTATAAAATTGCCAACATAATACATAAGAAAAGAGATCTATGAATAACCATATGTAAACAATGGTCTTCTACATTTGCATGTGTTGTATACCCCAGTCAAGAGATTATGATGATATATATAAAATATAGTAACAATATCACACAAATGTAATAAATAATGCCCATCCGCCTTTATAGGGCACATGGTGTATAGGGACGTACCCCTCCACCCAGGGAAAATACAACTGGGTGCAATGCTCTGCAGGCTCCATAGAAAAAAATAAAACTAAATGCCCCATCAAATGCAGCCACTGTGCCCCATCAAATGCAGCCACTGTGCCCATGAAAAGCAAGAAAATCAGCACCCATTGAGAGAGAGAGAGAGAGACCAGAAGTACCTTAATACCTTTAATCCTCTCTTCTGTCCCAGCCACTATGGCTGTTATTCTATTCTCCTGTATGTATAAAGTGATGCTGCACCAAAAAATTGGGCACAAAACCATATAAGCATGTGAATATCAACCAGACCCACATAGGTGTGACATAATAATCAGCACATATATCATAAATTATATAAACCAGTCCAATATGAAAGAATGTGAAAAAAATATATACAGTCAGGTCCATAAATATTGGGACATCAACACAATTCTAAACTTTTTGGCTCTATACACCACCACAATGGATTTGAAATGAAACGGACAAGAAGTGCTTTAACTGCAGACTTTCCGATTTAATTTAAAGGGGAATGTTTGCTATCTCTCTGAAGGGTTTGTTTTGTTTTTTCAGCCTAATGATGGCTTGCTTCACTGATAGTGACAGCTCTTTGGATCTCATATTGAGAGTTGACAGCAACAGATTCCAAATGCAAATAGCGCACTTGAAATGAACTCTGGACCTTTTATCTGCTCCTTGTAAATGGGATAATGAGGGAATAACACAATCCTGGCCATGGAATAGCTGAGCAGCCAATTGTCCCATTACTTTTGGTCCCTTAAAAAGTGGGAGGCACATATACAAACTGTTGTAATTCCTACACCGTTCACCTGATTTGGATGTAAATACCCTCAAATTAAAGCTGAAAGTTTGCAGTCAAAGCACATCTTGTTTGTTTAATTTCAAATCCATTGTGGTAGTGTATAGAGCCAAAAAGTTTAGAATTGTGTCGATGTCCCAATATTTATGGACCTGACTGTATGGAATCTATAGCAGAACTGTCTCCCAGACTCTTGATTAAAAAACTAGCTGTGATCAATGGCTGGGAAGCCTCTGATCAATGCTGTTCAAAATGAGACCCTCTCCTTTTGCTAATGCCGCCAGCACTGCACTGCTTTCCTCTGTATTCCTGTGACTGCATGCTGTGTTCTTTTGTGCCCCTTTTTCGACCCCACTTCACTGTTTGCTCTGATTTCCGACAGTCTTCTTTCTCTACTTTGCTTCCCCCTTCCCTGCCAGCTGTCAGCTGCTGCAGGCATACAGGGAATCAGTTATCAGGATAGAAAGTGGGGTTGTCAGTAAATATTTCATGTTTACTAACTCCTTTCCTTCCTGTATAAACACAGTAACACTTCTGTGTTAATTCATACCTGAAAAAAACTGTGTTTTTTTTCCCTATGTTTTCAGTTTGAAAATTAGCAGGAATCATTTGTATAGAACACTTCCTGTCCATTCAGAGAGTTCAGCCAAAAAGCAAAAAAAAGCATGAGGTCCTCCCAAAACCCACACAAGACCCTCATCTGAGCATGCAGCCTTGCTTGCCAGGAAAGGTGGGAGGTGAACATGTGCCCCGCTCTTAAACTATACCAGTCTACATGCCCTGTTACAGAGCCCCATTAAAAAAAAAAAAGAAGTATGGCATCCTCGTAAAATCCCTACCAGACCCTTATTAAAGCATGCAGACTAACTGACATCAACAGTGACACTAATACAGTGATAAGTGCAAATACTGTACACTGTCACTGTACTAATGACACTGGCTGGTAAGGGGTTAACATCTAGGGACAAAGGGTTAATTGTGTGCCTAAAAATGTGTAATGTGTGTTATGTGTGCTGCTTTTACTTTACTATCTGTTTGTTTTTTCTCTCTGCCAAAATCATTGGCTGAAATCAGCTGCCAAACTTGTGCCCCAAACCCAGAAGAAAGGCTGTGATGTATAGGTACGTCACCCGGCCAGGAGCTGCTGCCGCTGGCAGTACAACTACTGTGGGCAGGTAGCAAGCAGTTAATTGGAAAAAATGTTCCTTGATACAAGTCTAGCAAATCTATTGTCAATCACATTATCTACTAATGCACATCCAATAATCCTGATGAACAACACCTGACGACTGGTGAAAAAAATGAATTCTACTGCCAACATAATCTGCTTTCATGAATTGTTTGCACAGATTGACATCTCCTGGATCCCCATTCTAAAATTAAAGGGATGAGTGACATTATTGACCAAATATGAACATGGTCATGAATAAGTCTACCTATGACGAAACATGTTGGGGCGTGGCTGTGAGACGTGACGCGAGCGCTGTCAGCCACACAGGAGGTTAGGAACTCGAGTGCACGGAGGAGCGGAGGTTTACCGAGGGAGGGGTGAGATTAGAGCCTAGCAGCTGCACACCTCGGGTCCGCCGTGACCGCTGGTTATAAGGTTTATCCACAGAGTTGAAGATTGATGTGAATTGCACTGAGTTTCTGCTGGTTTTATCTTTTTAAGATGTGAGTGCATTATATGAAGATTGCAGTGGTTTTAATAAATTTTGTTTGCTGGTTCACACTATTGGAGCATTTATTGTCTTTTATGTGGATCCATTGAATAACTATCACTATGGACATCGTATGATCCATTTACCTTGGAGTGTGGTAAAGAAAGCGTTGTTTGCCTTGCATGAGAATGCTGGCAATATAAATCGGTGAGTGTATGTCTGGAGGGTGTGATTCACTGACACGTTGGTGAGGTGGAAGACACACGGAGACACTCGTTTGTGGACATCATTTATTGACAAGATTTTTTTGGACACTTGATTTATATTCCGTCACCTATTTTTTGTTATCACATATAGACCTTTTGAGGCTGTCTTCTTTATATATGGACTTTTGTGTGGAGTGTTGATATTTCACAGCATGGAGTGAGATGTATATGCACATGTGTTTCACTTAAAACGTCACATATATATTCATTGTCACGTGTTATATGATTTGTGGTATGTTAACAGTAGTAGATTACACGAAGGTGTAAAAAACATTAGTAGAGGGTATCACCACTATTGTGTTATTGATATTTTGATAGTTCAGTTGTTTAGAGCGCCTCTTATTTATCCTACGTGTCTGTCTTGGCCACTAGGTGGGGGATCGACATATAGGATTAATTATTTGGTTCATTCATTATTTTTAAAGGGGCAGCTCGACACCTTATAGTATATTTTGTTTTATAGTTCACATTATTTTTGCACCAATTAGTAATTTTTGGGAGTTAATTTAGGGTTTTAGTGGCGCGGTGGAGGTATTTTCTGTTTTGAAGGGCGTTTATTATCCAGGATACCTATACTACAAGTCCCATAATGTACTAGCAATGGTGCTTAAAGAATTTGAATTATGACATTGTGCGCAAAAATACTAGTATACAACATAAGAAAATTCAACTAAGATAAAGGTGTTGTAACCTGTATCCTTTTACCCTGCAATTATTTTGCTGTCCCTTTACCATTTTAAGTTTTGCCTGTGTAATTGCAACAGGGTTCCAAATAACGAAGGACCCTCATTGGGGAGCCATAGCAAGAGCCAGGTGGTCAAAATGATAAAGAGCTTTTTCACTCTCAACATTTGGACCCACCTGTGATGGGACAAAAGCCTAATTAGATTCTCAACTCTTAAAAGGCTTTGGCTTGAAATTGGGTTATTGGTCCTGCCAGTCTCAAAGAAGGTGATTCCAGCTTTGCTGATTATACTAGTAGAGGCACAGCTGGAGTGGTTGGGATAATTAAATGTGGCATTAGACATAAAGAAAAGACAAAATGACCAAGAGTGTTTGCAGGCACACCATGCCAAAGGTGCTTACTAAAATCCAACGCTACTCAATTACCATTATGGAAAGACGGCATGGGCCATTAGCTTGTCCCGAAATGAAATTATGTATCTTTTAGTCAGTCTTAGTCTGTGTTCACATGTTCAGTTATGTTTGGTAACAGTATTGTAGCTAATTGTAGTTCACATGACTTGCTAATTTCCAAAATAGTTGATGAAGCAATATTAATATTATTATATTATTAATATTGTTAATTTCAATTGTTTTTTTTTTTGTTTTACTTAAGAGCAAACGATGTCTAGGAATCGTTGCATGTAGTCACTGTTTGTCTGTAAAATTTAATTTGACTTGGCCGGTAAAAGCATATTAGGTATGTGAAATTATTATTATAAAACAGGATATATATAACATCAACAGTTTGCGCATCTCTTTACAATGTAAGGGTAGACAGTACAGTTACAATACAATTTAATGCAGGAGGAATAAGAGGGCCCTGCTCGTTAGAGAGAGACATGCTATATTTTAAATCAATGGGTCATGTCCAGGTATAGCAGATGAGTTAAATCTTTTTTGGATAGTTGGAATAAAAGAAGTCATTGTACCAAGTCTTTTGTACCCGAATATAACTCAGTAGACCAATCAGCACTTTTAAAAAGTATTAATAGCTGTAACTTTTTAGTGGGGAAGGATTTTTAGAGTGGTGAAGGATTAGAATTTTTTTTAAAAAGAGAGTTTACTACCGCTTTAAATTAAATAGGGTAATGCTATAACCTTTCTTTTTATTATTGTCCATTTCCCTGTTGCAGATTTTCCGTCTCTCCCTTTCTGGTAAAACATTGGAGGTCATTTGCTATAGCGCCAATAAATGATCCTGCAGTCCGGGAAAATAGCGCCCAATTAAGGCCAATTAAGACTTCAACTCTCAGAAACTGGGCGCTAATGCAAATGGTAAGCAGCGCTATTGCCGGCACACATGCCTGTCAGATCACAAATGCGGGAATAGTGGAAGTCAATTGGGCTCGAACCTGCAAAATCCAAAGTTCTCACTGAAGGCTTATATGCAAGTTCTTTGCCATAAAAAATTTATGGGGACCCCGGTCCTGCCCCAGGGGACATGTATCAATTGGAAAAAATGTTTTTAAAACTTTTCAGGAGCAGTGATTTTAATAATGCTTAAAGTGAAACAATAAAAATTCCTTTAAATATCGTACGTGGGGGGGTGTCCTTACTATGCCTGTAGTGCATCTTTCCCGTGTTTATTACTGTACCACAGCAAAATGACATTTCTAAAGGAAAAAGTGTCATTTAAAATTGCTTGCGCCTGTAATGAATTGCCAGTTCCCAGCAATATAGAGCAAAAATCAAAGAAAAAATGGCGTAAGTGCCCCCCATCAGTTAATAACAGGTCCTTCGAGTCTGGTATGGATATTAAGGGGAATTCCACGCCAAATTTTTTAAATTTGGCGTGGAATTATTATTTTTTTAATTTTGGCGCAGGATTTCCCTAAATTCGATACCAGACCTGAAGGGCCTGGAATTGATTTTGGGGGGACCCCATGTCAATTTTTTTAAATTTTGCTGTGGGGTCCCCCTTAAAGTCAATACCAGATCTAAAGGGCCTGGTATACAATGGGGGGACACTACCCTGTTTTTTTTCATTGATTTTTGAATAGCTGGATTTTTGGAATTCCACACCATAATATTTTTGAATAATTACATGCATTTGAAGAGTTAAGATTATGGAATAAACCAAACTGTTGTGCATTCGCTAATTATGCTGCTGAGTACAATGTATGTTTTCAGGAGGTGATACCAATGGCTTGAACCTTGGAAGGTAGCAGAGTATACCACTATGCCATGGAGCAGAGCACAATCATACTATTACTAATGTTTGATTCTTTTCATTGTATACAATAATGTTTTGCATTTGAGGCATTAATATTATTGTACCAACCATGCTCATGTGCCATTGGCTATTGGGTAGGGATGAGCCGTATACCCCTGGTTCAGTTCACACCAGAACTTGCGAACAGGCAAAAAATACAGTGGGGCAAAAAAGTATTTAGTCAGCCACCATTTGTGCAAGTTCTCCCACTTAAAAAGATGAAAGAGGCCTGTAATTGTCATCAGAAGTATACCTCAACTATGAGAGACAAAATGTGGAAACAAATCCAGACAATCACATGTCTGATTTTTGAAAGAATTTATTTGCAAATTATGGTGGAAAATAAGTGTTTGGTCACCTACAAACAAGCAAGATTTCTGGCTCTCACAGACCTGTATCTTATTCTTTAAGAGGCTCCTCTGTCCTCCACTCATTACCAGTATTAATGGCACCTGTTTGAACTTGTTATCAATATAAAAGACACCTGTCTACAACCTCACACTCCAAACTCCACTATGGTGAAGACCAAAGAGCTGTCGAAGGACACCAGAAACAAAATTGTAGACCTGCACCAGGCTGGGAAGACTGAATCTGCAATAGGCAACCAGCTTGGTGTGAAAAAATCAACTGTGGGAGCAATAATTAGAAAATGGAAGACATACAAGACCACTGATAATCTCACTCTATCTGGGGCTCCACGCAAGATCTCACCCCGTGGGGTCAAAATGATCACAAGAACAGTGAGCAAAAATCCCAGAACCACACGGGGGGACCTAGTGAATGACCTGCAGAGAGCTGGGACCAACGTAACAAAGGCTACCATCAGTAACACACTACGCCACCAGGGACTCAGATCCTGCAGTACCAGATGTGTCCCCCTGCTTAAGCCAGTACATGTCCGGGCATGTCTGAGGTTTACTAGAGAGCATTTGGATGATCCAGAAGAGGATTGGGAGAATGTCATATGGTCAGATGAAACCAAAGTAGAACTGTTTGGTAGAAACACAACTCGTTGTGTTTGGAGGAGACAGAATGCTGAGTTGCAACAAAGAACACCATACCTACTGTGAAGCATGGGGGTGGCAACATCATGCTTTGGGGCTGTTTCTCTGCAAAGGGAACAGGATGACTGATCCATGTACATGAAAGAATGAATGGGGTCATGTATCGTGAAATTTTGAGTGCAAACCTCCTCCCATCAGCAAGGGCATTGAAGATGAAACGTGGCTGGGTCTTTCAGCATTACAATGATCCCAAACACACTGCCCAGGCAACGAAGGAGTGGCTTCGTAAGAAGCATTTTGAGGTCCTGGAGTGGCCTAGCCAGTCTCCAGATCTCAACCCCATAGAAAACCTTTGGAGGGAGTTGAAAGTCCGTGTTGCCCAGCGGCAGCCCCAAAACATCACTGCTCTAGAAGAGATCTGCATGGAGGAATGGGCCAACATTCCAGCAACAGTGTGTGACAACCTTGTGAAGACTTACAGAAAATGTTTGACCTCTGTCATTGCCAACAAAGGATATATAACAAAGTATTGAGATGAACTTTTGATATTGACAAAATACTTATTTTCCACCATAATTTGCAAATAAATTCTTTCAAAAATCAGACAATGTGTTTGTCTGGATTTGTTTCCACATTTTGTCTCTCATAGTTGAGGTATACCTATGATGACAATTACAGGCCTCTCTCATCTTTTTAAGTGGGAGAACTTGCACAATTGGTGGCTGACTAAATACTTTTTTGCCCCACTGTATGTGCGAACACTGTTAAAGTCTATGAGACATGAACATGAAAAATTAAAAGTGCTAATTTTAAAGACTTATGTGCAAGTTATTACCATAAAAAGTGTATGGGGACCCGTATGGGGACATGTATCAATGCAATAAAAAGATTTAAAAACTGCAGTTTTTTTTTTTCAGGAGCAGTGATTTTAATAATGCTTAAAGTGAAACGATAAAAATGAAATATTCCTTTAAATATTGTGCCTGGGGGCTGCCCTTAGCATGCCTGTAAAGTAGCTCATCGTTCCCATGTTTAGAACAGTACTGCAGCAATATGACATTTCTAAAGGAAAAAATGTCTTTTAAAACTGCTCGCGACTGTAATATACAGTATCTCACAGAAGTGAGTACACCCCTCACATTTTTGGAAATATTTTATTCTATCTTTTCATGTGACAATACTGAAGAAATTACACTTTGCTACAATGTAAAGTGCGTGTACAGCTTGTATAACAGTGTCAATTTGCAGTCCCCCCAAAATAACTCAACACACAGCCATTAATGTCTAAACCACTGGCAACCACTGGCAATTTTTCCTCCACCTGCGATCTGAAAGTCACACTATTTTGCTGCCACTTTGCTGCTGCAACTTGGCCCCAACTTCTGGGAATGCCTGTGTAATATTGCACCCTATGTACCTCATAGTAGGTGAGGTTGAAAAAAGACACACATCCATCAAGTCCAACCCATGTGTGTGATTATATGTCAGTATTACATTGTATATCCCTGTATGTTGCGGTCAATCAGGTGCTTATCCAATAGTTTCTTGAAACTAACGATGATCCCCACTGAGACCACCTAGTGTGGAAGGGAATTCCACATCCTTGCCGCTCTTACAGTAAAGAACCCTCTACGTAGTTTCTTTTCTTCTAGTTTTAATGAGTCTTGTTAAACTCCCTTATGCGAAAAAGTTTTATCCCTATTGTGGGGTCACCAGTATGGTATTTGTATATTGAAATCATATCCTCAAGCGTCTCTTCTCCAGAGAGAATAAGTTCAGTGCTCGCAACCTTTCCTCATAACTAATATCCTCCAGACCCTTTATTAGCTTTGTTGCCCTTCTTTGTACTCGCTCCATTTCCAGTATATCCTTCCTGAGGACTGGTGCCCAGAATTGGACAGCATACTCTAGGTGTGGCCGGAACCAGAATCTTGTAGAGCGGGAGAATTATTGTTTTATCTCTGGAGTTGATCCCATTTTTAATGCATGCCTATATTCTGTTTGCTTTGTTAGCAGCAGCTTGGCATTGCATGCCATTACTGAGCCTATTATCTACTAGGACCCTCAGGTCCTTTTCCTTCCTAGATTCGTTTAGAGGTATTCCCCCCAGTGTATAAATTGCATTCATATTTTTGCCACCCAAATGTATTATTTTACATTTTTCTACAATGAACCTCATTTGCCATGTAGTTGCCCACCCCATTAATTTGTTCAAATCTTTTTGCAAGGTTTCAACATCCTGCTGAGAAGTTATTGCCCTGCTTAGCTTAGTATCATCCGCAAACACAGAGATTGAACTGTTTACCCCATCCTCCAGGTCGTTTATGAACAAATTAAATAGGATTGGTCCCAGCAAAGAACCCTGGGGGATCCCACAACCCACCCCTGACCATTCCGAGTACTCCCTATTTATCACCACCCTCTGAACTCGCCCTTGTAGCCAGTTTTCAATCTGTGTACTCACCCTATGGTCCATGCCAACGGACCTTATTTTGTACAGTAAACGTTTATGGGGAACTGTGTCAAATGCTTTTGCAAAATCCAGATAGAAGACATCTACGGGCCTTCCTTTATCTAGATGGCAACTTACCTCCTCATAGAAGGTTAATAGATTGGTTTGGCAAGAACGAATCTTCGTGAATCCATGCTAATTACTGCTAATGATACCGTTGTTGCCTTATGAGTTTATGTGAAATCTCCATTGATAGCTGTAAAATATTGTAATTATGAATATATTTCATTTAGCTGGCATCTATGTAACAGAGCCACCAAAAAGGTTAGGCTAAGCAGGCAAGAAGGTGCCAAGGCTTATGTGTACAAACAATGGGTTCCAAACCCTATTGTGGTACACAAACTCACGTCAAAAGACCCCATGCTGGGATATGCATTGGAGGGAGCCCAACCCATAATCAATACCTAACTTCCTGGGGAAAATCAATTAAACCTCCCAGCCAGAATAGGCACAAGGATCTGCATGAAAGGGGGCCGACTTATGGAGTAAGCCCTCTGATCATGATCCAAGCTAGGCCAACCATTGAGACATCAGCCTGGTTTGATATACACAGACTAACAGGGAAGCAAAACTCTCTTTCTGATGGACCAGCAAGCTGAATGGACCTTTGGTAAGGATGGGTAATTATGGGAAAGGAATGCCCTTTTACTTGTAACTAAATATGTGTGTAGATTACTGTATTACGGAATATACTCTGTATTCCTTCATGTAAATATTTTATTTCAACCTAATATTTTTCTTCCTTGGTGTAAGGCGATAGATAGATGATTGTGTATTAGCTAGACTTTCAACTGCTTCCTAATAAATGGCATTATATTAGAATTTTCACTCTTGGTCAAAGAACTCTCATTTAACCCACATCGTATCTATGAGATATGAAAAATCTTAAATATAGATTTTTCAGGGTAACACCGTTCTCATTACTAAAATCTTGTATATAGTCCCTTATCATCCCCTCAAAGAGTTTACATACTATTGATGTTAGACTAACTGGTCTGTAATTCCCAGGGATATATTTTGGGCCCTTTTTAAATATTAGTGCTACATTGGCTTTTCTCCAATCAGCTGGTACCATTCCAGTCAGTAGACTGTCAGTAAAAATTAGGAACAATGGTCTGGCAATTACTAGACTGGGTTCTCTAAGTACCCTCAGGTGCAAGCCATCTGGTCCCGGTGATTTATTAATGTTAAGTTTCTCAAGTCTAATTTTAATTCTATCTTCTGTTAACCATGGAGGTGCTTCCTGTAATTTGTCATGAGGATAAACACTGCAGTTTTGGTTACTGAAGCCCCCAGATTCCCTCGTGAAGACCGAGGAGAAGAATAAATTCAATACCTTCGTCATCTCTCCATCCTTTGTAACCAGATGTCCTTCCTTATTCTTTATGGGGCCAATATGGTCTGTCCTCCTTTTTCTACTCTTTACATACTCCTCCGCTATGTGTCTTTCATGTTCTATCTTAGCCGTCCCTATTGCACCCTTACATTTCTTGTTACATTCTTTATAAAGTCCAAATGCTGAGGATTATCACTCAACCATGTATTTTTTGAAGGCCTTCTCCTTTGCTTTAATATGCATTTTTACATTGGAGTTAAGCCATCCAGGACTTTTGATCACTCTTTTAAATTTATAACCCAATGGGATGCATTGGCTAATGCCCTTATTTATAATGCTGTTAAAGCAAACCCATCAAGATTTTATCCCAGTTTATGCCTTTTAGCAAGGCTCGTAGTTTAGGGAAGTTGGCTCTTTTGAAATTCGGTGTCTTTGTATTCCCCTTATGTTTCCTATTTGTGTGATTTATACTGAAGCCAATTGACCAGTGATCGCTGTTACCTAAATTACCCCGTATTTCCATATCCGTGATCAGGTCTGTATTGTTGGTAATCAGTAGATCCAGTAACGCTTTATTTCAGGTTGGTGCGTCTACCATCTGACCCATAAAACTGTCCTGCAAGACATTTAGGAACTGGCGAGTCTTAGATGAATGCACGGTTCCCTCCGCCCAGTCTATGTCTGGATAGTTAAAATCCCCCATTATGATAACACTTCCCATCCTTGCTGCTAATCCAAATTGTGATAGGAGATCTGTCTCCCCTTCCTCCCTCAGGTTAGGGGGCCTATATCATACTCCCAGTAATATTTTCCCCTTAGCTTCATCCCTTTGGAGCTCCACCCATAATGATTCCACCTCCTCCCTAGCTCCCTTAGTGATGTCATCTCTCACATTCACTTGTACATTATTCTTGATATATAGGCATACCCCTCCCCCTTTTTTACCCTCTCTATCCTTGCGATAAAGGGTATACCCTTGAATGTTTGCCAACAAATCATGAGAGCTGTTGAACCAGGTCTCTGAAATTCCCACAAAATCCAAATCCTCCTCATACAACAGTATCTCTAGTTCACCCATTTTGTCTGCCAGGCTCCTGGCATCGGTGAACATGCCACGTAGGTTAGACCTCAAGTCACATGAAAGTCACACCAAAGTAGTACAGGGACTACTTTGAAGTTGTTGCAAATTGAAGTAGCATAGATATGAATGGTTATCATTGAGAATCATGGGGTACAACTTGCCAAGCAACTTGGAGGTCCAAATTTGCTGGAAATGTTGCCCAACTGTGAAATAAGTCCTATATATTTTATTATAAAAGAGCTCTATTTTATATTTGCATAGTCCTTACTGATTTACATCCGCAGAACAAATGCAGGAAGTGATGTGTGCACATGGGCCAGAAGCAAATGTGTGGTGATGCGAAACAAATCAATGAACCCCACCCACACCAAATCTAACTACCACATCCTCCCCCACATTGAGTAAGCACAAGTACATAGCCTACACTTACCCGGCAAATGAGCAGCACCTCCTCTTTGCTAAAGAGGGACCTCGCCAATGGCGACGATTTTCACCCCAAAAAAATGCTCTTTAACACATCGCTCATTCTGGTATTTACTATAGCCCCCTGTAAAAAAGACATTGGAGCTAAAATGAGAGCTATTTGCAGGTCTGAGCATGCTCAGTTGTGTTGGCACCTAGTTGTACAAAAACGGGGAATTTATCTCTTCTCAGACTTTTAAAGATAGTTCAGTGTAGAAATCACTTTTTCACACAGTTTAAAAGCAGATTATCTTTAAATAATATATTGCATATTTCAGTACAATTTAGGCAATTATATCATGCTCTAAACATTATTTCCATGTGAAATTCTTGGGCGCTATTTGGTTAAGGGAACTATAGTAAATTTGATTTTGGGAGTACTTTTTTACCAGCGCTATAGTGAATACCATTTTAGCGCTAATTAGCTCTGCAGTGCTATAGTAAATGACCCCCTTTATCTCCAGTTAAAGTAGAATGCCATACTAACATTAACTATGCTTACAAATGTCCCCTGCCACCTATCCTGCCTAACCTGTGTAAAAAAAATGAGTCTACTTACGTATTTTAAATCCATTCTGGTCATGTGATCCTGCAACTTTGACTCACCTGTGTCAGTGAGCAGCCGCTTCAGGGGAGAGGAAGAAGCACCACAACAGCTGGAACATGGGAGTCTATAAGTGATCTCACAGCTCCTGGAATTCCTAGCCATTGTCAAGCTCTCCCTACTCTACCATGCAGGTGTGGCTCACTGACACAGGAGATCGCATGACCAAACAGGAACGGACTAAAATAGGTAAGTATACAGATCTTTTTTTCACAAGTTAGGCAGAATAGGTAGCAGGGGAGGGGACATTTTTAGGCATAGTTAGAATTAGGCTGAAATTCATTCACATTTTTACAAACAAAGCCTAAAAATCTCAGCACCATGAGGAACTAAGCTAGACTCATAAAGTTAAACCTGACAGCTAGGAAAAGCATATTAAAGCATAGAAAGAAGCAGAAAATGTATTGTGCTATAAATGGTAAACAAGCATCATGAAATAAAAAAAGCAAAATATATCAAATTTATCCATTGCAAACACCCAATAGAAGAAAGAGGTGGGGGGTACAGACAATGATTGGGACAAAGACCCATTCACCAATTGCAATTTCCACCAGGTAAATCTCATAAATTTTTATTTGTAATTAATGTTTGTGCTCACTGATTATACTTCTGTTTAACCTTAAACCAGAATCTTAGGTATACTGTGTGCCCCTGCCAATGTAAATACAAATGAAAACACTATTTTGATCATTCTTGTGTGTGACATGCTCACAGTTATACACCCTATTAAATACATATACTGACTACTGAAGGCCTGAGCCAGATCCTCTACTTGAAGCCCCACAACATTTACAACACATAATGCTACAATTACAAAAACATAAAACCTAAATGACATACTCTTTCTCTCTATCTTACCTAAAAGACAAGGTAAAGGATACACCCCAGATTCTAAAATAGTTGCAATCCAAGCCTAAGAAGTCTTTCAAAAAAGAGATAAGGCAGTTTGACCACTTCAATACAGGACACTTTCACCCCCTTCCTGTCCAGGCCAATTTTCAGCTTTCATCGCTGTCACACTTTGAATGACAATTGCGCAGTCATGCAATGCTGTACCCAAACAAAATTGTTATTTTTTTGAGACAGATAAAGCTTTCATTTGGTGGTATTTAATCACCACTGAGTTTTTTATTTTTTGCTAAACAAACAAAAAAAAGATTGAAAATTTAGAAAAAAAAAAAAGTTTTTCTTTGTTTCTGTTACAAAATTTTGTAACCATGTAATTTTTCTCCTTCACTGATGTGCGCTGATGACACTGCAATGACAGGCACTGATAGGATGCACTGATGAGGAGGCACTGATGGACACTGATAAGGAGGCACTAATATGCAGCAGTGATGTGCACTGATAGGTGGCACTGATATGCAGCACTGATGGGCACTAATAGGCAGCAATGATGGGCACCGATAAGCAGCACTGATAGGCAACACTGATGGGCATCTCTGGTACTGCACTGGTAATCATTACACTGATTATCGGTGCAGATCCTAGTGAGGAAAGCTGCTTATCGGCTCTCCTCTACTCTCGCGCTGTCAGCGTGCTGATAGGTGGCACTTCCTATTTACACTGTGATCAGCTGTGATTGCACACAGCTGATCACATGGTAAAGAGCCTACCTCATAGGCTCTTTACCATGATCGGTGATGCGGTGTGTCCAAGTGATACACCACTCCACTGATCACCTCGCTGCACGCCCCCAGGGGCATGCATAAGCAACTTATTTTGAAGGATGTCATATGTCATTCAGTCAGAACAATTAAACCACTTCAGCTGTCATTTTGCTATAGGCCGGGCGGGTAGTGTTTAAACCTGCTGTTCATTTAGGGGGTGCTGACAACCGACTGCAAAAAATCCATACGGAAGATGAAATCAGAATACAGATTGGAATACTGCATAAGAGACACAAGGTCACTTTACCCAAAAATATGCACCCAGAAATAATAGCACAGATCCATTCAAGTCACTTAAGCATAAAATCTTGCCTTTGCAAGGCCAAAGATGTTCTATTCTGGCAACAGATTGTTTTCAACATTATTGCAGCAAAAAGGATAAAGGATTGTAACATTTGCAATGAATATATATGCAAGCAGACAATGGAAACCCTTATGGCACACATATTACCAACTCTACCCTGGCGTAAACTGGGTGTGAACTTATTTTTTGTACTTGGACAAAACTACTAATAGTTTCAGACATCTGGGAAATATAGTTGATGTACTGCATGAAACAATTTCAAAACAATAGCTGGATTCTGCAAGGTACATTTTAGT
Organism: Aquarana catesbeiana; assembly: GCF_042186555.1. Taxonomy (NCBI): domain Eukaryota; kingdom Metazoa; phylum Chordata; class Amphibia; order Anura; family Ranidae; genus Aquarana; species Aquarana catesbeiana. Next base: position 361,798,896 of record NC_133324.1, on the reverse strand, counting down.
CACCATGGAATACCTCACATGTTATGGTTTAACTGTTTAAGTGGTTACGTCATCTCCACAATTAGTCAACTTAGAATCTGACGGGTTTTCCAGAGAGTGGGAATTTGAACAAATGTTATCATCTCCATATTATAGTCAGTCCAATGACAAAGCTGAACCTGCTGTAAAAATAACAAATACACTAGTAGTTGAGCCAAAAGGCTTATGTCTAGAAGAACAAAAAGCCTCCTTTCCACAGCTAAAAAGCTTTTGTTTCCAAAAATAACTTAAGAGGTAGTAGACAATCTCACAATGAAATTCCAAAAAACAAAAGCACTCTAAGATAATCAAAATAAAAAGCTCTCTGAGCTAGATATAGGTCAACCCCTTGTCTTCATAAGTAGACGGTGAAGAACAGGTACATGTATAGAGAAGGTTGCCCTATGTTCCTACAGAATGGAAGCAGATCTACATTGCCTGAATGAATGAATGAATGAATGAATGAATGAATCAGAGCAGGAAATGACTATGGAAGATGGTGCTACACCAAGCTGCATTTGAACACAAGTTATCAGTTCACCTGCAAGATATAAAGACTTTACCCTTAACCACTTCAGAATTTACCCTCTTAATGACCAGAGCATTTTTTGTGTTAAGGCACTGCGTCACTTTAACTGGCAATTGTGCGGTCGTGCAACGTTGTACCCAAACAAAATTGAAATCCTTTTTTTTCCCAAAAATAGAGCATTCTTTTGGTGGTACTTGATCACCTCTGTGTTTTTTATTTTTTGCGCTATAGACAAAAAAAGACCGAAATGTTTGAAAACATTATTTTTTTACTTTTTGTTATAATTAATATCCCAAAAAATTAAATAAAAAAAATGATTTCTTCCTCAGCTTAGGCCGATATGTATTGTTCTACTTTTTTTGGTAAAAAAAAAATAGCAATAAGCGTATATTGATTGGTTTGCGCAAAAGTTAAAGTGTCTACAAAATAGGGGATACATTTATGGCATTTTTATTATTATTATTTTTTTATTGATAATGGCGGCGATCTGCAATTTTTATCATGACTGCAACATTGCAGCAGACAGATCGGACACTTTTCTCACTATTTTGGAACCACTGACATTTATACAGAGATCAGAGCTAAAAATAGCCACTGATTATTGTATAAATGTCACTGGCAGGGAAAGGGGTTAAACACTAGGGGGCGATCAAGGGGTTGAGTGTGTTCCCTCAGTGTGTTCTAACTGTAGGGTGGATGGGCTCACTAGAACATGACAGAGATCACTGCTCCGATCACTGGGAGCAGTAGATCCCTGTCATGTCACTAGGCAGAACAGGAAAATGCTTTGTTTACATAGGCATTTCCTTGTTCTGCCTCTCCATGTCATGATCGCGGGCCACCAGCAGACATCGAGTCGGCGTGACCCGTGGCAAGCAGCGGGCATGCGCGCTCCTGCTAACCTTCAATGATGGAGGGACATATGGGTATGCCCATTTGCGCAGCCATGCCATTCTGCCGACGTACATTGTCGTGCAGCGGTCGGCAAGCGGTAAAAACGGCTTTTCTTTTTAAGAGCAGCAGGGTTTAATAGGTCTGCATTCATGTACATTACATTAAGTACTGCAGTCAATCAGAATTACAATATTTGTTGTGCCTCTCTATAAAGTTTATTGTTGTTACACTGACCTGAGCCTCATGAAACAAAACATAGACTTTAAATGCTAGCAAAGCAATGGATGATCCACCCCACCTTGGTGGTGAAGCATTTATATAGAGGATATGTCAGCAAAGAATATTACATATGCTGTAACACCAATTCATTAAATTGTGGACTCCCTGAGGTCAATTAGGATATTTCTATATTTTATATCCTAAAGGTACCTTTAAAAATACTCAGTAAAGTTAAATATCTGAATTTTGAATGATAATTCTGTTTGACACAAGATATTAATGGGCTGGGAGGGGTTGGAAAGCAAATTATTTTAGGTGAACAATTGTAAAACCAGAATCTGTTATACCTGGCCAGAGGTAGTATAATAAAAAGCAAAATCTGGGAAACAAAAATAGGTAAAAACAGATAAGAAAAAAACACTGAAATAACAAGGTAAGTACATAGATTATAATTTTTATAGTTAGTATACATTTTGCAGCATAGCAAAAAGGTAATGCTGTATTCATTAAGGTAGTCAGCATGAAAATCTCAGTATGCTTAGTGTACTGGTACCTAGGCTACATTTAATCACTGCCGCTGAGAGAAATCTCAGCAGAAAGCATTTAAAGGAGATGAGAAGGAAGTGTTATCTTATGTTCTTTCAGATGTAGAGGTGGAACCCACTTTGATCACGGGTAACAGCTCATATATATGTAATTAAACGGTATTTAGCTGTTTGGCTGCACCACATGGAGAGTTGTAAACACTAAAATTGTACACTGAACACTCTCTCATCAGTTGACACAACAAACTTTCTATCCACAGGACAGCTGAATTCTTTGGCAATGTCTTTAGTAATGCTTAAAAGAGTGGATCAGAGCAGGGGCGATTAAAAAAAAAATGATTTTACCTTTCCGAGTAAAGGAAATTTGATGCCAAAAGTGATTATTAATTTTTTTTATTCAGAAACATGCAAGACATTTTTTTCAGAAAAAAAAATCCTAGCATATGCTTGGGTGCTTAAAGAAAAACTCCATCTTTCCACACACTTTACTGTACATAGTTTGAATGGCCAAGCTGTCCCAAACTAACTATGTCCTTCACCAACCCCCCTTTTTGGTCGGGGTGCCACATCCTGCCACACAGGACCACTGCATATGCTCATCTGTGCCGACCCTACCTGCATACTGAACAGGAATTTGCCAGCACTGCTCTGATGACCTAACCCAGATTGGTGCCCATTCAAGGACCATTTCACTCATTGGTGGCCTTTTGACGTCCTCTGTTGGGGAATACCTCCCTGGTGACTCCACTGGGACTGGGCACACAAGGCCCGCCAGACGTGGACTAGGAGCAAGCTATACTTCGCTGTTCAGTGGTGTTATGTCCCCTCCAACCCCTTCCCTTAGAAAGGTTTTAATGGATGCAGTACTAGACACATGCCCCCCAAGCAATACTACATGACATACCTTTTTGTTTGCTTATTTCAATCAGACACCCCTGAGGAAGAGTATATCTCGAAACGCGTTGGGTACTCCCCATATGTGTGTTTCTTTTGTACCGGAGTTCTATGATTGTGGATCTCTGCATACTGTATTGCAATTTTTTGTCTGTATCACGCATCCTGTATCCTGTGTATATTCACCCTATGTACTGTAGACCTATTCAGATCTATACCCCAATAAATACCTAAATTCATTTCAACAAACTTATACTTCTTATACTCCTTATTACTCTTGAGTAGGTGTTCCCTTTAAAGTCCTGCAAAAGGATCAATTTTCCATTCACTAACCTGTGAGGCCGCTGGATGTATGGTATATATTGTATGTAGCTGCGGCTACATACAGCATACCGCACAGTTTTGTGAGTGTGAGCCAAGACTATTTGTCTCATGCCCAGAGCACAGTAGAGTCTTCCGCAACAGGGCTCTGTATTCTATCAATGAATAACAAGCTTCCTCTGATTGGCTGAGTCAGAGAGGCGGGCTGATGATGTCACAACCTCTGACTTAGCCAATCAGAGGAAGCTTTGTATTCATTGATTGAATACATTGCTTGCTCTAAGCAGCTTAGCCCTGCTGCGGTAGACTCTTTTGTGTTCCAGGTATGAAACCGGAAGTCGTGTCTCGCACCCGGAACACAGTGCAGTATGCTGTATGTAGCTGTGGCCGTGTGGAATGTATTTTTAGGGGGAACCACTGTTTTCTTTTTCTGGGTGGGGTCTCTCATTAACATCTATACCAGATCCTCATATAAGGGTGTTTTGCTTTGGTACATGCTTCCTAGGGTAGTGCCCAAACCCCCAACCCCCCCTGAAATTTGTTTGTCAATCCTGTGTGTATGGAATGGGGCATTCTTCCCACTTCCCACTCTTTCACTGACCCTTCAATACAAGAGAGCACTTGTATACTGCCCCTCAATGTATGAGGTCACTTTTACATTGATCTCCAAAGTAAAAGAAGCACTTTTCTACCGATCATCAAAGTAAGAGGGTTTTTTTCCCTTGGCCATTAATGTAAGGGGCACTACGCCAACCACCAATGTAAAGGAGCACTGCATTTTTTTATGACTGTTATTATTATGTTTCTAATTTCATGATAATTGGATGCCAAATGCTATAAGTTTGCCATTTTCATTATTCTTGTATATACAGTGGGGACGGAAAGTATTCAGACCCCTTAAATTTTTCACTCTTTGTTATATTGCAGCCATTTGCGAAAATCATTTAAGTTCATTTTATTTCCTCATTAATGTACACACAGCACCCCATATTGGCAGAAAAACACAGAATTGTTGAAATTTTTGCAGATTTATTAAAAAAGAAAAACTGAAATATCACATGGTCCTAAGTATTCAGACATTTGCTGTGACACTCATATATTTAACTCATGTGCTGTCCATTTCTTCTGATCATCCTTGAGATGGTTCTACATCTTCATTTGAGTGCAGCTGTGTTTGAATATACTGACTGGACTTGATTAGGAAAGCCACACACCTGTCTATATAAGAACTTACAGCTCACAGTGCATGTCAGAGCAAATGAGAATCATAGGGTCAAAGGAACTGCCTGAAGAGCTCAGAGACAGAATTGTGGCAAGGCACAGATCTGGCCAAGGTTACAAAAAAATTCTGCTGCACTTAAAGTTCCTAAGAGACACAGTGGCCTCCATAATCCTTAAATGGAAGACGTTTGGGACAACCAGAACCCTTCCTAGAGCTGGTCATCCGGCCAAACTGAGCTATCGGGAGAGAAGAGCCTTGGTGAGAGAGGTAAAGAAGAACCCAAAGATCACTGTGGCTGAGCTCCAGAGATGCAATCGGGAGATGGGAGAAAGTTGTAGAATGTCAATCATCACTGCAGCCCTCCAACAGTCGGGGCTTTATGGCAGAGTGGCCCGACAGAAGCCTCTCCTCAGTGCAAGACACATGAGAGCCCGCATGGAGTTTGCTAAAAAAAACCTGAAGGACTCCAAGATGGTGAGAAATAAGATTCTTTGGTCTGATGAGACCAAGATAGAACTTTTTGGCCTTAATTCTAAGCGGTATGTGTGGAGAAAACCAGGCACTGCTCATCATCTGTCCAATACAGTCCCAACAGTGATGCAAGGTGGTGGCAACATCATGCTGTGGGGGTGTTTTTCAGCTGCAGGGACAGGACAACTGGTTGCAATCGAGGGAAAGATGAATGTGGCCAAGTACAGGGATATCCTGGATGAAAACCTTCTCCAGAGTGCTCAGGACCTCAGACTGGGCCGAGGGTTTACCTTTCAACAAGACAATGACCAGTCAAAAGGGTGCTTCTACTAAATACTGAGCAAAGGGTCTGAATACTTAGGACCATGTGATATTTCAGTTTTTCTTTTTTAATAAATCTGCAAAAATGTCAACAATTCTGTGTTTTTTTGTCAATATGGGGTGCTGTGTGTACATTAATGAGGAAAAAAAAGGAACTTAAATGATTTTAGCAAATGGCTGCAATATAACAAAGAGTGAAATATTTAAGGGGGTCTGAATACGTTCCGTCCCCACTGTATGTCTAAACATTTAATTTACAGATTATACTATTGTATCATGAGTTGTAGCTAATAAGGTTGGGGGGGGGTCCCCCTGAAACCAGTATTTTAATGGTTCCTCTGTGGTAAGTTTGAGCAAGACAGATCTAGAGAAAGGAAGGCATTTTGTTCTTTATAAGAGGGTTGGGTTGCTTGAAGGCCTATACTACACATTATATACTGTATTTCAAGATAACTACATCATAGTAATTATTTTATTATTTTAATTTGGGCTGCTATAATAAAACACCTTTGTTTTACTATACACAAAAAAAAACAGGATAACAAAATGCACATTATCTGAAACATATCTGAACGGACATATAAAAGCCTAAAATTGCTACATGTTTTATATTCCCAAGAACCAGTTGGGTGGTCCTCAAAACAGTGGTAAAAATAATGAAACAGCAATGAAGCAGTCAATGTTCTGTTACTTACTGTATGTACATCCATACACTTCTACTCTCATTCCTATCCTGCCATTCAAGTTCCAGTTCAAAGGAGTGAAACGCAGGTATCTTGCTCTTATATGATTCTGAAGCTTATGTTGAACAACACTGTCTGCATTTGTATTTCCAATGAATACCTGAAAAAAGGAAGAAGATTTGCTTGTAAATTACATCTATTGTGTTTTTTTTTAATAATAGTGCAAGTTTGGTGGAGAAACTTATTTTGAAGCACACAAGCCTTCTAGTCACAAATGTTTCTGGTTACTTAATAGAGAAAGTATGGGTTAAAGTCTGCTGTTGGCTGATGTCACAGAGCAGGTCCAGGCTCTGCAGTGATCCTGCAATAATGTAGGGATCCACCCAGATGCCTGACAGGCAGCTGGCTCAGCCTCTCAGCATGCTGCTGGGAGACTGAGCCAATCTCTCCCTCCTCCTCCCCTTTTACAGCCTGGCACTGGAGGGTCAGAGCACAGAGCAGAGACTGGCAGGGACCTGAAAACTGAGTGGCCAGCTGTCTTTGGTCACTCATTTCCCAGTGTAGAGGCGGTGGGGGGCAGATGCAGCATCAAATCAATGCTACATCTACCTAAATGAGTATGAATGTTTATTTATTTTTTTTAATCCCACACTTCTTTTTTTAAGAATACATTTATAGAAAATCATTACATGCAGCTAACTTAAATAGATTAAATATTCAATTTGCATTCAACTCCGATCCCCATGTTTGACAGCAATTCAATGCAGGTCATGAAAGCTACAACTAATGACAAATTACCCTTTCATTTTAACAAGAATTTAGGTAATTTACTCTGTAACACAATATTCTTTCTTTTTTTAAAAAAATTACCTTCATGTAGGTAGATAAAAGTTTTTAATGGTATGTGTTCTCCTTGACTGAATTTTACTACTTGTAAGAACTAAATCATGAAAGGAAACAGGATTGGCAACCTGGCGATGACAGAATATCTATCAGAGTGTGAACATTAGCAAATGGAGCATGATTTCTAACCTACTAGAAAAATTCCACTCTCTCAAAACATCTGCTCTGGCTAGAAGGTAAAAACTAGAAACTAAAAACTCTGCGTCCAGTATGCCTTTCTAGCCAGTAGCTTGAGAAGGGGAGTGTATGGCGTGTATGGCCCTACTGTCTTGTCACCATTTGGCACTCTGACTTCCTCTATGCTTTCTTAACAAGTTACATTCACATAACATGGATGGTAATATTTAGTAAAAACACCACATTAGCATTTTAAAATAATATGGTATTTCTGAAACATGTCTGTGCCTTGTTAACATATCAGCACTCTTAACATGGCAGTATTTTAATGACTTACAGTATTACGATTTAATAATACCTAATGATTTTGTATGTTTATCAGCAATAAAAAGGAGGTTCAATATACTACTCACTGTAATGCCGCGTACACACGGTCGGAATTTCCGACAACAAATGTTCGATGGGAGCTTGTTGTCAGAAATTCCAACCATGTGTAGGCTCCATCGGACATTTTTTGTCAGAATTTCCGACAACAAAAATTTGAGAGCTGGTTCTCAAATTTTCCAACAACAAAATCCGTTGTCGGAAATTCCGATCGTGTGTGTGTACACAATTCCGACGCACAAAATTCCACGCATGCTCAGAATCAAGCAGAAGAGCCACACTAGCTATTGAACTTCATTTTTCTTTTTTTTAATTCAATGTTTTTTATTGAGTATTTCAGGAAAAAAAACATAGTACAAAACATAAAGGGTTGTATTGATATACACATTCAGCCAATATACATCTTGAAAAGTGGTCCATTGTGTTTGCCATTAACAAATAATCTTTATAGACAAATAATAGTAACTCTATGAAGTAACCTCTTCATAAAAATCATCAAAATCATTTGGGCCATATAGACCAATGTTTGTCAAATGTTGCACATTGCAAAGAATTTATCGTTATGAGTCATTCGAAGGTGTAATTTCTGTGCACAGCTTTAGTGACGTCTGATATGTTTATGGCTGTTGTGGATTTCCAGTAGGGATGAGCCGAACACCCTCCGGTTCGGTTAGCACCAGAACCTGCGAACCGACCGAAAATTTGCACGAACGTTAGAACCCCATTGACATCTATGGGCCTCAAACGTTAGAAATCAAAAGTGCTCATTTTGAATACTAATTTTCACGGTATTGTCCTAAAAAGGGTTTGGGGACCCGGGTCCTGCCCCAGGGGACATGTATCGATGCAAAAAAACTTTTAAAAATGGCCGTTTTTTCGGGAGCAGTGATTTTAATGATGCTTAAAGTAAAAAAAAAAAGTGAAATATTCCTTTAAATATCATACCTGGGGGGTGTCTATAGTATACCTGTAAAGTGGCGCGTGTTTCCCGTGCTTAGAACAGTCCCTGCACAAAATGACATTTTTAAAGGAAAAAAAGTCATTTAAAACTGCTTGCAGCTTTAATGTAATGTCGGGTCCTGGCAATATGGATGAAAATCAGTGAGACAAACGGCATGGGTACCCTCCAGTCCATTACCAGGCCCTTTGGGTCCTGTATGGATATTAAGGGGAACCCCGCACCCAAATTTAAAAAAAGGAATGGCGTGGGGCCCCCAGGCCCTATATACTCTGAACAGCAGTGTACAGATGGTGCAAACAAGACAGGGACTGTGGTTTGTTAAGTAGAATCTGTTTGTAATTTTGAACTGGTACATTTTTAAAGTGTAGCTCCAGCCAAAAAATCTGTTTTTAAGCTTTTTGGAAAACATAGGTAAGGGTTATCACCCCGTGACATTTGTTTTTCTGTCTGTACTCCTCTTCAGAAGATTTCACCTCACTTTTTGTTCCAATGACAAATGTTTTTAAAAAATTTGGGGTTTTTAGTAAAACAAGGATTGGTGATAAAGCATCAGTGGAAAGGAGAAAAATGTTTCCCATATTAACTCTTACAGGAAAGAATTTCCCTTCCTATGGGGTAGATTTCATCTCACTTCCTGTTGTCTCCTTCCGTTTGTAAATAGGAGTCATTTGTAAGTTGGATGTTTGAAAGTAGGGGCCTGCCCTATATACTCAGCAGAAATTTGGGCCTTAGGTGTTGTTGTGGCCTCAACACTGTAAGCCCTCACAGGGCCCTGCTGTGAAATATTAGATCAAGAATTGTAATTACATGCCCCTGTTGAACAGGGCCAGAAAAATTGGGCCTTTGGTGATGGTGGTGATGGTGCTGGTGCCACAACACTGTAAGTCCTCACAGTTACTCTTGATGGGCGCTGGAACGGGCCCTGCTGTGAAGTATTAGATCAAGAATTGTAATTACATGCCCCTGTTGAACAGGGGCTGAAAAATTGGGCCTTTGGTGGTGGTGCTGGTGCCACAACACTGTAAGTCCTCACAGTTAATCTTGGTGGGTGCAGAAATGGGCCCTACTGTGAAATATTAGATCAAGAATTCTAATTACATGTCCCTGTTGAACAGGGGCTGAAAAATTGGGCCTTAGGAACTGGTGCTGGTGCTACAACAGTGCAACCTCTCACAGATACTCTAGTTGGAGCGCAGGAACTAGCCCTGCTGCAAAGAATTGCATCAAAAATTGTAATTACATGCCCCTGTTAAACAGGGGCTTAAAACTTGGGCCTTAGGCACTGGTGGCAGCACCCAGAACCAAAAATGTTCTTACAAGCTATCAGCATGATCATTGAGGAGGAAGAGGATAATTACTCAGCATAATAGGATAGTCACTCAACATCAGCATAGGCAGTCTTTGAAGGGATCTGACATTTCAAAAAAAATTATTCGGTTACATCAGCATCAGGTGCTTGGTAGCTGGTGGTGATCCAAGACTGATTCATTTTTATGAAGGTCAGTCAATCGACCGAGTCGGTGGACAGACACACCCTGTGATCAGTTACAAAGCCTCCAGCAGCACTGAATGTGCGTTCCGAAAGAACGCTGGATGCAGGACAGGCCAGTAACTCAATTGCATACTGTGCAAGCTCTGGCCAGTGATCCATCCTCAAGACCCTGTAACCCAGAGGATTTTTGGTTGGAAAGGTATCCAAGTCAGATCTTGCCCCTAGGTATTCCTGCACCATGTAAAACAGATGCTGGCGATGGTTGCTGGAACCAATCATACCTTGGGGCTGCGGACTAAAAAATTGTCTGAACGCATCGGTCAAGGCCTCCCGAAGATGTTTCATCCTCTGCTCCCTCTGCGACGGCAAGATAAGGTCCGCAACCTTACCCTTGTAACGTGGATCAAGGAGGGTTGCCAGCCAGTAATCATCCCCCTCCTTGATACCACGATATAAGGATCCTTCCGCAGGTTTTGCAGGATCAGGGAGGCCATGCTGCGTAGGTTTGCTGAGGTTCGGTCCGGAGTCCTCTGGGTCACTAAGGATGACGGACGACATGGTCCACAGCCACCTACTCCCAGCCACGTACAAGTTCATGTGTTTCATGGGACTGATCCCTTAAAGACTGCTGCTGATGCTGAGTGCCAGGCTCCACCTCCATACTGACACAATCCTCCTCCTCATCCTCTTCCTGTGTGATCGGCGGGCACGCAGGAACACTGTCTGAATAAAGGGGGCCTTGAGAGCTAAGGAAGTCCTCCTGTTCCTGCCTCTGTTCTGTCTCAAGTGCCCTGTCCATTATTCCATGCAGCGTGTGCTCCAACGGGTGGGCAAGGGGGACAGTGTCACTGATGCATGCACTGTCACTGTTCACCATCCTCCTGGCCTCCTCAAATGGTGACAGGACAGTGCATGCATCCCTGATCATGGCCCACTGGTGTGGGGAAAAAAAACAAGCTCCCCTGACCCTGTCCTGGTGCCATAGTCGCACAGGTACTCATTGATGGCCCTCTGTTGTGTGTGCAGCCGCTGCAGCATGGCCAATGTTGAGTTCCACCTGGTGGGCATGTCGCAGATTAGGTGGTTCTTGGGCAGGTTAAAGTCCTTTTGGAGGTCTGCCAGCCAAGCACTGGCATTATATGACCGACAGAAATGCACACAGACTTTCCTGGCCTGCCTAGGACATCCTGTAAGCCCAGGTACCTGCCCAAGAACTGCTGCACAACCAAGTTAAGGACGTGAGCCAAACAGGGCACATGGGTCAGTTATCCCTGTCGGAGGGTGGAGAGGAGGATGGTGCCATTGTCGCAAACCACCATTCCTGCCTTAAGTTGGCGTGGCGTCAACCACCTCTGAACATGCCCCTGCAGAGCTGACAGAACCTCTGCCCCAGTGTGGCTCCTGTCCCCCAAGCACACCAGCTCAAGCACCGCATGGCATCTTCTGGCCTGCCTACTTGCATAGCCCCTTTAAAGCCTACGGAGCACCACTGGTTCCGAGGACAAAGCACAGGAAGAGGCCATGGAGGAAGAAAAAGAGGAGGGGGTGGAGGAGAGAGGTGTGTCACAATCATTAGTAGTGGCATTTTGGAGGCGTGGTGGCGGAACAACCTTCAACACTACTGCACCTTGTCCTGCATCCTTCCCAGATGCCAGCAGAGTGACCCAATGCGCCGTGAAACTTAGGTAAGGTCCCTGTCCATGCCTGCTGGACCATGAGTCAGCGGTAATATGCACCTTACCGCTGACTGCCCTGTCCAGCGAGGCCAAGACATTGCCTTCCACATGCTGGTAGAGAGACGGAATTGCCTTCTGTGAGAAAAAGTGGTGTTTGGGTACCTGCCACTGAGGAACCGCACATTCCAAAAACTCACAGAAGGGGGCAGAGTCTACCAACTGAAGAGGTAGCAGTTGAAGTGCTAGCAATTTTGCCAAGCTAGCATTCAACCACTGGGCATGTGGATGGCTGCGAGCAAACTTCTTTCGGCGGTGCAGCAGCTGGGGCAGGAAAATTTGCCTGGTACAATCTGACGTCGGTGTACCGAAGGCAGATTGCCCACAAGTACTTGGCTGTGACACACCTAATTCTACACCTTCATTCCTCTCAGTGCAGGTCTCAGAGAGGACTGAAGGTATAGTGGGGTTGGAGATCTCAGCTGATGAGGAGCAAGGAGAGGTCCTCTTTGTTCTTTGGTGTGGGTCTTTTGGATACGCTTGCCAACGAACTGCATGACAGGTCAACATATGTCTGGTCAAGCATGTGGTGCCCAAGTGGAAGATGTTTTGGCCACGCGAGATACGCTTGAGACATATGTTGCAAATAGCAACGGTGAGATCTGATGCACTCGTCTCAAAAAAGGCCCACACCAAAGAACTTTTAGAATTACGCACAGAGACAGCAGCGCCCTGCACATGCGGAGCTTTGTGGTGTGATGCAGTCAGTGTGCTGCCCTTAGGCTGGCCCCTGGAGGGCATCTTGCCTCGTTGGTGATGTGCCTCCTCCTCTCTCCTATCAGGCACCCACGTTGAGTCAGTGACCTCATCATCCCCTCTCTCCTCATCACTGGAGCAAACATGGCAGTATGATGCAGCAGGGGGAGAATGACTGCCAGATTGCTGTCCTTCTTGGGCACCTCCTCTGTCCGTGCTCACGTTACTGCCTTCATCTAGCTCAGTATCATCATCAGAGCCTTCTAAACGCTGGGCATCCTCCTGGAGCATGTACCCAACACTGTGGTCAAACAGTTTGAGGGACTCCTCAGGAGGACATGGTGGGGCTAGGGAAGGAGTCACTAATGCCATTGAGCCAAGGGAAGAGGCCACGTTGGCAGCTGCTTTGCCAGACAAATTACCCTGAGCATTAGTGAGAGAGGATGAGGAGGATGAGCACGGCTTGGTCATCCACTCGACCAAGTCTTTCGCATGTTGCAGCTCAACACGGCCAGCTGCCAAAAGAAAGGCCAAGCGTGTCCCACGGCCAAGTGCTGATGAGGATGCACCGTCTCCACGACCAGCACTGTTGCCTCTAGACACAGAGCCTGCTTGCCCTCTATTATTGGCTTGTGACTGTCTGCCTCTCCTTGTTGGCCTTCCAGACATACTAATGGCCTGTAGCTGCACTAAGCTGGGATATATATATATATATATATATATATATATATATACATACTGATACTGCAGCTAGCAAAATCAACTGCTGCCTGTAGTATGCGAACACCACCAACCTTCTACAGGTAGCTTTAGGTGAACACTGTGCAGGGGTCACACTACACTAACTTGTAGTTTTAGCTGAACACTGTGAGGAGGATGCACTACACTAACTTGTAGCTTATTTAGCTGCCTGCGGTAGTGATAGGATCAGGAAAACACCACAACCTTCTACAGGTAGCTTTAGCTGAACACTGTGAGGAGGACGCACTACACTAACTTGTAGCTTTAGCTGAACACTGTTCAGAGGACGCACTACACTAACTTGTAGATTTAGCTGAACACTGTTCAGAGGACGCACTACACTAACTTGTAGCTTTCGCTGAACACTGTGCAGAGGTCGCACTACACTAACTTGTAGTTTTAGCTGAACACTGTGAAGAGGACGCACTACACTAACTTGTAGCTTTAGCTGAACACTGTGCACTACACTAACTTGTAGCTTTAGCTGAACACTGTTCAGAGGACGCACTACACAAACTTGTAGTTTTAGCTGAACACTGTGAGGAGGATGCACTACACTAACTTGTAGCTTTAGCTGAACACTGTGCACTACACTAACTTGTAGCTTTAGCTGAACACTGTTCAGAGGATGCACTACACTAACTTGTAGCTTTAGCTGAACACTGTGCAGAGGTCCACTACACTAACTTGTAGTTTTAGCTGAACACTGTGAGGAGGATGCACTACACTAACTTGTAGCTTTAGCTGAACACTGTGCAGAGGTCGCACTATACTAACTTGGAGTTTTAGCTGAACACTGTGAGGAGGACGCACTACACTAACTTGTAGCTTTAGCTGAACACTGTGCAGAGGTCCACTACACTAACTTGTAGTTTTAGCTGAACACTGTGAGGAGGATGCATTACACTAACTTGTAGCTTTAGCTGAACACTGTGCAGAGGTCACACTATACTAACTTGGAGTTTTAGCTGAACACTGTGAGGAGGACGCACTACACTAACTTGTAGCTTTAGCTGAACACTGTGCAGAGGTCCACTACACTAACTTGTAGTTTTAGCTGAACACTGTGAGAAGGATGCACTACACTAACTTGTAGCTTTAGCTGAACACTGTTCAGAGGACGCACTACACTAACTTGTAGCTTTAGCTGAACACTGTGCACTACACTAACTTGTAGCTTTAGCTGAACACTGTTCAGAGGACGCACTACACTAAATTGTAGCTTTAGCTGAACACTGTGCAGAGGTCGCACTATACTAACTTGGAGTTTTAGCTGAACACTGTGAGGAGGACGCACTACACTAACTTGTAGCTTTAGCTGAACACTGTGCAGAGGTCCACTACACTAACTTGTAGCTTTAGCTGAACACTGTTCAGAGGACGTACTACACTAACTTGTAGCTTTAGCTGAACACTGTGCAGAGGTCGCACTATACCAACTTGTAGTTTTAGCTGAACACTGTGAGGAGGACGCACTACACTAACTTGTAGCTTTAGCTGAACACTGTGCGCTACACTAACTTGTAGCTTTAGCTGAACACTGTTCAGAGGACGCACTAAACTAACTTGTAGCTTTAGCTGAACACTGTGCAGAGGTCGCACTATACTAACTTGTAGTTTTAGCTGAACACTGTGAGGAGGACGCACTACATTAATTTGTAGCTTTAGCTGAACACTGTGCACTACACTAACATGTAGATTTAGCTGAACTCTGTTCAGAGGACGCACTACACTAACTTGTAGCTTTAGCTGAACACTGTGCAGAGGTCGCACTACACTAACTTGTAGTTTTAGCTGAACACTGTGAGGAGGATGCACTACACTAACTTGTAGCTTTAGCTGAACACTGTGCACCACACTAACTTGTAGCTTTAGCTGAACACTGTTCAGAGGAGGCACTACACTAACTTGTAGCTTTAGCTGAACACTGTGCAGAGGTCGCACTATACTAACTTGTAGTTTTAGCTGAACACTGTGAGGAGGACGAATTACACTAACTTGTAGCTTTAGCTGAACACTGTGCACTACACTAACTTGTAGATTTAGCTGAACTCTGTTCAGAGGACGCACTACATTAACTTGTAGCTTTAGCTGAACACTGTGCAGAGGTCGCACTACACTAACTTGTAGTTTTAGCTGAACACTGTGAGGAGGATGCACTACACAAACTTGTAGTTTTAGCTGAACACTGTGAGGAGGATGCACTACACTAATTTGTAGCTTTTAGCTGAATACTGTGCACTACACTAACTTGTAGCTTAAGCTGAACACTGTTCAGAGGATGCACTACAATAACTTGTAGCTTTAGCTGAACACTGTGCAGAGGTCCACTACATTAACTTGTAGTTTTAGCTGAACACTGTGAGGAGGATGCACTACACTAACTTATAGCTTTAGCTGAACACTGTGCAGAGGTCGCACTATACTAACTTGGAGTTTTAGCTGAACACTGTGAGGAGGACGCACTACACTAACTTGTAGCTTTAGCTGAACACTGTGCAGAGGTCCACTACACTAACTTGTAGTTTTAGCTGAACACTGTGAGGAGAATGCACTACACTAACTTATAGCTTTAGCTGAACACTGTGCAGAGGTCGCACTATACTAACTTGGAGTTTTAGCTGAACACTGTGAGGAGGACGCACTACACTAACTTGTAGCTTTAGCTGAACACTGTGCAGAGGTCCACTACACTAACCTGTAGTTTTAGCTGAACACTGTGAGGAGGATGCACTACACTAACTTGTAGCTTTAGCTGAACACTGTGCAGAGGTCGCACTATACTAACTTGGAGTTTTAGCTGAACACTGTGAGGAGGACACACTACACTAACTTGTAGCTTTAGCTGAACACTGTGCACTACACTAACTTGTAGCTTTAGCTGAACACTGTTCAGAGGAGGCACTACACTAACTTGTAGCTTTAGCTGAACACTGTGCAGAGGTCGCACTATACTAACTTGTAGTTTTAGCTGAACACTGTGAGGAGGACGAATTACACTAACTTGTAGCTTTAGCTGAACACTGTGCACTACACTAACTTGTAGATTTAGCTGAACTCTGTTCAGAGGACGCACTACACTAACTTGTAGCTTTAGCTGAACACTGTGCAGAGGTCGCACTACACTAACTTGTAGTTTTAGCTGAACACTGTGAGGAGGATGCACTACACTAACTTGTAGCTTTAGCTGAACAGTGTGCACCACACTAACTTGTAGCTTTAGCTGAACACTGTTCAGAGGACGCACTACACTAACTTGTAGCTTTAGCTGAACACTGTGCACTACACTAACTTGTAGCTTTAGCTGAAAACTGTGAGGAGGACGCACTACACTAACTTGCAGCTTTAGCTGAACACTGTGTAGAGGTCGCACTACACTAACTTGTAGTTTTAGCTGAACACTGTGAGGAGGACACACTACACTAACTTGTAACTTTAGCTGAACACTGTGCAGAGGTCGCACTACACTAACTTGTAGTTTTAGCTGAACACTGTGAGGAGGACGCACTACACTAACTTGTAGCTTTAGCTGAACACTGTGAGGAGGACGCACTTCCATAACTTGTAGCTTTAGATGAACAATGTGCACTACACTAACTTGTAGCTTTAGCTGAACACTGTGAGGAGGACGCACTACACTAACTTGTAGCTTTAGCTGAACACTGTGAACTACACTAACTTGTAACTTTAGCTGAACACTGTGAGCAGGACGCACTACACTAACTTGTAGCTTTAGCTGAACACTGTGCAGAGGTTGCACTACACTAACTTGTAGTTTTAGCTGAACACTGTGATGAGGACGCACTACACTAACTTGTAGCTTTAGTTGAACACTGTTCAGAGGATGCACTACACTAACTTGTAGCTTCAGCTGAACATTGTGCACTACACTAACTTGTAGCTTTAGCTGAACACTGTGAGGAGGATGCACTACACTAACTTGCAGTTTTAGCTGAACACTGTGTAGAGGTCGCACTACACTAACTTGTAGTTTTAGCTGAACACTGTGAGGAGGACACACTACACTAACTTGTAGCTTTAGCTGAACACTGTGCAGAAGTCGCACTACACTAACTTGTAGTTTTAGCTGAACACTGTGAGGAGGACGCACTACACTAACTTGTAGCTTTAGCTGAACACTGTGAGGATGACGCACTACCCTAACTTGTAGCTTTAGCTGAACACTGTGCACTACACTAACTTGTAGCTTTAGTTGAACACTGTGAGGAGGACGCACTACACTAACTTGTAGCTTTAGCTGAACACTGTGCAGAGGTCGCACTACACTAACTTGTAGTTTTAGCTGAACACTGTGAGGAGGACGCACTACACTAACTTGTAGCTTTAGCTGAACACTGTTCAGAGGACACACTACACTAACTTGTAGCTTTAGCTGAACACTGTGCACTACACTAACTTGTAGCTTTAGCTGAACACTGTTCAGAGGACGCACTACACTAAATTGTAGCTTTAGCTGAACACTGTGCAGAGGTCCACTACACTAACTTGTAGCTTTAGCTGAACACTATGAGGAGGATGCACTACACTAACTTGTAGCTTTAGCTGAACACTGTGAGGAGGAAGCACTATACTAACTTGTAGCTTTAGCTGAACACTATTCAGAGGATGCACTACACTAACTTGTAGCTTTAGCTGAACACTGTGCACTACACTAACTTGTAGCTTTAGCTGAACACTGTGAGGAGGACGCACTACGCTAACTTGTAGCTTTAGCTGAACACTGTGCACTACACTAACTTGTAGATTTAGCTGAACTCTGTTCAGAGGACGCACTACACTAACTTGTAGATTTAGCTGAACACTGTGCAGAGGTCGCACTACACTAACTTGTAGTTTTAGCTGAACACTGTGAGGAGGATGCACTACACTAACTTATAGCTTTAGCTGAACACTGTTCAGAGGACGCACTACACTAAATTGTAGCTTTAGCTGAACACTGTGCAGAGGTCCACTACACTAACTTGTAGTTTTATCTGAACACTGTGAGGAGGATGCACTACACTAACTTGTAGCTTTAGCTGAACACTGTTCAGAGGAAGCACTACACTAACTTGTAGCTTTAGCTGAACACTGTGCACTACACTAACTTGTAGCTTTAGCTGAACACTGTGAGGAGGAAGAACTATACTAACTTGTAGCTTTAGGTGAACACTGTTCAGAGGACGCACTACACTAGCTTGTAGCTTTAGCTGAACACTGTGCACTACACTAACTTGTAGCTTTAGCTGAACACTGTGAGGAGGACGCACTACACTAACTTGTAGCTTTAGCTGAACACTGTGGACTACACTATCTTGTAGCTTTAGCTGAACACTGTGAGGAGGATGCACTACACTAACTTGTAGCTTTAGCTGAACACTGTGCAGAGTTCGCACTACACTAACTTGTAGTTTTAGCTGAACACTGTGAGGAGGACACACTACACTAACTTGTAGCTTTAGATGAACACTGTGAGGAGGACGCACTACACTAACTTGTAGCTTTAGCTGAACACTGTGCACTACACTAACTTGTAGCTTTAGCTGAAAACTGTGAGAAGGACGCACTACACTAACTTGTAGCTTTAGCTGAACACTGTGTAGAGGTCGCACTACACTAACTTGTAGTTTTAGCTGAACACTGTGAGGAGGACGCACTACACTAACTTGTAGCTTTAGCTGAACACTGTGGACTACACTAACTTGTAGCTTTAGCTGAACACTGTGAGGAGGATTCACTACACTAACTTGTAGCTTTAGCTGAACACTGTGCAGAGGTCGCACTACACTAACTTGTAGTTTTAGCTGAACACTGTGAGGAGGACACACTACACTAACTTGTAACTTTAGCTGAACACTGTGCAGAGGTCGCACTACACTAACTTGTAGTTTTAGCTGAACACTGTGAGGAGGACGCACTACACTAACTTGTAGCTTTAGCTGAACACTGTGAGGAGGACGCACTTCCATAACTTGTAGCTTTAGATGAACAATGTGCAATACACTAACTTGTAGCTTTAGCTGAACACTGTGAGGAGGACACACTACACTAACTTGTAGCTTTAGCTGAACACTGTGCACTACACTAACTTGTAACTTTAGCTGAACACTGTGAGCAGGACGCACTACACTAACTTGTAGCTTTAGCTGAACACTGTGCAGAGGTTGCACTACACTAACTTGTAGTTTTAGCTGAACACTGTGAGGAGGACACACTACACTAACTTGTAGCTTTAGATGAACACTGTGAGGAGGACGCACTACACTAACTTGTAGCTTTAGCTGAACACTGTGCACTACACTAACTTGTAGCTTTAGCTGAAAACTGTGAGAAGGACGCACTACACTAACTTGTAGCTTTAGCTGAACACTGTGTAGAGGTCGCACTACACTAACTTGTAGTTTTAGCTGAACACTGTGAGGAGGACGCACTACACTAACTTGTAGCTTTAGCTGAACACTGTGGACTACACTAACTTGTAGCTTTAGCTGAACACTGTGAGGAGGATTCACTACACTAACTTGTAGCTTTAGCTGAACACTGTGCAGAGGTCGCACTACACTAACTTGTAGTTTTAGCTGAACACTGTGAGGAGGACACACTACACTAACTTGTAACTTTAGCTGAACACTGTGCAGAGGTCGCACTACACTAACTTGTAGTTTTAGCTGAACACTGTGAGGAGGACGCATTACACTAACTTGTAGCTTTAGCTGAACACTGTGAGGAGGACGCACTTCCCTAACTTGTAGCTTTAGCTGAACAATGTGCACTACACTAACTTGTAGCTTTAGCTGAACACTGTGAGGAGGACGCACTACACTAACTTGTAGCTTTAGCTGAACACTGTGGACTATACTAACTTGTAGCTTTAGCTGAACACTGTGAGGAGGATGCACTACACTAACTTGTAGCTTTAGCTGAACACTGTGCAGAGGTCGCACTACACTAACTTGTAGTTTTAGCTGAACACTGTGAGGAGGATGCACTACACTAACTTGTAGCTTTAGCTGAACACTGTTCAGAGGACGCACTACACTAACTTGTAGCTTTATCTGAACACTGTGAGGAGGACGCACTACACTAACTTGTAGCTTTAGCTGAACACTGTGCACTACACTAACTTGTAGCTTTAGCTGAACACTGTTCAGAGGATGCACTACACAAACTTGTAGTTTTAGCTGAACACTGTGAGGAGGATGCACTACACTAATTTGTAGCTTTTAGCTGAATACTGTGCACTACACTAACTTGTAGCTTTAGCTGAACACTGTTCAGAGGATGCACTACACTAACTTGTAGCTTTAGCTGAACACTGTGCAGAGGTCCACTACACTAACTTGTAGTTTTAGCTGAACACTGTGAGGAGGATGCACTACACTAACTTATAGCTTTAGCTGAACACTGTGCAGAGGTCGCACTATACTAACTTGGAGTTTTAGCTGAACACTGTGAGGAGGACGCACTACACTAACTTGTAGCTTTAGCTGAACACTGTGCAGAGGTCCACTACACTAACTTGTAGTTTTAGCTGAACACTGTGAGGAGGATGCACTACACTAACTTATAGCTTTAGCTGAACACTGTGCAGAGGTCGCACTATACTAACTTGGAGTTTTAGCTGAACACTGTGAGGAGGACGCACTACACTAACTTGTAGCTTTAGCTGAACACTGTGCAGAGGTCCACTACACTAACCTGTAGTTTTAGCTGAACACTGTGAGGAGGATGCACTACACTAACTTGTAGCTTTAGCTGAACACTGTGCAGAGGTCGCACTATACTAACTTGGAGTTTTAGCTGAACACTGTGAGGAGGACACACTACACTAACTTGTAGCTTTAGCTGAACACTGTGCACTGCACTAACTTGTAGCTTTAGCTGAACACTGTTCAGAGGAGGCACTACACTAACTTGTAGCTTTAGCTGAACACTGTGCAGAGGTCGCACTACACTAACCTGTAGTTTTAGCTGAACACTGTGAGGAGGACGCACTACACTAACTTGTAGCTTTAGCTGAACACTGTGGACTACACTAACTTGTAGCTTTAGCTGAACACTGTGAGGAGGATTCACTACACTAACTTGTAGCTTTAGCTGAACACTGTGCAGAGGTCGCACTACACTAACTTGTAGTTTTAGCTGAACACTGTGAGGAGGACACACTACACTAACTTGTAGCTTTAGATGAACACTGTGAGGAGGATGCACTACACTAACTTGTAGCTTTAGCTGAACACTGTGCACTACACTAACTTGTAGCTTTAGCTGAAAACTGTGAGGAGGACGCACTACACTAACTTGTAGCTTTAGCTGAACACTGTGTAGAGGTCGCACTACACTAACTTGTAGTTTTAGCTGAACACTGTGAGGAGGACACACTACACTAACTTGTAACTTTAGCTGAACACTGTGCAGAGGTCGCACTACACTAACTTGTAGTTTTAGCTGAACACTGTGAGGAGGACGCATTACACTAACTTGTAGCTTTAGCTGAACACTGTGAGGAGGACGCACTTCCCTAACTTGTAGCTTTAGCTGAACAATGTGCACTACACTAACTTGTAGCTTTAGCTGAACACTGTGAGGAGGACGCACTACACTAACTTGTAGCTTTAGCTGAACACTGTGGACTATACTAACTTTTAGCTTTAGCTGAACACTGTGAGGAGGATGCACTACACTAACTTGTAGCTTTAGCTGAACACTGTGCAGAGGTCGCACTACACTAACTTGTAGTTTTAGCTGAACACTGTGAGGAGGATGCACTACACTAACTTGTAGCTTTAGCTGAACACTGTTCAGAGGACGCACTACACTAACTTGTAGCTTTATCTGAACACTGTGAGGAGGACGCACTACACTAACTTGTAGCTTTAGCTGAACACTGTGCACTACACTAACTTGTAGCTTTAGCTGAACACTGTTCAGAGGATGCAGTACACAAACTTGTAGTTTTAGCTGAACACTGTGAGGAGGATGCACTACACTAATTTGTAGCTTTTAGCTGAATACTGTGCACTACACTAACTTGTAGCTTTAGCTGAACACTGTTCAGAGGATGCACTACACTAACTTGTAGCTTTAGCTGAACACTGTGCAGAGGTCCACTACACTAACTTGTAGTTTTAGCTGAACACTGTGAGGAGGATGCACTACACTAACTTATAGCTTTAGCTGAACACTGTGCAGAGGTCGCACTATACTAACTTGGAGTTTTAGCTGAACACTGTGAGGAGGACGCACTACACTAACTTGTAGCTTTAGCTGAACACTGTGCAGAGGTCCACTACACTAACTTGTAGTCTTAGCTGAACACTGTGAGGAGGATGCACTACACTAACTTATAGCTTTAGCTGAACACTGTGCAGAGGTCGCACTATACTAACTTGGAGTTTTAGCTGAACACTGTGAGGAGGACGCACTACACTAACTTGTAGCTTTAGCTGAACACTGTGCAGAGGTCCACTACACTAACCTGTAGTTTTAGCTGAACACTGTGAGGAGGATGCACTACACTAACTTGTAGCTTTAGCTGAACACTGTGCAGAGGTCGCACTATACTAACTTGGAGTTTTAGCTGAACACTGTGAGGAGGACACACTACACTAACTTGTAG
Source organism: Aquarana catesbeiana (assembly GCF_042186555.1). NCBI lineage: Eukaryota > Metazoa > Chordata > Amphibia > Anura > Ranidae > Aquarana > Aquarana catesbeiana. The sequence goes on along the minus strand of NC_133324.1, from coordinate 361,776,133 downwards.
CTTTAGCTGAACACTGTGCACTGCACTAACTTGTAGCTTTAGCTGAACACTGTTCAGAGGAGGCACTACACTAACTTGTAGCTTTAGCTGAACACTGTGCAGAGGTCGCACTATACTAACTTGTAGTTTTAGCTGAACACTGTGAGGAGGACAAATTACACTAACTTGTAGCTTTAGCTGAACACTGTGCACTACACTAACTTGTAGATTTAGCTGAACTCTGTTCAGAGGACGCACTACACTAACTTGTAGCTTTAGCTGAACACTGTGCAGAGGTCGCACTACACTAACTTGTAGTTTTAGCTGAACACTGTGAGGAGGATGCACTACACTAACTTGTAGCTTTAGCTGAACACTGTGCACCACACTAACTTGTAGCTTTAGCTGAACACTGTTCAGAGGACGCACTACACTAACTTGTAGCTTTAGCTGAACACTGTGCAGAGGTCGCACTACACTAACTTGTAGTTTTAGCTGAACACTGTGAGGAGGACACACTACACTAACTTGTAACTTTAGCTGAACACTGTGCAGAGGTCGCACTACACTAACTTGTAGTTTTAGCTGAACACTGTGAGGAGGACGCACTACACTAACTTGTAGCTTTAGCTGAACACTGTGAGGAGGACGCACTTCCATAACTTGTAGCTTTAGATGAACAATGTGCAATACACTAACTTGTAGCTTTAGCTGAACACTGTGAGGAGGACACACTACACTAACTTGTAGCTTTAGCTGAACACTGTGCACTACACTAACTTGTAACTTTAGCTGAACACTGTGAGCAGGACGCACTACACTAACTTGTAGCTTTAGCTGAACACTGTGCAGAGGTTGCACTACACTAACTTGTAGTTTTAGCTGAACACTGTGAGGAGGACGCACTACACTAACTTGTAGCTTTAGTTGAACACTGTTCAGAGGATGCACTACACTAACTTGTAGCTTCAGCTGAACATTGTGCACTACACTAACTTGTAGCTTTAGCTGAACACTGTGCACTACACTAACTTGTAGCTTTAGCTGAACACTGTTCAGAGGAGGCACTACACTAACTTGCAGCTTTAGCTGAACACTGTGCAGAGGTCGCACTATACTAACTTGTAGTTTTAGCTGAACACTGTGAGGAGGACGCACTACACTAACTTGTAGCTTTAGCTGAACACTGTGGACTACACTAACTTGTAGCTTTAGCTGAACACTGTGAGGAGGATTCACTACACTAACTTGTAGCTTTAGCTGAACACTGTGCAGAGGTCGCACTACACTAACTTGTAGTTTTAGCTGAACACTGTGAGGAGGACACACTACACTAACTTGTAGCTTTAGATGAACACTGTGAGGAGGACGCACTACACTAACTTGTAGCTTTAGCTGAACACTGTGCACTACACTAACTTGTAGCTTTAGCTGAAAACTGTGAGGAGGACGCACTACACTAACTTGTAGCTTTAGCTGAACACTGTGTAGAGGTCGCACTACACTAACTTGTAGTTTTAGCTGAACACTGTGAGGAGGACACACTACACTAACTTGTAACTTTAGCTGAACACTGTGCAGAGGTCGCACTATACTAACTTGTAGTTTTAGCTGAACACTGTGAGGAGGACGCATTACACTAACTTGTAGCTTTAGCTGAACACTGTGAGGAGGACGCACTTCCCTAACTTGTAGCTTTAGCTGAACAATGTGCACTACACTAACTTGTAGCTTTAGCTGAACACTGTGAGGAGGACGCACTACACTAACTTGTAGCTTTAGCTGAACACTGTGGACTACACTAACTTGTAGCTTTAGCTGAACACTGTGAGGAGGATGCACTACACTAACTTGTAGCTTTAGCTGAACACTGTGCAGAGGTCGCACTACACTAACTTGTAGTTTTAGCTGAACACTGTGAGGAGGATGCACTACACTAACTTGTAGCTTTAGCTGAACACTGTTCAGAGGACGCACTACACTAACTTGTAGCTTTATCTGAACACTGTGAGGAGGACGCACTACACTAACTTGTAGCTTTAGCTGAACACTGTGCACTACACTAACTTGTAGCTTTAGCTGAACACTGTTCAGAGGATGCAGTACACAAACTTGTAGTTTTAGCTGAACACTGTGAGGAGGATGCACTACACTAATTTGTAGCTTTTAGCTGAATACTGTGCACTACACTAACTTGTAGCTTTAGCTGAACACTGTTCAGAGGATGCACTACACTAACTTGTAGCTTTAGCTGAACACTGTGCAGAGGTCCACTACACTAACTTGTAGTTTTAGCTGAACACTGTGAGGAGGATGCACTACACTAACTTATAGCTTTAGCTGAACACTGTGCAGAGGTCGCACTATACTAACTTGGAGTTTTAGCTGAACACTGTGAGGAGGACGCACTACACTAACTTGTAGCTTTAGCTGAACACTGTGCAGAGGTCCACTACACTAACTTGTAGTTTTAGCTGAACACTGTGAGGAGGATGCACTACACTAACTTATAGCTTTAGCTGAACACTGTGCAGAGGTCGCACTATACTAACTTGGAGTTTTAGCTGAACACTGTGAGGAGGACGCACTACACTAACTTGTAGCTTTAGCTGAACACTGTGCAGAGGTCCACTACACTAACCTGTAGTTTTAGCTGAACACTGTGAGGAGGATGCACTACACTAACTTGTAGCTTTAGCTGAACACTGTGCAGAGGTCGCACTATACTAACTTGGAGTTTTAGCTGAACACTGTGAGGAGGACACACTACACTAACTTGTAGCTTTAGCTGAACACTGTGCACTGCACTAACTTGTAGCTTTAGCTGAACACTGTTCAGAGGAGGCACTACACTAACTTGTAGCTTTAGCTGAACACTGTGCAGAGGTCGCACTATACTAACTTGTAGTTTTAGCTGAACACTGTGAGGAGGACAAATTACACTAACTTGTAGCTTTAGCTGAACACTGTGCACTACACTAACTTGTAGATTTAGCTGAACTCTGTTCAGAGGACGCACTACACTAACTTGTAGCTTTAGCTGAACACTGTGCAGAGGTCGCACTACACTAACTTGTAGTTTTAGCTGAACACTGTGAGGAGGATGCACTACACTAACTTGTAGCTTTAGCTGAACACTGTGCACCACACTAACTTGTAGCTTTAGCTGAACACTGTGAGGAGGACGCACTACACTAACTTGTAGCTTTAGCTGAACACTGTGCACTACACTAACTTGTAGCTTTAGCTGAAAACTGTGAGGAGGACGCACTACACTAACTTGCAGCTTTAGCTGAACACTGTGTAGAGGTCGCACTACACTAACTTGTAGTTTTAGCTAAACACTGTGAGGAGGACACACTACACTAACTTGTAACTTTAGCTGAACACTGTGCAGAGGTCGCACTACACTAACTTGTAGTTTTAGCTGAACACTGTGAGGAGGACGCACTACACTAACTTGTAGCTTTAGCTGAACACTGTGAGGAGGACGCACTTCCATAACTTGTAGCTTTAGATGAACAATGTGCACTACACTAACTTGTAGCTTTAGCTGAACACTGTGAGGAGGACGCACTACACTAACTTGTAGCTTTAGCTGAACACTGTGCACTACACTAACTTGTAACTTTAGCTGAACACTGTGAGCAGGACGCACTACACTAACTTGTAGCTTTAGCTGAACACTGTGCAGAGGTTGCACTACACTAACTTGTAGTTTTAGCTGAACACTGTGAGGAGGACGCACTACACTAACTTGTAGCTTTAGTTGAACACTGTTCAGAGGATGCACTACACTAACTTGTAGCTTCAGCTGAACATTGTGCACTACACTAACTTGTAGCTTTAGCTGAACACTGTGAGGAGGATGCACTACACTAACTTTTAGTTTTAGCTGAACACTGTGTAGAGGTCGCACTACACTAACTTGTAGTTTTAGCTGAACACTGTGAGGAGGACACACTACACTAACTTGTAGCTTTAGCTGAACACTGTGCAGAGGTCGCACTACACTAACTTGTAGCTTTAGCTGAACACTGTGAGGAGGACGCACTACACTAACTTGTAGCTTTAGCTGAACACTGTGAGGAGGACGCACTACCCTAACTTGTAGCTTTAGCTGAACACTGTGCACTACACTAACTTGTAGCTTTAGCTGAACACTGTGAGGAGGACGCACTACACTAACTTGTAGCTTTAGCTGAACACTGTGCAGAGGTCGCACTACACTAACTTGTAGTTTTAGCTGAACACTGTGAGGAGGACGCACTACACTAACTTGTAGCTTTAGCTGAACACTGTTCAGAGGACACACTACACTAACTTGTAGCTTTAGCTGAACACTGTGCACTACACTAACTTGTAGCTTTAGCTGAACACTGTGAGGAGGATGCACTACACTAACTTGTAGCTTTAGCTGAACACTGTTCAGAGGTCTCACTAAACTAACTTGTAGCTTTAACTGAACACTGTGAGGAGGACGCACTACACTAACTGTAAATAGTCTAGCTGCCTGACTGTGGTACTAATAGGATCAAAAGACCACCAGCAATTTTCTTCAGGTAGCTGTAAATACTGTAACAACACAAGCCTGCCTGTCAGTAGCAAGGTAACAGGAACGGATCTCGCTAAACTGAATACAGTGTATATATATATATATATATATATATATACACATCACCTGGGATGCATATATATACACAATACACTGTAAGTGCAGCTAACTCACTGACTGTCCTGCCTAATCTATCTAACTTAAATCAAATGACACTGTCTCTCTGTCTATCTTTCTCTCAACGCCGGAAAACACACTACACAGGGCCGCCGTGCAGGTGGCCTTATATAGTGTGGGGCGTGTACTAAATCCCCTGAGCCATAATTGGCCAAAGCCTCCTTGGCTTTGGCCAATTACAGCTCTCTGTTCAGACTGCGCATTGATTGGCCAAGCATGCGGGTCATAGTGCATGCTTGGCCAATCATCAGCCAGCAATGCACTGCGATGTCGCAGTGAATTATGGGCTGTGACGCGCCACACGAATTTGGCGCGAACGGCCCATATCGTTCGCAATTCGGCGAACGGGTGAACAGACGATGTTTGAGTCGAACATTGGTTCGACTCGAACACGAAGCTCATGCCTAATTTCCAGTTGTGTAGGATCAGTAATCGTGTCTCTAACAGTACGTGTGTTATGACTGGTCTGAAGTCTGTGTGGAATTTCTCTATGTTCAAGTGGAGAATTGCCATAGCCGGATCTGGGGGTGTGAGCATTCCAGTTACAGATGAGATCATTCGGAATACTTGGTTCCATATGCTTTTCACTGTGGGACAATGCCAAAATATGTGTAATAGGTTTCCTATTTGTCCACAGGCCCTCCAGCAATGTGGTGAAGCTCCAGGGAAGTAATTTGTTATCCAATATGGGGTATAATGCCATCTGTATGCTATTTTGATTGCTTGTTCCCAGTGTTTGACACAATGAGAAGCTTTGTATATTTCCCTGAATGATTGTTGCCATTGTTCTATTGAGAAGATAGTGCCCAGTTCTTCCTCCCATTTTTTCATTGCTATAGTTTTTGTAAGTGTGAGTTTATCCCGTGTGGTGTTGTAAAAGAAAGATATACCTTTTGTGTTTCAGTCTACTGTTGAATAAAATTGACATATTTTGCACGGAAGGGTTACATTCGGTTGTGTTTGAGATTTAAGGAAGTGTGTGATTCTCAAGCATGTAAACCTCTTATCACTCAGAAGGTGGTATTGTGTCATAATCTGTTCCGCAGATTTGGGTTGTGTCCCAATGTAAAGGTCTGATATATGCATGATGCCCTTGTGTGTCAGGTCCCTGACTGTCAGCATTGGAATCTTTGTTTCTAGAAGTGTCAAAGGTATTTTGTAGTTTATGTCCTGTGTGTCCTTGTTTTTCGTTCCAGTAGGAATCTCCAAGCTCTTAATGAGATCTGCATTGGGGGAGTTAAGTTTTTCGTGTCCCAAGATATCCACCTGTACCTTATAAGTAGTAGAGTCAGGTCTTTTGTCGGTGCTATTGCTTTTTCAATGTCCACCCATAGTGGTGTGTCAGTTTTTTGGAACCAATATTTGGTCTGGTCTAAGTGTACTGCCCAGAAGTAGTCATACATGTCCACTAGTCCCGCCCCATCCAGCTTTCTTATGGGATGTGAGGTTGTTTCGAGAACATCTGGCTTTTTTCCATTCCATATATATCTCCAACCGAGATTTGCTATACTTTTGATGTAATGAAGAGGAATGTGGATCGGCAGAGTGCGGAATATATATAGTATTTGTGGTAATATCATCATTTTGTAAGCTGTTATTCTACCGAGCCATGATATTTAATTTTTTGCCATGTCTCTTGTTGGATAGCAACATGGTTTAATATCTTACTTGTAGTATTTCACTTCCTGGTTAACATAGACAGGTAGACTCAGTTGGAATGAAACACATCAAAGCTTTTTAATCAGAAGAACAATGGCTTGGCTCAAGCCCACCTGCTGTGATATGTGTGATTAAAGGCTTCAAAGAGAATAAGAGCTAGCTAAGATGGCCCAGGGCTAACAGAGACTCTGCCCCTAGTGGACAATACAGCATGCTTCCTGAAGAATGGGCAGACATTTGAAGTATTACCTCTTGGCAATATCTATTGGATGGAAGGCAAATGGGGGTGGCTACGAGTGGGCGTGTATGTTTGAATGAAAGGAGCACACAGGCAATTGTCCTTTCTCTTTCTTGCTGCAAAACCTTACCATGAGGTTGTCTCTCTGCCATCTTGGGACTTTGCTCTGAATGCTGGCTTGGGCCTAAACTCCATGCGGCACAGAGCTCTCTTTCTACACCTGGAGACCAGCCAAGAGGACGTGATAAGTATATTCTTGTATTGTGTTCTGATTGTAAACTATGTAATATTGTAACTTCTTTTAATACCTTATGTTAGCTTTCCTATTTTCTCAGGAATAAATGTAACTTGTTTACTAAGATGTGTTTGTTATATCATTGTGCTTATCAGACTCTTATAGATTAGGAATTATAGGGACTAGACAATTTTATACATGTATGTAATAGTTATATAGGATATATTAGATTGTATATTATTGCATGAATTACATCATCTCTGAATTGGGCTTCCAGTTTGGCTACCAGCGGAACCACATTGGCTTTGACAAGTGCAGAAGTTTTGTTCGTAATTGTAATTCCTAGATATGTGATTCCTCCTTTGCTCCACATATATGGTAGTTGCTTGTAGAAAATTACGTGTGGGGGGTGATACACCTACATCCAATATTAAGGATTTAGTAAAATTAACCTTATAATATGATACCTCTCCAAAGGGCTTGCTCTAGGGATGTGATCGGATTAGTCAGGAGCAGTATTACATCGTCCGCAAATAGGTTAATGGTATGTGTGTTAGAGCCAAACTGGAAGCCTGTGATCAAGAAGTGTGCTCTTATAGCCTATACTAGGGGTTCAATCATCAGATTAAAGATGGTCGGAGATAGGGGGTACCCCTGCCTTGTTCCATTTGTAATATTGAAAGGTGTTGATAGAAAACCTGCAGAGTATACCTGCGCTGAAGGACATGAGTATAGGGCCATAATAGCCTGCAATATGGAGCCCTTGAAGCCAAACTTGGTTAGAGTCATTTCCATATAGGTCCAGTGGACTGTGTCAAACGCCTATTGTAAGTTCTACTTCTCGGACCGTAATTGGTGTGTTCAGGACCTCTAGGTGGTGGTCAGAGAGGGTTGGGAGGTTTATATTCTGCAATAATGATTTTATATTTTCTTTGGTCAGTTGAGGTGTATTGGGATCTTTATGCAGGTTATATAAAGAGCTATAGTATTCTGCAAATTGGTTTACTATATCTTTAAGTATGCTATTCTTGTTTTTGTGCAAACCACTTTTAATCTGTTTGCTAGATATTTGCCTGCTCTATTTGCGTTTGCATAATAGTTTAGTCGTAGGCGTCTAAGGTGTTTGTCGTATTGTTGTGTTAGTATTTCTCTGAGTTTTTCTCTGAGGGAGTTTAGTTTGTTAGTTAATGATACTGAAGGTGTTTTCTTGTTTTGGGTTTCCATACTATGAATGTCTGAGAGAACAGTGTTAAGCTGCTGAGCCTGCCATTTTTTTTCTTTTGCCCCTATTTGAATTAAGATGCCCCTCATGAAGGCCTTGTGTGAATTCCATAAAATATATGGATTATTTACTGATCCGATATTGTCTAAGAAAACGTTTTTTAGACGCTGAGAGATTATTTAGTGAGAATGTGGTTCTTGGAGTATTCAGGTATTGCAGAGCCAGATGGGGGGTGAAAAGGAGACTCCCTTTTCTGCAACAGACATGGATATGGCAGCATGGTCAGACCACGTAATGTCGTGTATTCTTGTTGTCTCCACATTTTGCAGGAGCCATTTGTCTGTCAGGAACATATCTATCTGGGAATAGGAACAGCGTCTGTTGGAGAAAAATGTGTAATCCCTTTCATTGGCGCGAAGGCACCTCCATATGTCCAATAGTTCCTCTTTGTGGAGAAGTGCCTGAAGGGATAGAGTACCTTTGTATTTACCTGATGAAGTGTCCCAAGATGGATCCAATGTCACGTTAAAATCTCCACAAATCAGGAGATTACCGTATTTCATTGAATTTGTTTTGCGAATCACCTTCTTGATGAATCAGAGTTGGTGTGAGTTTGGGGCATACAGCGTGACTATTGTATATGGTTTAGAGTTAATGTCTCCTGTAGCTATGATGCATCTACCTCCTTCGTCAAGAAAGATATCTTTGGGTTGGAATGAGAGAGAATTTTTGAAGGCAAGTAGGACACCTCCCTTTTTGTGGTTCGGTGTGCAGGTCATATAGAGGTATGGATTGTCCTTGTGCGTACAGTGCGGTGTGCTGTTAAGTTGGAAGTGCGTTTCTTGTACGCATAGATTGTCCGCCTTTTGTTTACTAGCTTCTTTCCACAAAGAGAACCCTTTTTGCCGGGTGGTTTAGACCCCAGGCATTAATTGATAGACATGTAATCATCATTGTAAGGGATGTGAGGTATTTTGTGAAGTGATGTGGTGAAAGTACTCACTGCGTCCGTAGGACTTGCCTTGTGCTGCTGCTGTGCCAGTTGAGAAGGACATCTTTGGTTTTTCTTTTTCCATGGATGAGTTGAGGTTGCTTCGAATTAAACTGTGTATATCAAATAAACAGTAAAAGGAATAAAAAAAAGACAAAAATAAGTCAACAAGGGTAGCATAATAAATGGATCCAAAAATTGATCCTTGTGGAGATGTAACTGCTACTGGTGTTATAGGGGTGTTGAAGAGAGTCAAACTTTGAAACTCGTCCCTGGAGATAAACTTGTGTGACTGTGGACTGCATTTATGAGCTTCCACCGGCATTTTCCTTATTGGAGCGTTTGTGGGATACAATTTGCCATTCATTTTGTATGAGAGTCGGCCCTGCTGGAAGTGAGTGTTGGGCGGTCTGGTCAGGGAGTGTATCCCATTTCCTTAGAGCAGTAAGCCCTTCCTCTAAGGTGGATACCGAGATGGTAGCCCCATTGTGGGTAATAGAGAGTGTTGCAGGGTACTTCCATTTATGCAGGATTTTATGGTTCCTCGATGCTTTGGTGATTGTCATCAGGTTGTGGCGACGTTGTAAGGTGTGTCTGGAAAGGTCAGGGAGCAATCTGATGTTGGCATACTGCTGAGGAATATTTTCCGGTTTACGAGAGGCTTGTAGTATTCGATCTTTTATGTGGTAATAATGCACTCTCAGTAATACATCTCTGGGAGTGTCAGCAGGGAGGAAGGACGGTTTAGGCACCCTATGTATCCTGTCCACGAGAAGATCTTGTACTGTTGCCTCTGGCACTAATGTGGAAAATAGGGTCTGGGCAAATTGCAGCATGTTCAGATATGCCCCGCAGCTTGAGGTTGTTCCTCCTGGATCTGTCCTCGAGGTCAGCCAGCTTATCTTTTATCCATGTTATATCCTCCCCCTGTGCTATGTGGGCCTCCACCATTACATTGTATTATGAGGTATATTCCTCCACCTGATGCACTCTGTGGCCTAGTGCTTGCACTTCCCTTTGGCATTCATTTATCCCCCTGACCATGTCTGCCTGTAAGGAGGATCACAGGGAGAGCAGCATGTCTTTCATGGTCTGTCTGCTGTGGGGAAATCTTTAATGGGATCCCCGCCCTGACTGCTCTGGTTAGTGGTGGTGTTGTGAGCCCCGCTTACCTCCATGGCCGGATCGGCCTGCTGCCTGATTGGAGAGTGTCTCTGCGGCATCAATTTGGCCGGACTTCTCATTGAGGGGCTAGATGGGCCCGAGGAGGACTCACTGGGTAGGTTGATTGAGCGCATGGAGGTGGATGGGAGCCCGTTATTGCCGCTGCTCGGTGCGGGTCTTTGCTCCGGCCTATGATCCCGAGTCCTGCCGCCATTTTGTTGAAGCGGGGTTGTGCCGATGAGCTGGCGGGTTGTGAAGCCGTGGATGGCGCCGGTGGGCTCTGATGGCTGAGGATTATCTCTGGTAGGCGAGCGAAGCTCCTAGGTTAAGCCTCCATCTTGGAGCCTGGTCACCACGCCCCTGAACTTCATTTTTCTCATCGTGTTGTAAGTCACTGCGTTGTGGGAGATCAGAATTTCCGACAACATTTGTGTGACCGTGTGTGTGCAAGACAAGTTTGAGCCAACATCTGTCAGAAATAAATCCAAGATTCCTTTGTCGGAATGTCCGATCGTGTGTACGCGGCATTAGCGTTTAACTGTTTTTCTACCGAACTACAGTTATCAGTGCCAAAGCTGATGGCTGTTATTTACTCAATGTTGTTTATGAAAAGCAATGGATAAAGAACCATTATGCGGCTACTGTGCTTTTTAATGGTTGGGAGTCGACCAATCATTAGACAACCTGGTTCACAGATATGTATTCCAAATATGCAGCTCTTCCCTCATTTATATACCTAATGTGCATCATACAGTGCTATATTACACAGCTCTCTCCCAATTTAAATACAATAAAAATAATAATGAAAACAATCAAAAACACAATATTAAATATATAACATAATCGAACATAATCTAAACCAATAAAGTGCCAACCTGCTTTGTGCTGAATATACAGACCAATAAACAAAGTGTCCAGTGCTTTGTGAATCCTATATAAGATAAACATGATTCCCAACTCGGACTCCAGACACCATGTGGGTTGTGACACACATCCTGTTGGACACCTGGAATATGGTCCCACCAAAGGCCTGTGTATTAGATCAGACATTCGGCACCAGTGCTGCATGGTCAGCACAGTATAGCTGTATTCTAAACTTCTGTAACCGTGCTTTGGGTTTTATCTTACAGGATTTATACCATATTAGAACAGGGAGGCAGTTGTATTGCTAAATTTTACAGCGTCTCCAGTCGTTACAGCTTTGTGTTACTATTGTTAAAGGCAGAAGTAAACCACACAACTTGGTATATTTTTAGTCACGCGGCCTACCCAATTATAAAGGTACTCATTTATTTTATGTCTGACACACAGGATAGTGTTACCTTTGTTAAATAAAAAAAAAATTTAAAAAGTACATAGTGTGCACACATTTGTAATTACACAGTCCATCCAAATATACAGGTGGTCTGTCATTTATTTTACAGTGCACCTGGAAAGTATTCACAGCGCTTCACTTTTTCCACATTTTGTTTGTTACAGCCTTATTACAATATGGATTAAATTCATTATTTTCCTCAAAATTCTACAAACAATACCCCATAATGACAAGGTGCAAGAAGTTTGTTTGAAATATTTGCAAATTTATAAAAAATGAAAAAAATCACATGCACAAAGTATTCACAACCTTTGCCATGACACTCAAAATTGAGCTCAGGTGCATCCTGTTTCCACTGATCATCCTTGAGGCCGGGTTCACACTGGTGCAACACGACAGCCGTCCTACTTTGGATTCGACTCTGCCCTGCGACTTGAAGCCAACATACGTCCGACTTTCAATAAACAGGGATCCGACTTGGATCCCCGCCAATACCAGGCATTGTGTTTGGTATGAATCTTGAGGGGGAACTCCATGCCAAATTTTAAATAAAAAGCCGGCATGGGTTCCCCCACCAAGAGCATACCAGGCCCTTTGGACTGAAATGGATTTTAAGGGGAACCCCTCTACGCCAAAACAGCAGCGTGGGGGTCCCCCCAAGATCCATACCAGACCCTTATCCGAGCATGCAGCCCGGCCGGTCAGGAAAATGGGTGGGGATGAGTGAGCGCCCCCCCTCCTGAACTGTACCAGGCTGCATGCCCTCAACATGGGGGGTGGGTGCTTTGGGAAAGGGGGGCCCCCTGCGGCCCCCCCACCCCAAAGCACCCCATTCACCTGGGGAAAAAAGTGTCAATAAAAAAATAAACACACTAGACTGGTTTTTAAAGTCATTTATTAGGCAGCTCCGGGGGTCTTCTTAAACTTCTGGGGTCTCTTCTGACTTCTCCGCTTTCTCCGGCGTCTTCTCCACGTTCTCTGGTTCTTCTCCCGCTCTCTGGTATCTTCTGCTGGGCTCCTCTGCTATCTTCTTCTCTTTTGCCGGTTCTTTTGCTAGAGTTGGCCCGGTCTTCTCTGTCGCCTTCTTCCCTCCGGTCTTCTTCCGATGTTGACACGAAGCTCTCCCCCCCTCCTGAACAGTACCAGGATGACCTGGTTCAGGTGACCCCACCTCTTATGACATCACCGCCCGAGGCATGATGGGATGGTGACATCATAGGGGGCGGGGTCACCGGGTGGCATCACCCGGTGACCATGCCCCATGCCTATATAAGTCGTTGCGCACTGTGCACACAGCATTACACCGGGGCGCTGGCTCATCCCCACCCCTTTTCCTGACCGGCTGGGTTGCATGCTCGGATAAGGGTCTGGTATGGATCTTGGGGGGACCCCCACGCCACTTCTTTGGCATGGGGGGTTCCCCTTAAAATCAATATCAGACCGAAGGGCCTGGTATGCTCTTGGAGGGGGAACCCATGCTGGTTTTATAGTTAAAATTTGGCATGGAGTTCCTCCTCAAGATCATCAGAGCACAAGTCGCATGCCAAAGTCGGATCATGCAAGACTGAAGTAGGATCAAAGTCGGACCAAAGTAGTACACTGGAGCATTTTCAAAGTCGGACCGACATGTGTTGGACCAGTTAAGACGGCTCTCATAGGGAAACATTGATTTTCACAAGTCATGCGACATGAGCTCCCAATGTCGGAGCGTTTGTCGCACTAGTGTGAACCTGGCCTGAGATGTTTCTACAACTTAATTTGCATCCACCTGTGGTAAATTCAGCTGAATGGACATGATTTGGAAAGGCACACACCTGTCTATATAAGGTCCCACAGTTAACAGTGCATGTCACAGCACAAACCAAGCCATGAAGTCCAAGGAATTGTCTGTAGACAATTGTCTCTGCAGAGTCTCTGCTTGTCTCTGCAGAGACAAGATTTATCTGGGGAAGGTACAGAAAAATGTCTGCAGCATTGAAGGTTCCAATGAGCACAGAGACCTCCATCATCCGTAAATGGAAGAAGCTTGGTCCACCAGGACTCTTCCTAGAGTGGCCAAACTGAGAGATCAGGGGAGAAGGGCCTTAGTCAAGGAGGTGACCAAGAACCCGGTGATCATTCTGACAAAGCTCCAGACTTTCTCTGTGGAGAGAGGAGAACCTTCCAGAAGAACAACCATCTCTGCAGGACTCCACAAGTCAGGCCTGTATGGTAGAGTGGCCAGATGGAAGACACTCCTAAGTAAATGACAGATCACCTGGAGTTTGCCAAAAGGCACCTGAAGGACTCTGACCATGAGAAACAAAATTCTCTGGTCTGATGAGACAAAGATTGAACTCTTTGGCCTGAGTGGCAAGCATCATGTCTGGAGAAAACCAGGCACTGCTCATCACCGGGCCAATGCTATCCCCACAGTGAAGCACGGTGGTGGCAGCATCATGCTGTGGGGTTGTTTTTCAGCGGCAGTAAATAGGTGACTAGTCAGGATTAGAAAGTCTGATTCAGCAATGTAAGGAGACATCCTTGATAAAACCTGCTCCAGAGTGCTCTGGACCTCAGACTGGGGCGAATGTTCATCTTCCAACATAACAATGACCCGAATAACACAGCCAAGATACAAATGAGTGGCTACAGAACAACTCTTTAAATGTCCTCGAGTGGCCCAGCCAGAGCCCAGACTTGAACCCAATTGAACATCTCTGGAGAGATCTGAAAATGGCTGTGCACTGACACTCCCCATCCAACCTGATGGAGCTTGAGAGGTTCTGCAAAGAAGAATGGGAGAAACTGACCAAAAATAAGTGTGCCAAGCTTGTAGTATCATACTCAAAAAGACTTGAGGCTGTAGTTGGTGGCAAAGGTGCTTCACCAAAGTATTGAGCAAAGGCTGTGATACTTGTGTACATGGGATTTTTTTTTTTTTTTTAATATATTTGCAAATATTTCAAACAAGCTTCTTTCATGTTGTCTTTATAGGGTATTGCGTGTAGAATTTTGAGGAAAGTAATGAATGTAATACATTTTGGAATAAGGCTGTAACCGGGGCTGGACTGGGACAACAATTTGGCCCTGGACGTCATCCAGACTGGCCCACTTTGACAGGTCTCTCCCATGCCGGCCAGACAAACCTGCCCCCCGGCCTGCCACCCAAGCCCCCCCCACTAGCCATTAGCCATTCTACATTATTTCTCTTATAGGCAGTACCAGTGGGGAAGCCAGACATTGTTTCACCCGGGGCAAAGAATCAGTTTGGCGCCCCCCGATGGGACAGTGCTCACCTCCTCTCCCTGGCTAGTTATGCATCATGCCTGAATACAGACATGATGCTCAGGAGTCGACGCTAAAAAGCTCATCATAAGATCCGGAAGGTGGGCAGCCACACACACAGCTTTAACATAACCTTCCTCGGCACTCGTTCTCCTGCTCTTTCCTTCCCCTGATCTCCATCTAGATTCTCCGCGGCAGCAGACAGGATGGAGAGTAGGGATGAGCTTCGAGTTCGAGTCGAACTCATGTTCAACTCGAACATTGGCTGTTCGCAAGTTCGCCGAACAGCGAACAATTTGGGGTGTTCGCGGCAAATTCGAATGCCGCGGAACACCCTTTAAAAGTCTATGGGAGAAATCAAAAGTGCTAATTTTAAAGGCTTATATGCAAGTTATTGTCATAAAAAGTGTTTGGGGACCCGGGTCCTGCCCCAGGGGACATGGATCAATGCAAAAAAAAGTTTTAAAAACGGACGTTTTTTCAGGAGCAGTGATTTTATTAATGCTTAAAGTCAAACAATAAAAGTGTAATATCCCTTTAAATTTCGTACCTGGGGGGTGTCTATAGTATGCCTGTAAAGGGGCGCATGTTTCCTGTGTTTAGAACAGTCTGACAGCAAAATGACATTTGGAAGGAAAAAACTCATTTAAAACTACCCGCGGCTATTGCATTGCCGACAATACACATAGAAGTTCATTGATAAAAACGGCATGGGAATTCCCCAAAGGGGAACCCCGAACCAAAATTAAAAAAAAAAAATGATGTGGGGGTCCCCCTAAATTCCATACAAGGCCCTTCGGGTCTGGTATGGATATTAAGGGGAACCCCAGCCAAAATTTAAAAAAAAAATTGACGTGGGGTTCCCCCTAAATTCCATACCAGACCCTTCAGGTCTGGTATGGATTTTAAGGGGAACCCCGCGCCAAAAAAAAAAAAAAAAAAACGGCGTGGGGTCCCCCTAAAAATCCATACCAGACCCTTATCCGAGCACGCAACCTGGCAGGCCGCAGGAAAAGAGGGGGGGACGAGAGTGCGGCCCCCCCCCCCTCCTGAACCGTACCAGGCCACATGCCCTCAACATTGGGAGGGTGCTTTGGGGTAGCCCCCCAAAGCACCTTGTCCCCATGTTGATGAAGACAAGGGCCTCATCCCCACAACCGTGGCCGGTGGTTGTGGGGGTCTGCGGGCGGGGGGCTTATCGGAATCTGGAAGCCCCCTTTACCAAGGGGACCCCCAGATCCCGGCCCCCCCCCTGTGTGAAATGGTAAGGGGTTACTTACCCCTACCATTTCACTAAAAAACTGTCAAAAATGTTAAAAATGACAAGAGACAGTTTTTGACAATTCCTTTATTTAAATGCTTCTTCTTTCTTCCTTCATCTTCTTCTTCTTCTGGTTCTTCTGGCTCTTCTGGTTCTTCCTCCGGCGTTCTCGTCCAGCATCTCCTCCGCGGCGTCTTCTATCTTCTTCTCCTCGGGCCGCTCCGCACCCATGGCATGAGGGGGGAGGCTCCCGCTCTTCTCTTCATCTTCTTCTTCATCTTCATCTTCTTCTTCATCTTCTTCTTCATCTTCTTCTTCTTCTTCTTCTTCTTCTTCTCTTCTTCATCTCTTCTTCCTTCTTCATTTCTTCTGCGGGCCGCTCCGCATCCATGCATGGAGGGAGGCTCCCGCTGTGTGACGGCGTCTCTTCGTCTGACGGTTCTTAAATAACGGGGGGCGGGGCCATCCGGTGACCCCGCCCCCCTCTGATGCACGGTGAATTGACGGGACTTCCCTGTGACGTCACGGGGAATGCCACAGGGAAGTCCCGTCATGTCCCGTGCGTCAGAGGGGGGCGGGGTCACCGGGTGGCCCCGCCCCCCGTTATTTAAGAACCGTCAGACGAAGAGACGCCGTCACACAGCGGGAGCCTCCCTCCATGCATGGATGCGGAGCGGCCCGCAGAAGAAATGAAGAAGGAAGAAGAGATGAAGAAGAGAAGAAGAAGAAGAAGAAGAAGATGAAGAAGAAGATGAAGATGAAGAAGAAGATGAAGAGAAGAGCGGGAGCCTCCCCCCTCATGCCATGGGTGCGGAGCGGCCCGAGGAGAAGAAGATAGAAGACGCCGCGGAGGAGATGCTGGACGAGAACGCCGGAGGAAGAACCAGAAGAGCCAGAAGAACCAGAAGAAGAAGAAGAAGATGAAGGAAGAAAGAAGAAGCATTTAAATAAAGGAATTGTCAAAAACTGTCTCTTGTCATTTTTAACATTTTTGACAGTTTTTTAGTGAAATGGTAGGGGTAAGTAACCCCTTACCATTTCACACAGGGGGGGGGCCGGGATCTGGGGGTCCCCTTGGTAAAGGGGGCTTCCAGATTCCGATAAGCCCCCCGCCCGCAGACCCCCACAACCACCGGCCACGGTTGTGGGGATGAGGCCCTTGTCTTCATCAACATGGGGACAAGGTGCTTTGGGGGGCTACCCCAAAGCACCCTCCCAATGTTGAGGGCATGTGGCCTGGTACGGTTCAGGAGGGGGGGGGGGCGCACTCTCGTCCCCCCCTCTTTTCCTGCGGCCTGCCAGGTTGCGTGCTCGGATAAGGGTCTGGTATGGATTTTTAGGGGGACCCCACGCCGTTTTTTTTTTTTTTTTTTTTGGCGCGGGGTTCCCCTTAAAATCCATAC
The DNA here is from genome assembly GCF_042186555.1 of Aquarana catesbeiana. Lineage (NCBI taxonomy): Eukaryota > Metazoa > Chordata > Amphibia > Anura > Ranidae > Aquarana > Aquarana catesbeiana. The sequence continues at coordinate 361,758,667 of NC_133324.1, read as the reverse complement.
CAGACCTGAAGGGTCTGGTATGGAATTTAGGGGGAACCCCACGTCAATTTTTTTTTTAAATTTTGGCTGGGGTTCCCCTTAATATCCATACCAGACCTGAAGGGCCTTGTATGGAATTTAGGGGGACTCCCACATCATTTTTTTTTTTTAATTTTGGTTCGGGGTTGCCCTGTGGGGAATTCCCATGCCGTTTTTATCAATGAACTTCTATGTGTATTGTCGGCAATGCAATAGCCGCGGTAGTTTTAAATGAGTTTTTTCCTTCAAAATGTCATTTTGCTGTCAGACTGTTCTAAACACGGGAAACATGCGCCCCTTTACAGGCATACTATAGACACCCCCCAGGTATGAAATTTAAAGGGATATTACACTTTTATTGTTTGACTTTAAGCATTATTAAAATCACTGCTCCTGAAAAAACGGCCGTTTTTAAAACTTTTTTTTGCATTGATCCATGTCCCCTGGGGCAGGACCCAGGTCCCCAAACACTTTTATTGACAATAACTTGCATATTAGCCTTTAAAATTAGCACTTTTGATTATTCATGTTCGTGTCCCATAGACTTTAACGGTGTTCGCGTGTTCGAACGAATTTTTTTCCTGTTCGCATGTTCTGGTGCGAACCGAACAGGGGGGTGTTCGGCTCATCCCTAATGGAGAGTGGGGGAAGGATAGAGCAGGAGAACAAGTGCTGAGGAAGGTTATGTTACAGCTGTGTGTGGCCGCCCTCCTTCCGGATTGTATGAGCTTCTCAGTGTCAACTCCTGAGCATTATGTCTGTATTCTGGCATGTTGCATAACTAGCCAGGGAGAGGAGGAGCAGTGAGCAGTGAGCGCAGTGAGCGCTGCGGGGGGGAAGGAGGCAGCAGTCCACCGGGAAACTCCCAGTAGTCCCGATGGCCAGTACATGCCTGGCTGTAACATAACAAAATGTGGAAAAAGTGAAGCGCTGTGAATACTTTCTGGATGCACTGTATGTATGACTTGTCAGAGCATGTTAGTGTTCATGTTGAAAAAAAAAACTCAATTCAGTGTGTGTACAATTGTAGTCACACTGGGGGTTGATTTACCAAAGGAAAAAAGATTGTGAACTTTGCAGTTGCTCCAGAGCTTAGTAAATTAGGTGAAGCTTCACTTTCCAAAGAATACCCAATCACAAGCAAGGAAAATTAAAAAAAACAAAAAAACAGCATTTTTGCTTGCACATGGTTGGATGTTGAAAATCAGAAGAGTTTATACTCATTTACTAAACTCTCGAGCACTTTGCAAAGTGCAGTCCATTTTCCTTCAGTAAATCCACCCTAGTCCATCAAATTATAAAGGGGGTCAGTTATTTTTTTGTGTCGGACCTGTCACAGCACATTGCTGTTACTACTGTTACTATTGATAAACAAATAAAAAAAACTTGTACACCTGTAGTCATACAGTCCATTCAATTACAAAAATGTAATTTCTTTTGTGTATGACATGTCACAACAAACTAAAAAAAAAAATACACCATTCAACTAGGGTTGAAGGCATTGACGAGTAGAGCTGTGGTCAGGGGAGAACAGGATAAAGTTTCACAGCAGCAACATCCTGGGAGAAAGAGCAGGGTGCATAAAAATAGCAGGGTCACAATACAGTGGCCATCAGTTAGCAGCCACATCAGGCCACCCTAATCTGTCAGCAGAGGTATGCATGAAAAACTGAATCCCTTTGCTAGGTCTGGCCACAGGGCCTTTGCTCTCTGGGTGTTATTAAATAACTAAACTTCTGGTAAAGCGGTCATCATCTACAATACCTGTGCTCAGGCCTTGAAATAAGGCAAAAATGTTAACAACATGAACATTACATACTGTATATGTATGAGTAACCAAATGAAAATCTCCCACCCAGCTCACAATAGGGCCCACGTGGCCCAGCAGGCAGAGCAGGTTGCTCCCCCTGCTCCCTCTTCAGCTCCTATAGCTGCATCTTCCTGATCAATGCCCCCCCCCTCCCTGTTCATGCAACACAATTAGAGCTACTGTCTATACTTAAAGGGAGACAACTTTATCTAGGGGGTTTAACAGAAACTTAACCTTCTCTTTCACAACCTGTAATGAGGGGAAGAGTGGCAGTGGGAAACGGTTGCTGGAGGTGCAGCCATCATTCTCTTCATCACTGTATTCCACTACAACAATTCTGTATTGGTGTTCACCAGCCAGCCTTTCCTCCTGCAGCTATTGGAATGAACTAAAAAGCTCCCTTACAACCACCCTGACACCCAGTGCCTTAGTGCTACTCTTGCACAACTTCTAATGCCCCGTACACACGGTCAGATTTTCCGATGGACAATGTCCGATCGGAGCGCGTTGTCGGAAATTCCGACCGTGTGTGGGCGCCATCGGACATTTTCCATCGGATTTTCCGACACACAAAGTTGGACAGCAGGAGATAAAATTTTCCGACAACGAAATCCGATCGCGTCAATTCCGACCGTGTGTGGCCTGTTCCGACGCACAAAGTGCCACGCATGCTCAGAAGAAATTCCGACACGGGACAGCTCGTTCTGGTAAACGTAGCGTTCGGAATGGATACAGCACTTTCGTCATGCTGCAATGTTCAAAATGGTTTAATACAGCGCACTCTCTTCTTCTTTATAATGTGACAAGAATTAAGTAGTTTTGCTGCTCATATTCACACACACTTCTCACAAACTTATTTTGTTACTATTTATCGGGATTCCCTCAATATATTTTGATTTCTCACATCTGACAACAAAATTTTTTTTTTTTTTTTGGACTTTAATGTAGATTCTTTTTTTGTGTTTCTCTTTTTTCTTTTTTTTTTTTTCGTGATTTTGATTTGTATTCCCGAAAATGTTTGTGTGTTTTTTGTGACAAGTTCCCACAACACCACTAATATGTTGTTCTATTTAATCTGTAGGAGATTGTTTGGTGTTGTTGTCCCTTGTTAATTTCACATTGTACTTTAGAAATGTACCTGAATCGTCACCAACAAACTGTCCTTTTTGGATGAAAACACACACAGGAGAGTAGAATTTACCCAAAAATATTTTATTAAGGGCTCACAACTAAACAAAGAGGGAGGCAACGCTGGAGAAACTGCAGAAGTGGGCGAAGCCTTGGACCCCCGGGGCAGACATCAACTATTTAAAAGCAAAATTGGTGGCCTGAGGAGTCCATATCATAAGGGAGGGCAGTCTGGTCCAGAAGTCCCAGAGATCCGGAAAGCAGCAGATGATATCTGTGTCCCCAGGCTGTGGTCAAACAAGAGACTGCAGCTTCTGTCAGACCAGACTGAACCCAGGGCAATCACTCTCAGGTCTTCTTTCCACGCTTCCTTCCAGCCTTTGGCTGTGGTGGTGGAGTTGTGGCAGCAGGAGGAGGAGGAGAAGGAGGATCGTCCCTCTCAATGACATCCGTCTCGTGTGTCAGTTCCCCACTCTCCCCCTTACGAAGGACTTTATAAATCAGGTCCTCAGAGATCTTGCGTTGACCCTCCTGCATGCCCTGCAATTTTGTGGCAGCCATGCAGGCAAAGGCCTCTTCAGGACTGGGGAAGGCTCGGAGGGACGCCGAAGCCTCCTGGATCAGCCTGTACGCTGAATCCTGCACAGGACTCGGAGTGGCCTTCCTGGCTCATTTATATGGCAGGCTGCGACTTGTCCCTGGCTTCTCTTGGCTGCCACTTAGCCCCGCCTCCTCCTGGCTGCCACTAATCCCCGCCTCCTCCTGACTGCCACATTCCACAACCTCCTCCTGGCTGAGGTCTTCCTGTGTATGAAAAAGGGACATAGTTTTAGTTTTTTATTCATCAATCACACACAATTTTCACCTCCTGACTGCTGCAAATTGAATGTTAACAAATATAACAGACTATCCTTCTGAGCCCAGCAGTTTTCATTCTTTTCCCAATTTTGGGTGCCCACTACTGTCTATTGATATGTAAAGCACTTTTTTTAATCAGCAATTAGTGATCAATAATAACATCTAATAAACATCATTTATTTATTGACCAGAAATCTGTAGAAGAATGCTATACCTGACTCCAGCTGGGCTCCTCCACTTCTTCCTGGCTGGAAGGCCCAGGTTGGACATCGGAAGCCTCAGCTGGTATGGAAGGAAGCGTGGAAGGAAGAGTAGAGAGGGATTCCCTGACTTCAGTGTGGTCTGACAGAAATCGCAGTCTCTCATAGTACCACAGCCTGGGGACATAAACGTCATCTGCTGCAGCTCCGGACCTCTGGGAATCTGTGACCTTCTTGCACTCCCTAAGATAAGTGCTCCTCAGGCCACCAATTTTAGCTTTCAAATAAGGGATGGTTGCTGTGGGGACCACCGGCTTCACCAACTCCAGCAGTTTCTCCAGCGCTGTCTGCCTCTTCTGTTTGTGATTATAGTGGGGGTGTCTCACTTGCCACAGACAGGGCAGCTCCCTGTACTTGTCTATGAACAGGGGCAGGAAATTGTGGTCATTGAACCCATCCATTTTCTCTGTAAGACACAACACAAGACAAAGCCTAATGTCAGGCCAAACTCCCATAATCTTGTTACAATATAGGCTTTCAATTCGAAGCAGTATAGGCCCAAGTTTAGATCCTACCTTCGTTAGCACGATCGGCGTCTCCGATGCTCCTTCCTCCGCTCACAGATCGTACGTAAGACGCGCGCGTTATGATTTATACACACTGCGCATGCGTATAACTCCGCCCACCCCTGACGTTCTTTCTAGTCTATTCCCCGCCCCTTTTCATTCGGCGCAGTGGGGGAAGAGCACATGGCGGATAGACAGCAGGATCATGCTAATTGTAGCAACGAGGAGGAGGAGGAAAGGCCAGAGCCTGAAACGTCCCGATCCAGAAGAAGATTAAAGGACTCAAATATGTCCTTTGGGGAGATGTTGGAGATGGTGGACATCCTGAAGAAGGCCGACTATGATGGAAAGTATGGGCCTTACCCCAACCCCAATGTCCAAAAGGCCAAGATCATGGCGAAAGTGGTCAGGAGTCTGCACCGGAAATTCAGGGTACGACGATCGAAAGATCAGCTCAGGAAGCGGTGGTCGGACCTGAAATTACGAGAACATGAGCAGTACAGAAAGATCCGGAGAGTGCTGCAAAAAAGTAAGTAGTTGTGCTGTGTTCCTATTCTTTATGTTTATTACGTTCGTGCTGCTCCATGTGCTTTTAGGAACTGTTGTACAGTTTAAAATGGCAACTTTCATGTTCATGGGCACATTATTCGTTCGGATCACACATTGTTATTTCGGACGATAAAATACCATTGTTTAGGCCATATGCATTTGGCCACCATTTTGACACCCTATACTTGTCTTCAAAGAATTGGGTTGTGTAGGTGGCTTTGTTACTAGAATGAAATGCAAACTAGATTGTGTGTAAGGAGAGGACACTGAGCAGCTGTTTTCACATCTGGACACTGGAGCACTAGTGTGGGACACAAGAACACCATTTTTATTAGGGGGCCACACAGGTGCTCCAGTGTATACTATAGGGGGGGATACATCTGTGAAGCTTTTACCAAACAGGTAAAGTATTGCAGCTTGACAAAGGACACTAAAAAAGCTACATGTTGGAACTCTGCTAAAATAGATAATTGTACCCCACTTCCAAGCAATGTTTCATCTTTATAGTTCTGACATTAAATATCTGTGTGCTAATTATACCATTTTTGTTTTACATAGGGGAGAAAAGACTCGGAAGACACCCCTCATCCGAGGAGACCAGAGCCCCCCCCCCCTCTGGAAGAAGGGGAAATCCCCCCCAACACAAGATGAGCAGGAGGATGAAGACGTGGTGGAAGTAGTTACCACAACAGGTGAGTGTCTGCGACCACAGGCTCAGATAAGAGATGGATTGCGGCATTTTTTTTAAACCTAATTTATTTTGGGGTTCCTCTCTTTTTAGGTGATCGTGAGGTTGTGGATCCAGATCCTTTCACATCCGAAAGTGCCCAGATCCTGATCGGGGAGATCATGGGGTGTAATTTACAATTGGAAAACATCAAGCAAAACATCAATGATGTTATTCCAAAATATAAAAACATCATTGATGTTTTGGGGCGAGTTTAAAGCCCCTCCAAATCACTTTCTTCTTTTGTGTGCTACAATGTGCGAAATGTTTTTGTGATTTTTCCCAAAGCCAAATTTGGAAGATGCACACAGTGTGTCAACATGTGCTATCTGCCATCACGGGAGATCAATGGACGCGTTTTGGGGGTGCAACCCCTTCCTCAATAATAAAGTAGCGGTGAGGAAGGGCTTTCTCCCCCAAAACACGTCCCTTGATCCCCCGTGATGGCAGGTCGCACATGTTGACATTGTGAAATTGGTGTGCATCTTCCAAATTTGGCTTTTCCAGGGGTGATTTCCCCCCATCTGAACGCTATATCAAACACAGTTCCTAAATACTCATGTCTGATATTGCCTTCCAGTTCTACCAAATGTGAACTTTGTAAGATCAAGATTTGTGTCTTTCTTGTGGGTTTTACACAGGCCTGTTTTCTATAAAATGCACATTTTGATTTTGGATAATGACACCACAAAAATTGGTATACAACAAACATGTTGGTTTGTCAGAAAAACCTTTGGTAAATGCACATGTGATTGTGCAGGTATTAAAAAGATTGTTCATCAAGAATGTGTGGATTATTGCCTCACGCTACAACACTTTTGGGGTGATGTAATTGTTGTTTTATGAGAAAATGGGGGTTATTTCCTAAGGGGAAATCCACTTTGCACTACAAGTGCAGTTTCAGTGCAGTTGCAAGTGCACTTGTAGTGAAAAGTGTCTTTGCATTTAGTAAATAACAGCCAACAGTGCTTTGTATAAGGTTACACAATCACGACATTTTCTGCACTCCACACATTTCTGTCAGGGTCAGCTCAAACAAACACAAGCAGTAAATGTCCACAAAGAAGAGCCTGGGGGGAAATGCCTGTCGAGAACTTGAGGTCCTGCAGGCTTCTCCCTGTGGCCAAATACCGCAAGGTAGCGACCAACCTCTGCTCCGGAGTGATGGCTTGCCTCATGCAGGTATCCTGCCTGCTAATATAAGGGGTCAGCAATGCCAACAAACGGTGAAACACGGGGTCCGTCATCCTGAGAAAGTTCCTGAAATCATCAGGATTATTCTCACGGATCTCACGGAGCAAAGGCATATGAGAGAACTGGTGACGCTGAAGCAACCAATTCTTGGTCCATGAACTCCTCCCCACCCTGTTCATGGACTGGACTTGTGTCAAGGTCAGGACCCCAACACCAAGCCCCCGCACAGCACGAACTGTACGAGGAGTACGCATACGAAACATGGCTAGAAAACGGTCGGCTGCTCAGAACGAAGTAACAGAACCCACTGAAGAACAGCAAGGCCTGTGAAGAGCGACCTGAAAAACAGCAACGAGCAGGCAAGATCACACAGAAAACTCTGATACGAACTGACTGCACGCTCTGAAGAGCAGATACAAACCCACAAGCACAAACTGAACAGCAGAAAACGATCTGAAAGCCAAGAGTCTGAAAAAGCGCGAATCGTCTCTCACCAAACTTTTACTAAACACGAGATTAGCAAAAGGAGCCCAAAGGGTGCCGCGCTTGGTTCTGAACCGGCCTTTTCTAGTCTCATCGTACGTGGTGTACGTGACTGCGTGGTTGTCGATCGGAAATTCCGACAACTTTGTGCGACCGTGTGTAAGCAAAACAAGTTTGAGCCAACATCCGTCGGAAAAAATCCTAGGATTTTGTTGTCGGAATGTCCGAACAAAGTCAGACCGTGTGTACGGGGCGTAACTCTGCAACTGATGTCTTACAGATTAGTAGACACACCCTCCTTCCAACACTTTGTGGCCTATACTCTCCCTTGGTACCACATACCCAGCTGCCACAATTTTTCCCAAAAATCTGTCCCTGCTTTGCATGACCATGTGACCCAGAACATGTCCCTGCCACTACATAACACTGTCAGTGGCAGAATATACCTAACAGTCAATATCTGGTTAGTTTTGCATGGGCAAGGGTGGCACATATTTTGACAGCATACTGCTAGGTGGTGGTGGTTAAACAACAAACCAAACCAAACAAATGGTACACTCATTGAATTGGTGGTACCACCTTAAGCAATGGGAGATTCAGTCATCTCTGCCGCTTGTACCTATTCCTCTTTCTACTCCATGCCTACCAACTCCACTAACATCTGGATCTCACAAGTGCCAGGCTTATGCAGGCTTAAGCCTCATACACACAGTATGATTGTTGGCAGGGGATTGTCTGTTGAAAGACTGTTGTCCTAAAATCTGACCGTTAGTACGCTCCTTCTGACAATTGTTGTCCAACTTTCGGCCAACAAATGTTGGATGGCAGGCTAGTAAATTTTTGGCGGACAACGGTCTGTTGTCTGATTTTCGTATCATCAGTACACAAGTCCATCACACAAAAGTCGAAAATACAAACACGCATGCTAGAAATCAATGCTCACCAAACACGAAATTAGCAGAAGGGGCTCAAAGGGTGGCGCTCAAGAGCTAAAATTCCTTGTAGTACGTCACTACATTCATGTTTGTTGGCCAACAATTGTGTATCATTAGTATGTAAGACAAGTTCCTAGCACACGACCTTTGGACAAAAATCAGATGTTCAGTTGGCCAACAATCGTACCGTGTGTGCGAGGCTTTATTCAGTAAAGCAGTGTGAATTATAATGTTCAAAGTAAAAAAATCTTACTGAACTCAGTCAGATTAGATTTTTTCCACTGCAGCATCAATGAGTAAAGCCTTGTACACACCTTCAGATTATTGGATGAATTTTCATCAGTTTTTTGTTTGATGCTAGTCTCAAATCGTAAGTGAAGAGGGTACTAACCATCAGAAAATTTACTGATGACAGAATTCAATGTCAGAAGTGACGTAATGTGTTGAATTGTTTTGTACGCGTTCTTTCATTTCTGAGCATACCTAGTCTTGCTCTTCAGATTTTTTTTGTCAGAAAACCGTGCTAATGAAAAGAAAATTGAACGTTGTGGTCACATCAGACAAAAATTTTGCACATCCAGCTTTTGTGAAAAAATTTGAAAATGAACCAAAGTGCCAAAGGATGAAAGTAAGTGAAAAAACCTCATGTATGTGTTAATATGGATTGCTTTACCACATAATTAAAGCAGCTGCAGTGTGAAATTGGTGTAAACAATTAATAATAATAATGATAAAAAGTATACCGCACTAAATGCTAAAAAAAATACATACAGGTAATAAATATAGGTGATACACTGGTAACAATTGATAAAATTAATAAAACAGTCCCCAGTGAAAAAAAGTGTGCTTGTACTAGTGGAACAGTATCCAGTGCTGTGACTTGAATAATAAATGGATGATTCCGTGCTTCTTAAGTGCTTAAATAGGGTGCCCCCCCTAGTAGATGTACACTCACCCCTGGGAGTGGACCAACAAATGCTAGTTAGGTCAAATACGCGTGTGGGGTGACCCCTGTGGATGTCCTCTGGACCGATGATTGGCTGAGGTGAATGTTCCTCATATAAATAGATATAATAGAAAAAGCCTCATTGCGCAGTACCGTTGATAAAGAGCTTTTTATTCCAAAAAATATAAAGGTATTCAACTCAGATGTATGAGTGCCTAATGTCCTGGCACCCGGAGTGAACAGCAGGTATAAGTAAATCCGTGAAATCCGCCTGGTTAGCTCATACAGCCGCTGGCTCAGTGAAGGTTGGATTTCCGGGTTAAACGTGTGGGTGGAAGTGTGTCACAATAACGTCTATGCATTTTGGCCTATCAGATTGGCCGTCCTCAGGAAGTTTTTGTCTGCCGAAAATTCATAATCGGCTGTCAAAAGCAGCATATTAACGATCAGATAAACGGCAGATCGTTCATAGGACGAAATTTATCTTCAGATTTTCTGACCATGTGTACAGGCCTTAAGACTTTTTTTTGGATAATGTGGTTATTTTTGGTTGGTCTATTAATATTGGCTACTGCACTTTAAACAGTTGATAAGAAAAAATAAAAATCACCCTTAATCAGATTTACATTCAGTGTCACTGTCTGCAGATATAGCTGCTGTAGTTGTATGTTACATGTTACATGTATGTTGTCTGACTAAAGCTACTTTTCTCCACAACTCAGGAAAACTTTGATGACAGCAGGTGTGTGGTGCGATATCTGTTTATTCTTTATTTTTTATTTTTAAGTGAGAGCATGCACATTATCATATGGATGCTTACAAGGCATCTTAAAGTGTTACTAAACCCACAACAGTAAAATCAGTCTGCATATGCAGTAAAGCATGCTTGTTATATTCACTGTGGAACCAAAGGGGTTAATCTTTGCATTGTGTATAAAGGCTGTTTGATCCTGTCTCTCTGATCCTTCTCTTCTTCCACTGTCTCCAAAAAATAACCTGATATATACACAGAGCTAGGGGATGGCTGCACATGCTCAGCTTTCTTGGGAGGGTGCATATGATCAGCACAGGGCCAATCAGCACTGTCCAGACAGAGGTTCAGGGGAGAATGAAAACTCCTTCTACAAGCTTTACTAGGAACTGATAGAAGTCACAAGGCTGCTATATACTGCTGATGTGAAAGAGTATTTAGCAGTTTGTATTTACTAAAATAATTGCATTTCAATTTTCTGTGTATTGTGGGAGACCAGAAAAAGTGAATGTGGGTTCAGGGTTTAGTAACACTAAGTTTACGGGGAAAATAATATGCAGTATAGGTAGGTAGGTGCAGTATGGAACATGGTATTGCCCATGTGTTTTTTTTTTTTTTAAAAAGTTCTCATGATATCTTTGAAGGGTGATATAAAACACATGTCCATTATGTCACCTCCTTACTACATCGTAAAGAGAATAGGTCGTGGAAGAGTTGGCCATTGCAGCTTTATTCTGCAGCTCCAAATGACAGCTGGGTCTGTTACACTTAATGCTGAAGTGGGGCAAAAAAAATGAAAACCCATTCCCTGGTTCCTATTCCAATTCTCAGGTATTACCATGTAACAGTATTGAGGACATCATCACTGTACTGCATATAGCCTGAGAAGAAAGTAGAGTTGTGGGTGGTCCTCGGTAGAGTGAAACACCACATATAGCCTACAGAAAACTACCTGGGAGAAGGATACAAGGCCAGTGACCCTGAACAAGTAGAGAGAGCAGCAGTGAGCAGTTTTTTTTATGGCAAGAAGCTTACACTAAGGCAAAATGCAATAGTTGTTTTACTGGATTAATGCACAGAAAATACACAAAATCGCTATGATTCAAGTAAGAATACACACGCCTCTTGTGTTTAAATTATATATGTATAACTCTTGATTTTTCTGGTATCAAAGGAAAGCTTTAAAACACCCCAAAACCCTAAAGGAAAAGGAAAGCTTTAGAACACTCCAAAACCCTCCTTACAGAAGAGGCCAGTATAGCATCTGTCGTTAATACCTTTTTCCTTTACAGCATTTTGTTTATTATTGATATACAGATGCTCTTTAACATCTAAATTGCTCAGTGATAGCAGCTTACTTTGCAAACATTGGTCCGTAAATGTGAAAACTTAACCAGTGGTTTGCAATATTTATACAAGCCAGTATAGTCTAATTTTTATCTCTTCGCCATAAAAATGAAAGCTGTTGTGTAAGTGATGCCACTTAGGAATAGGTCTTCACCACATTTTTCTGTGCCTGAAAATAATTTGGATGGCTAAATGAAGTTGGCAATGTAGCAGTAAGATGATGCCCCCTCTGGAAATTTGTTTTGATAAAAGTGTGATCCTCATTGACAGCTTCACAAGGATATAGCCATTTCCAATTATCATCAGATACAGCTCATCACAGGGAGAAATTTGAGTGGGATAGGATAGAAGAATAGTGTCTGTCATTGTTTATTAGGAGAAGCCTTTATGGTCTTTTAGAATATTTCTCATCTAGTAGGATGATATTGATACATCTTGCATTAAAAGAACAAAATAACACTTCTGGAAGGAATAATAATTTCTTGCACAAATCTAAAATGTGGAGGGTGAACAGCTTTTCTAAAGCAAATAGTGGCTAAATCTTTGATGTTAATGTTTTCATGCTGAACATTATTTCTAAAGGGCTTTTGTTTGTGGTTTCTACATTGATTGTATTCCATGATAATTTGCTAATAAATGCTATGTAGGCGGCATTGTTTATTCTTGTTTTGGAAGATTGGATTTGATAATCATGTTAATTTGAGTGATCATCCAGACATCTTAGCTTGTCAGTTTTCCATTATTGTTTGGCTTCTTTTATTGAAAATATTTAATAATATAACACATGCAAGCTATTGGGCATGTGTGTGCAATAATTATAATGCTGTTCAAGAGCCATTTCCAGTTTTCTTAATTAAAAAAAAACTCCTTGGACTTAAAACAGATGAATTGAGTATTATGTTTGTCAGTGTCCAGATTGAAATAGACATGTTAAAGGTCCAGTAAAGCCTTATACACACGATCGGATTTTCCACAGACAAAACCTCTGACTTTTGTCCAAAGGCGTATGCCTGGATTTTGTCTTGCATACAAACGGTAAGGAATTGTTGGCCAACAAACAAGAACGTAGTGACGTACTACGTGGTTTTTCAGCTCTTTAGCGCCACGCTTTGGGCTCCTTCTGCTAATTTCATGTTAGTAGAAGTTTGGTGAGTGTTGATTCACGCTTTTCATTTCGTGCTTTTCATTTCGTGCTTTTCAGTTAGTTTCTGAACGGCCGTTCATTGACCAGACATGTTGCGGAATCGGAGGTGATAACGTGTTATTTATTTTTGGTCTTGGCGTTATTGCTTTGTTCCAAGTCCAGTCCAGGAATAGGAGGAGGAGGATTTCTTGGACCAAAAATTGGTTGCTTTATTAATTGTGACCAATTACGTCATATGCCTTTGCTGTGGGAGCTCCAGGAGAATAATCCGGATGATTTTCGGAATTATCTCTGGATGATGGACCCCTGCTTTCACCAACTCTTGGCATTGGTGACCCCCTATATTAAGAAGCAGGACACATGCATGAGGCTTTTATTTTATTTTTTGGTTGAATAATAATGATTTGATTTGTTATATTTTCTATAGTTTTGGATGCATTGAATGCACTTTTTAGTTAAGTTCTTTTTTTTTTTTTTTTTTTTTTTGCTACCTCAGTGAATCTTATAAGAGACTTGATCCACCTTATCAGTGTCATCCACGTCCCTACAGCTTTTCACATCATTGTAGCTTAATTGACCAGAATCCAAATCATTTATTATCAAAGAAAAACAAAAAGATAAATACAATACATAAAAAGAGGAAACGTATAAGGTTCTTACTCAGGGACTAGACCCTTTCCCTATTGCCTCAAACCTTACCCTATATGTCACCCCGAACCCTACCCTCCCACCACAGCCCCCCCCCTCCCTCCCCCTCCCCCCCCCCCCCATCATCTGTGCACCCCTAGTCAACTTTAATCTCTTTAGTTAAATCTATATTTCAATCCCTCAGAAATACTCCACTGTTTTTTAAATTCATTCCAACACTGCCAGATGTTATTCTCTCCCCTTGTATCACCCTCTATCTCATAATTCTCTTCCTCCATCCGGCGGATACCTTCGACTTCGTTGACCCAGTCCCATATTGCTGGGGTTTCTACCTTCTGCCATTTTTTTGGTATGGATTTTTTTGCCGCATTCAGCAAGTGTGGAACCAATGACTCTTTATATTTTTTGACCTCCCCTCCCACTGCATGATGTAATACCTCCCAAGGATCAGCTTTTACTTCTATCTTTGTTATTACTTTAATGAGCCCCAGAATTTTTTCCCAGTATCTTTTAATTTGTGGGCAGTTCCACCATATATGAGCCATATTGCCCACACCTTTACATCCCCTCCAACACTCCGGTGTCTTACCCCTTTGGTATTTACATGTTTTATCAGGGGTATCATACCACCCTGTCAATATTTTGTAATTCATTTCTGCAACATTGGTATCGACCGACGAACGGTGTACCAGTTCTAGCATTTTCCTTAAAGTGTTACTATCTATCTGTGATCCCAATTCTCTTTCCCATTTTGTGATGTATGGAAGCATCTCCAGCCTACCCATCCCCAACCCCATCTTGTAGATTTTTGATATTATACCCTTCGTATTGCTTGTCAGACTCAGCTTCTCCAACTCTGAGAGCTCTTTTCCAGACCTTATTGGCCGTGGCAAACTATCAACAAAATGGCTTAGCTGGAGATATCTCCATTCATCTATCGCCCAAGCTTCCCTGTTGTGCTTTAATTCGTGAAACGTAACAATCTTTCCCCCTTTTATTATATCTCTTAGCTGTGCATTTCCTTTCTTGATCCAGTGACCACCTATTATAACTTTCCCCGGTGCAAAATAATCATTTTCCCTCAGTGAAATTAAAGGAGAATTAAATGTCTTGTTTATTTGATTATATATTATGTCCCATGCTCTTATAACCACCTTCGTCAGTGTATGTGTACATCCGTCTAATAATCTATAATGTGGGGGATTCCAGATTATGTGCCCTAAATGTGTCTTACTTAATTTGTTTTCTATATTCACCCATCTCTTGTGTTTATTTTCTCTGGCCCACTCGATCGCCCTCGACACCAATATTGCCCTATAATATCCCTGGATGTCAGGAACCGCCAAACCTCCTTTTTTTTTCTCCTGTTTTATAATATTAAAAGAGACTCTGGCCCTTCTGCCCTTCCAAACTGTTTTTATTATGATTGAATTAAGTTTCTTAAAGTAATACTGGGGTATTGCCAAAGGGAGGATCTGTAGCTTGTAAATAATTTTTGGCAGCAGAGTCATTTTTATAGCGTTAATGCGGCCAAACCACGAGAGAGGCTTAGTCATTATCCTTTTACTCTCAGCTTTTATTTCGTTGAGTAATGGGATGAAGTTTAATTTATAGATTTTCCCTAGTGAATTTGCTAACTTTATGCCTAGATAGTTTATTTCTTTTTTCCATATAAATTGAAATTCTTTTTTCAGTTTACTTTCTTCTTTTTTGTCTATATTAATATTCAGTATTTCGGATTTTGCCAGATTTATCTTGAAGTTGGACACCTCCGCATACTGTCTAAATACTTTCAGCACATTTGGCATTGTGATTCTAGGGTTGGCTATGAAGAGCAGCACGTCATCGGCATATGCCGCGACCCTATGCTCCTCATCTCCAACCCAGAATCCGCTTATGTCCGGGTCCTCTCTGATCACTGCGAGCAAAGGCTCCAAGGACAGAACAAAGAGAAGGGGGGACAGGGGACAGCCCTGTCTTGTCCCGTTTTCCATTTCGAAAGTGGCCGAAGAGGACCCATTGATTTTTATCGAGGCCGTAGGGTGATTATACAAGGCACGAATCCATCCCATCATCTTCGGACCCAATCCTAGATGTTTAAGGGTTTGGAACAGGAACCCCCAGTCCACTCTGTCAAACGCTTTTTCTGCGTCGATAGACAAGAGTAGACCTGGGGGCCCCCTATCCTTGATGTTCTGCAAGAGAAGGAGAGTGCGCACCCCATTGTCCCTACCTTCTCTTTTTGGAGTAAACCCTACTTGGTCTGGGTGTATCCATTCGCTCATCCCTTCTTTCAACCGGTTAGCTAGAACTCTAGCATATAGTTTAACATCTGTATTAATTAGTGATATTGGCCTATAGCTAGAGCAGATCGTAGCATTTTTCCCTTCTTTTAGAATAACCGTAATCTCAGCTTTCAACGCCTCCCTACTAAGCTCAAACTCCGTGCCCAGCCCATTCATATAATCACAAAGTCTAGGTGTTAGTATGTCTTTAAATTTTTTATAATAAAGGGAGGTGAATCCATCAGGACCTGGACTTTTCCCCGGAACTGACTCTCCCAATGCTATATTAATCTCTTCAATCGTTATAGACCTTTCTAAGTCATCCTTACAGTTTTCCGTAATCTTAGGAAGATTAGCTTTTTTCAAAAATTCTCCTACCTTTATTTTATGGGATCTGTCCTGGATTTTATTTTTCCCAGCTGTATATAAGTCCTTATAATAACTCCTGAAGGATTCCCCTATTTCATTTGTTGTGTACACCATATCTCCTTTACTATTTTGAATTCTTTCTATATAGTTTCTAGCTTTCTTTCTCCGCATAATTTTGGCTAGAAAACGGCTACTCTTATTCCTACCCAGATATCTTTCTTTTGCTACTTTAAAAAATACTTTTTTAGTTTCTCTATCAATCTGATTTTTTAGTTCTTCCCTTTTTAGGATTAAGTTTTGGTACACCCTCTTATTCTGACCTAGCCCTTTCTTGTGCTCCTGCTCCAATTGATGTAAGTCTTCAGTTAGTTTTTTGATTCCTTCCCTTGTTTCCCTTTTCTTCCTTACTCCCATTTTTATTAGAATCCCCCTAATATAGGCCTTATGGGCCTCCCACAGGGAGGACCCGGCGATCTCTCCTGTGTCATTTGTTAGAAAGTATTGTTTTAATTCCTGTTCTACAATTCTTATGTTTGTTTCATCCTGAATTAGGTCTTCGTTCAATCTCCATGCTATTGGAGTTCCTTGGGTACTAGAGACATTCAATTTCATGGTAACTGGGGCATGATCCGACAATGTTATGGCCCCTATTTTGGGTTCCGCGGCTCTATTAAGGAGTGAGTGGTCAATCCAGATATAGTCTATCCTGGAGTACGTCCCGTGCACTGGGGAGTAGAACGAGTAATCCCTCGATTTAGGATTCATTATCCTCCATAAGTCCACCAGTTGGCAGGAGTGAAGCTTTCTTTGTAATTTTCTCAGGTTCCCGTTCGTCTTCCCCAGCGCACGCGACGTACTGTCTACCTCCGGCTCCATACAGAGGTTTAGATCCCCCATCAGAACCACACCCCCCCTTTTAAAATCCATTAGTTTTTCCAGTGTACTTATTAAGAAACCGCTAGCCTCCTTATTTGGGGCGTATACATTAGCCAATGTACATTGCCATCCCTCAAGGGAGCCTTTCAAGAAGATATACCTTCCACCCGGGTCAGTTAATCTCTCCTCCTCTTTAAAGTTTAACCCTTTTGCTATTCCTATTGCCACCCCTCTCGCTCTTTTAGTGAGGGAATCCCCATAGTACCAGTTTGGAAAAGCTTTTGACCACAACTTTATATTAGAGCCGTATGTCAAGTGGGTTTCTTGAAGAAACACCACCTCCGCTTTATGTCTCCCCAATTCCTCCAAAATCTTATGTCGTTTCCCGGGCGTATTGAGACCTTTAACATTATAGGTCATAAAATTTAGCTTCCTCATCTCATTACTTTTTTCTTCGTTTGAAGCCTATTGACCATTGATTTTACCCCTTCTTTCTTCTTTTCTTTTCCCCTTCCTTTCTTTCTTTCCTTTATCTTTGACTCCGTGCACAGATTACTTTCCCTCCCCCTTCCCCCTCCTCCCTCCCCTCCCTCCCCCCCCTCCCCCTCTCCCATCCCTCTCGGCCACCCTTTGGCCCCCCATTCGCCCCGCCCCATGGATTCCATAGAGCGTGTGCGAATCTCTTTTTTTTTTTATAGGTGAGACCTCGAGCGTGCCCCCTACCCCCTCCTGCATGGTAGTACTAGCAGGAAGGAATAGGCCGGCGCCCACATTGGCTCCCCCCACCGCCCCCCCCCCCCCCCAGAGTGACCCTTTCTTATATCTCCCTTTCTTACCACCAGCCCACCTCCATCAACCCCCCCACCCCCCGAATAGCCCCGGTTACTCTTCCTCCCAACCCGGTAGGTTTGGCTCTTGTATGTCCAGTTTGTCACAGAAATCTTTCAGTTTTTCGGGGATCCTAAGTCTTGCTGATCTTCCGTCTTTATAACCCATTAAACAGGCTGGGAACCCCCAATTATATTTTACGTTTTGATCTCTCATCTGAGTTAACAAAGGTTTCAAAAGTCTTCTCCTTGCTAACGTCTCAGGCGCAAGGTCTGTGAACACCTGAATCTCCGATCCTTCAAATTTTAGAGGGGGTTTAGATCTCAATTTAGATAGGACTGTCATTTTTTCTTCAAAGAAGCTAAATCTGATTATCACATCTCTAGGCCTCTGAGATACTCTATTATATAATCTTCCGACTCGGTGGATTCTTTCTATCTTG
This sequence comes from Aquarana catesbeiana, assembly GCF_042186555.1. Classification (NCBI taxonomy): domain Eukaryota; kingdom Metazoa; phylum Chordata; class Amphibia; order Anura; family Ranidae; genus Aquarana; species Aquarana catesbeiana. The sequence continues at coordinate 361,740,563 of NC_133324.1, read as the reverse complement.
GGGGACCCTACCGCCCCCTCTCCAAAGAGTGGGCCCAGAATTATGGATGCAATCTTCCTCAGATCCTCTTCCTTATTTTCTGGAACATAACGGAGTCTTAAGTTTTGTCTTCTATCTCGATTTTCTTGATCCTCGATCTTATAGAGAATTTCCTTTTGGTTTTGTCTTGTAATTTTTAATTGCTCTTTCAAATTACTCATCTCCAGTTCTAATTCATCTGTTTTTTTCTCCGTTGTTTCTACCCTTTCCAGGAGACTCCCAAGGTCTGCTCTCACCAGGCCAATTTCTGATTTTATTGCGTTCTCCACTTTTTGTAGCATGTCGCTCAGTTCCCCTTTAGAGACAATCTGGACGCTCATTCTACTATCTTCCCCCCGACTCCTTTCCGTCTCGCCTTCCATAAAGGAAGTCTCTCTTGATTGCGTCATCCTTTCTTCACCTTTGTTTGGGGATCCCCTTCTTCTCTCTGTCCTTAATCCTTCTTGAGCTTCTGGGTCCCCCCCTCTTGGACTAGCTCCTTGGGACATGTATTGTTTTATTGTACTGCTAGAGATCTTATCTTTCGGGGTTTTAGATACTCCCCCCTTTCCTGCCTTAGTTGCTGCCTTATTCATCGCTCCCTTCCTCCTTACCCCTCTCGTTTGCACCCCCGTTTTACTTTAACCTAGTCCCTCCGCCTGTTGGAGGGTCTACCAGATGTAGGGGGTAGGGACCAATAAAATAAAAAAAAAAAAAAAAAAAAAAAAAGAGAAAGGGGGGGTGTTCCGTACCCCGAGAGGTCCCTCAAACCGCTCAAACTCCAGACGCTAATTCGCCTGTCCCTCTCCTTACTGCAGCCAGCGTCTGCCAAAGTGTAGCGGTTTTATATCTAGCAGTGACACCGGCTTAGGTCAACAAAGTGTCCCCAAAACATTTGGAAAGTGTCCACCTTTGGAGTCTCACTTCTCCACTTCCAGATTAAGATGCCTATAGTCCATCCATCCTCACTCATTTGTCCAATCCCTCCGGGCGTATGGCCCTGTGTATCACTCAGTTGTATTTTCCCTTCACATTATGATTATTGAAAGATGGTATAGCAACTCTCCTATATATGCAGTACACTTTACTTTTTGCTCATTCACAGTATCCCTTCACCGTATCCTTTCTTTCTGCATTAGCTGTGTGGGAATTCCTCTCGTTTATATCGTCAGCAGTAAAACATTGGAATATCTTTACTCTCACTTATCCCTTTCTGCTCACCTCCGTCCTGCTTCCTGATCCACTCAAGCAGTAAGCTTCAAGGGAGGAGAGACAGAGAACACAAACAAGAAAACCAAAAGCCTGTACTTTACCGGTATCCTGGTATCCTGGGATCGGAATTCCCATCCTAAAGTTACACATCCATTTACCGGTTAAGTTAAGTTCTATTGGCAGATAGCATGTCTAATTTTTTTTGTTTTCTTTTTTAAATGCACAATAAAAAAAATGTAGAGAATAATACTTGGCTATGTGTTTTACTTCAAATGACAGTTTGGGAGTAGGCAGTTACATTTAAAAAAAATACAAAGTAAAATTGAAAAGGGACACCAACATAGTTGTATCCTTGATCTTAAAAACTACGGATAATGGTGTTGTGGTAACTTGCACCAAAAAAAAAAAACCAAAACAGCAACAACAATAATATTATTCTTGATATCACTAGAAAAAAAAAGCCTTTGAAAATTCGCTTGCAATAACTCTATCAGTATTACCAGCAAAGCAACTTCATTATTATCCCATTAAAGAAGAAGAGAATTGTGCACTGCACTTAGAGATTTCATAATTTGCCACGTCACAAATGTTAATTCTCCATTATGAACGCTAGTTTACAAGACCGATTGCTTCCGGCTCGTCCTTGCTTCCAAACATGTGTGTTTGTACTTTGGACTTTTGTCTGACGGACTTGTGTACACATGCTCGGAAAATCCGACATTTGTCCACAGAAAATTTTAAAGCCTGCCATCTAACATTTATCCGCGGAAAATCCAACAACAATTGTCTGATGGAGCGTACAAACAGTTGGATTTTCCACCAACAGCCTGTCATCACACATTTCCTGTCAGAAAATCTGATCATGTGTACGCGGCTTAAGTCTAACTTACAAACACTGGGGGAGATTTACTAAAATGGGGACACTCAGAATCTGGTGCAGCTGTACATGGTAGCTAGCCGGCTTCCAACTTCAGCTTGTTAAATTAATCTTTGACGATAAAACCTGGAAGCTGATTGGTTTCTATGAAGAGCTGCACCAGATTTTGCACTCTCCAGTTTTAGTAAATCTCCCCACTCTAGCATGCTTTGAAACACTGGATTTCATTTCATTACTTGAGCCTGTAGTCATGGTGCTTTTGAAACTCAGTGCAAAACCTTGCTGGTCGTAATACCTCTTTTACACCAAACATTTTCTTTTTTATTGGTACAAACACAGTTTAGCATGTTAAGGCAAAATGTAAATAAGCTTTTAATGAATTAATGTATTTCTACTAACGATGAAAAAAATGTTGTGGTTCATGTATATATAAAATTAAAATCCATATTTTGTCATCAAGGTTAAAGTGGTATTAAACTCAAAAGAAAACATTTATTTTATTGCAGCTTATCAATTTTTAGATGTTCATTTTCTTTGCTAGGTTTTTTTATCTTTCATATTCACCTGGTGATTCAGCCAGTAAGTCTGTTGTTTTTTGAAAGCACAAGCTTCCCTGCAGATGTAGCAGTTACAGGAATAAAACAAACCATTTAACACTGACAGGGGTGCATACAATAATCAGCTTTTATTCATTTAAGTAAAAATCTTTATTCTAAAATGAAATAAAACTGTTTCCTGTAACTGTTTATAAAGTATTAGCTGGAGTTTAGCTTCAATGTGTTAGTGAATCTAAATCTGCTTCTGCATCTAATGCTCCCCTCCCCCCAGAATAACAATGCTGTTGTCCAAAGGTGCCCCTATGGTTCTTCATCCAAAGTAAGGCACCCTAACAGGAGGTGCTTAACCGGCCAGGTGAAAGCAGAGGGAAAAGCCTAATAAAAAAGAAATGTAATGCAGCCACCACATCTAATGATTGATAAGCTGCAATATATTACATTTTTGGTTTAGAGTTTAATACCATTTTAATGGTTAAAAACAGGAGTACATTCTATGACACCAATGTTAGAGGCTGTAGGCGTGGGAGCATTCTAGTGCACAAGCCCCTTATGTTAAACAGGTTTAATACATTTAATAAGTTATCAGAGAGTAACCAAAAAAGGGCACTCTCAGGTGGGTTGCTGCATGCCCCATTAACATTTTTCTGGGGATTTATTTCATTTAAGATTTGACCATACCGACCTTTACATATTCAATTTGGCGAACTTGGATACTATACAAATTCAGGTAAGGCCATTTTAGCTTATGAGTGGATTCTACTAATGCAAATGCAACTGGGAACCAAATTCAGTTTGGCAAGACATTATGACCTGGCCAATCTGCTTTACCATGGCATAATTAGCATCACAGCAGCTGTGGGATAGGAGTCATTCTCCAGAAACTCTTCCTGAGACAAATAGGAAATTCTACTCCCAGGGGCAATGTTTTAAGGGCACAGTGGGAGGTGCTTGTTTCTACCACACCTGGTTGACCTTCATAAGCCATTTTTAGAACTGTATGTTTCAGTGGAGCTTGAAGCACTGCTCTGTGCCTTCTTTAAAAGCCAAACACCTTTCCAAGGAGACAACTCAGTTCTTGCTTCATAGTATGGCTGAATATGTCCTGGTAAGACAAAATCTGATACTTCATTTAATTTTTCTGGCCTGTAGAGAATGTCAAAATTGTTTTGAAACAGCCTGTCTGACTATCTATGTATATGAAGAGGATGGTGGTTAGACCATGATGCTGTCAGCAAGGAAGTTGGGGCTTGATGATCAAAGGTAATCTTTGGTGATCAGGGTAAAAATCACCATTTACATGCCCATATACAGATTAATGCCTCGCATTCTTCTGTAGAATAGTTCTGCCTAGGGCGTGAGACGCAAAAGTGACAGAATGTTCATCTCCCTGGTGAAATTGTGATAAAACTGCACCTAAAGCAACTATGGAAGCATCACAAGTGGACAAAGTTGGTGCATTTGGTGGAAAATTAACAATTGCTGGTTCAAAAGCTATACAGTGTGTTCATGGCATGTACAACCTCAGAACAGACTTGTGTTCACTGCCATTTTGCATTCTTTTTCAGTAAGGCTTGCAATGGTGTTGTGATATTTATAATAGTTTGTGAATTCTATGAATGATGCTAGCTCTGCTTTATTTTTTGGCTCAGGTAGTTCATGTATAGCATCCATGTTTGACTGTAATACCGCGTACACACGGTTGGACTTTCCGGCAGGAAAAGTCCGACGGAATCTTTTCAGCGGACATTCCGATCGTGTGCGGGCCTCATCTGACTTTTTTTTTTGAAAATTCTGACGGACCTAGAAATAGAACATGTTTCAAATCTTTACGACGGAATCAGTTCCTATCGGGAAAACCGCTCATCTGTATGCTGTTTCGACAGACCAAAAACGACGCATGCTCTGAAGCAAGTATGAGATGGCAGCTATTGGCTACTCGCTATTGAACTTCCTTTTTATAGTCCCGTCGTACGTGTTGTAAGTCACCACGTTCTAGATGGTCGGACTTTGGTGTGATCGTGTGTACGCAAGACAGTTTCAGCGGAACTCCATCGGAACTCCATCAGAAAAACCTTCAGAGTTCATTCCAATGGAAAAAATGGTTGTGTGTACACGGCATTAGAGTTGTATAACCAAAATTATATATTCCATCAGTCTGTGAAAAACTGGAGTAAGTTCCTACAGTGAGGGTACATAGATAAGGCTACCATCCAAGTAAATTGTTACACCACATATTTAAAAACAGTGCCCATTAGTTTTTGGAAATAGCTTGGCACCGAACACATTCCAAAAGGCATGCATTTAAAGTGAAACCATCCCAGATGCTTTATGAAAACTGTTAAGTTCCTAGCCTGCAATGCAAGTGGAATTTGTAAATAGTCCAGTTTAGTTTTTGAACTCCATTGCACCGCCTTTGGAAATTAAATCCTTTATAGTAGACAGTGGGTAACAGTCAGGTATTTTTGTAATGTTTACCAGGTGAAGATCAACACAATGTCGAAATTGTCTTTATTTCTCCAATGAGGATTGAGATTATACCCTGTCCAAATTACCTAACAACTAGCTTCCTGACACTGCTACTCAACAATACAATACACAGGTACTTGCAGACCCACGTACACTTGCAGACCCACGTGCACTTGTAGAACACTTGCACTCATAGACCACTTGCACTCACAGACCCACATGCACTCACAGACCACTTGCACTCACAGCCTACGTGCACTCACAGACCCACATGCACTTGCAGACCAACGTGCACTCGCAGACCCACATGCACTCGTAGACCACTTGCACTCACAATACAGGTCCGTCGAAATTCCGTTGAAAGTCCGCTGGAAAGTATGTCGGACCAGTCCGGTCGAAAAGTCCGCCCGTGTGTACGGGGCATTAGTCCAGTTCCACTTGGTCTAAGTTCCAGCAAACCCAAAGATGAGCAGACTAAAAATGAGTTCTACAGAAAGTTATATAGGCCTCAAGCACCTGTGACCAATTGACCACTCCCCTTAATTAGTAGACTGAAGGAAGGAAAAAAAAGGCAGTTTAAAAAGTGACAGAGAGAGTGTTAAAAAAGCTGCAAGGAACCCCCCCCCCAATAAAAAAACTAAAAATGCAACACAACAATCACCAGCAGTCAAAAACAAAACTTGTTCACACTCTTCACTCACGGTTATCACGGATCAGCTTCTAACCAGCAAGTCTGGCAGCTAAAATACTTGCTGGTACTACGGTTAGTCAAAATACTAACACAATAATTATAGATTCATAGAGCTTAGCTAGGTACACACCAAACACACAAAAAGGGGTGAGATAACAGAGTTCACATTACAGTGCTAATGTGTACAAACTATTATGGGAATTTGAAAGCAAACCTAAACATAGTAACATTCGCAACCGACCCAAGCAACCCAGAGCAGATTCTATAACTGGAAAAGATCAAACGTGATAAGTAGAATTGGGCGAACAGTTCATCCTGAGCATGCGCTCTAGCCAAACATTGACTGTTCGCCCATGCGACGATCACCCGAATTATCAGGGCATTCGACTGTTTGTTCAGCGCGCCGAATAGGGATGAGCCGAACCCCCCTGGTTCAGTTCGCAGCAGAACATGCAAACAGGCTAATGCGAAAAATCAAAAGTGCTCATTTTAAAGGCTTATATGCAAGTTATTGCCATAAAAAGTGTTTGAGGATCCAGGTCCTTCCCCAGGGGACATGTATAAATGCAAAAAAAGTTATAAAAACTAACGTTTTTTCAGGAGCAGTGATTTTAATAATGCTAAAAATGAAATATTCTTTTAAATATCGTGCCTGGGGGGTCTCCTTAGTTTGCCTGTAAAGTAGCGCATCTTTCCCATGTTTATAACAGTACCGCAGCAAAATGACATTTCTAAAGGAAAAAATGTCATTTAAAACTGTTTGCGGCTGTTATGTATTGTTGGATCCCGGCAATATAGATAAAAATCATTAAAAACCAAAAATATAAAAAAAAAAAAAATAGCGTGAATGTCCCTCCAAAATCCATACCAGGCCCTTCAAGTCTGGTATGGATATTAAGAGGAACCCCGCACCAAAATAAAAAAAATAGCGTGGGGTTCTCCAAGTCCCCAGGAACTATATACTCTGAACAGCAGTATATATACTATATGGCCTGCCCTATATACTCTGCAGAAAAATTGGGCCTTAGGTGTTGGGAGCAGGAACGGGCCCTGCTGTGAAATATTATAACAAAAATATTATATCAAAAATATAAAAAATATAGCAATTTGGCCAAGCTAGCATTTAGATGCTGAGCATGTGGATGGCTGAGACCGAATTTCTTTTTACGGTTCAGCAATTGGGGTAGGGATATTTGCCTGCTAAAATCATATGATGGTGCACTGCTAGCAAATTGTCCGCAAGTACTTGGGACACCTATTGCTATACCTTCATTCCTCTCAGTGCAGGTTTTTGAGAGGTATAGTAGGGTTGGAGATCCCAGATAAGGAGCAGAGAGAAGTCCACCTTTTTTTATGATGTGGGTCTTTCAAGTGCTGTTGCCAACGGACTGCATGGCATGTCTGGTCAAGCATGTGGTGCTGATGTTCTGGCCACGCTTGATCTGCTTCAGACATAGGTTTCAAACAGCAACGGTACAATCTGCTGCACACATGTCGAAAAAGGCCCACACCAAGGAACTTTTAAAAGTCAGCGGGGAGTCAGCAGTGCCTTGCACCTGCAGAGCTCTGTGGTGTGATGCAATAGAGTGGCTGCCCTTAAGCTGCCCCCTAGAGGACATCCTGCCTCGTTGGAGTTGGACCTTCTCCTCCTCTCTTCTCTAAAGCACCCAAGTACAGTCAGTGACCTCATCATCCCCTCCCTCCTTTTCACTGGAGCAAACAGCTGGAGGAACATGACTGCAAGTTTCTTGTCCTTCTGTGGGACGCCCTCTCTCTAGGCTCACGTTACTCCCTTCCTCAACCTGTGAACCAACATCCTCCAGCAGCATATAATTGACACTTTGGTAGAATAATTCTGGGAACTCCTCCATGCATGATGGTGGGGCTATGGAAGGAGTGACTGTGGTCAAGGAGGAATAGGCTGCTTTGGCAGCTGCATTGGAAGGCAAACTGATCTGAGCCTGGGTGACAGAGGATGAGGAGGATGAGGACGGCTTTGTTATCCACTCCACCATCTCTTCTGCATGTTGTGGCTCAATAACATGGCCAGCAGCAGAAAAAAAGGATGAACCATGTTCACGACTAGGGATGGGCCGAACACCCCCCTGTTTGGTTCGCAGCAGAACATGCGAGCAGGCAAAAAAATTTGTTCGAACACGCGAACACCGTTAAAGTCTATGGGACACGAATGTGAAAAATCAAAAGTGCTAATTTTAAGGGTTAATATGCAAGTTATTGTCATAAATAGTGTTTGGGGACCTGGGTCCTGCCCCAGGGGACATGTATCAATGCAAATAAAAGTTTTAAAAACTGCCTTTTTTTGGGAGCAGTGATTTGCTTGGGGACGCCCACGCATTTTTTTTTTTAATCTTGGTTCGGGGTTCACCTTAATATTCATACCAGACCCAAAGGGCCTGGTAATGCACTGTGGGGGAACCCCAGGCCGTTTTTTTCAATAACTTTTATGAGTATTGCAGAGACCCGGCATTATAGCTGCCAGCGCTACCACTAGTACTTTTAAATGACTTTCTTTTCCTTTAGAAATGTCATTTTGCTCTCGGACTGTTGTAAACACGGGAAACATGTGCCACTTTACAGGCATACTATAGACACCCCCCAGGTACGAAATTTAAAGGAATATTTCAGTTTTATTGTTTCACTTTAAGCATTATTAAAATCACTGCTCCTGAAAAAACGGCCGTTTTTAAAATTTTTTTTACTGATACATGTCCCCTGGGGCAGGACCCAGGTCTCCAAACACTTTTTTATGACAATAGCTTGCGTATTAACCTTTAAAATTAGCACTTTTGATTTCTCCCATAGACTTTTAAAGGGTGTGCTGCGGCTTTCGAATTTGCTGCAAACACCCCAAATTGTTCGCTATTCGGCGAACGGGTGAACAGCCAATGTACGAGTCTAACTCATGTTCAACTTGAACAGACAGCCCATCCCTCTTCACGACCACCACTGTTGACCGTAGACACAGAGGCTGCTTTCCCCCTAGTGGCCTGGGAGTGTCTGCCTCTCCTTGGTGGCCTTCTGGACATGATGTATTTTTTATTTTACAACACCACACTACACTTTATTATATACTGTGCCGCCTGAAGTGTATTAGAAGCTATACACCGACGAATGCACTGTAGATATAGGCCACACTGAATGCAGAGTATATATATATTTACAGTATCTCACAAAAGTGAGACACCCCTCACATTTTCACATTTTTGTAAATATTTTATTCTATCTTTTCATGTGACGACACTGAAGAAATTACACTTTGCTACAATGTAAAGTAGTGAGTGTACAGCTTGTATAACAGTGTCAATTTTCTGTCCCCTCAAAATAACTCAGCACACAGCCATTATTGTCTAAACCACTGGCAACAAAAGTGAGTACACCCCACAGTGAAAATGTCCAAATTGGGCCCAATTAGCCATTTTCCCTCCCCGGTGTCATGTGACTCATTAGTGTTACAAGGTCTCAGATGTGAATGGGAAACAGATGTGCTCAATTTGGTGTTATCGCTCTCACTCTCTCATACTGGTCACTGGAAGTTCAACATGGCACCTCATGGCAAAGAACTCTCTAATGCCACGTACACGCGATAAATTTGGCCAGCAAAAGACCGATGAGAGCTTTTGGTCGGAAAATGCGACCGTGTGTATACTCCATCAGACTTTTGCTGGCCGAATTCCCGCCAGCAAAAGATTTAGAGCAGGTTCTCAATTTTTCGGTCGGAAAAAGTTCCTATCCAAAAATGTGTCTGTATGCAATTTGGACGCGCAAAAAATCATGCATGCTCGGAAACAATTCAGCACATGCTCGGAAGCATTGAACTTCATTTTCTCGGCTCGTCGTAGTGTTGTACGTCACCGCGTTCTTGACGGTCGAAAGTTCAGAGAACTTTTTGTGTGACCCTGTATATGCAAGGCAAGCTTGAGCAGAATTCCGTCAGAAAAACCATCCAAGTTTTTTTGGATGGAAATTCCGATCGTGTGTACGTAGCATAAGGATCCAAAAAAAAGAATTGTTGCTCAACATAAAGATGACCTAGGCTATAAAAACTTTTTGAGCACAAGTCACTTTCTGTAGTTTGTTATTAATGCACTTGATGTGATAATCTTTGTACTCTTTTTTATGTTATAAGACATTATTACTATTTGTCACACAGACTTACAAGGCGTCAAACCCCTCTAAGTTTAACAGAAACAAAAATCCAGAGGTTGTTTCTGACATATTGTGATAGCAACTGTTTTTTTTCCTGTGGTTGCACCCTCCAGAGGGTGCAACACACTAAATACGAGTTATATATAGAACATTCTCACACGTTTATATATAAGTTTATTAAACTTCATTAGCACATATTATTTTTAAGGCACATATAATTTCAGCATGACATCTTCCTGAGGGTGTAACACATTAACAGTAGCACATTGGTAGTATAATTGTAGATATTGCACTCAGCGGAGGGTGTTTTAGTCACTTCAAACAAGAACAGGGTTACACCCACATCATTCTCTATTTGAGGTGGGCACATATTATAGAACGTACTTTACACCCTATACTGGCTGAGGGTGTAACACATCAGCACCAGGCACTTTGTAAATAAGGTTTCAGTTATCACTTTTTTTTCTCAATTTTATTTATTTGGCTCACATGGGCACGTTTTTTATATCAAAGGCACTTACACCTAACTAGAGTTGCAACCCACAGAGGGTGTAACACAACAGCACACTTCTGTTGTAGGTGTTATATTTTTTAACACCTTGGTTTGCTGGCCACTTCCCAGCTTAAATTACCTCCATTCTTAAAGGCATTTACCTTTCTTGGTCTCATATCCTGCAGAGGTTGTAACACACAAACATTAACAACCTTGAATGATAAAATGAAGGTATTCATTCATTCAACCCGGACTAACGAGCCGCACATCCAGCACTACAGCCCACGGGGGAGCAAACAGGTACGGGATCACTGGGGGACCACCCTGAGATGTCCAGTCCCTCAGTACGACAGGACCTCGGCCCGCAGTTCAACTCGTCGGGGGAGGACGGGTGTACCCAGATGGCCGCCGGCACAGAATCAATCCAGCATCATGTGGCCTTACAAGCCAGGGCGCCAGAAAACAGGCCAGTACTCACACCAGTGACTTTAACTTACGCCCAAGCGGCACAGGGCACCCCCAGCATGTCCCAGGCAGCCCCTCTTGGACCTCACAAGCACCAGGCCCCCTCCCCGGCATCCACGAAATCCTTGATCGGCAGGCATTTGGAGGAATATACACTATCCCCATCCGTGCCTTCTCAACTACTCCCCTCTGCTAACCTGTCCCCTGGCTTTTCAGTCAGGGACATCACCACACTTCAGGAAGACCTTTTTACTACGCCGTTAGAGAGAGGATTGGCCAATACAGCAACCCAAATCACAAACACTATTAAATCGGATCTCTCTAGTTTGGGTTCCAGAATAGAGGCCATGGAGGACAAAATTGAGAGTGCAATCTCCAGAACCAACCAAAATGCAGCGCACATCCAGACCCTTCAGGATTAACTTGATATGGCCCTCTCCAGGATCGACAGCCTTGAAAATAGGTCCAGGAGGTATAATTTCAGAATTAGAGGCCTTCCGGAATCCTTCACTGATATCCACCTCACGGTTCAGGACATTATCTCAGAGCTCATCCCAAATTCACCGTCTAGAACTAGACAGAGCGCACAGGGCACTAGGACCCCCCAGAAAAGATGGAACTCCCAGAGATATCATAGTAAAACCACATTTTTATGCTGTCAAGGAGGAGGTCATGCTCCAATCACGCCTGAAGCCTAAAATACAGCACCAGGGGCACCAGTTGAAGATTTTTGCTGATTTGGCTCCATCCACCATCCACAGAAGATCGCTCATGCCACTCCTTACGGTCCTAACTCAATGAGACATTAAGTACCGCTGGTCCTTTCCCTTTGCTGTGAAGTTCACAATTCAAGGTAAAACCTACTCTTTTTCCAACCTTCCTGAAGGTGAAAGACTGCTCTTGTCTCTGAAATTAATCTCTCAGGAGGCACCCATGGACTTCTCCACGTCGTCATCGGGGTCATCCAAACGTCCCCCTCCTGCCAGTCCTGTCTCTCCCCTTTGGAACAAAGGTCCCTCTAAGAAGTGCAAGGACGGAAGACCACCGTAAGAGGTCGTTTGGATCTCCTCACTCCAATGCCCTCTCAAGGGCACCTTCCTTGGGATAGTAGTTGCTTCTGTTGATGGAGCGTGAGCTTCAACCCCAAATTTTGGACCGGTTTGGACCCCAGTCTCAGAACATATTTTGTTTCTATTGATCCCTCTTCCACAAGTTCCCACTGTCCAAAGAGGAGAGACTTCAGTGACTTCCTGCCCAACTTCACTCCGGACATTTCAGAAGCAGGATTTCGGTGCCCTCTGCCCTCCTGTCGAGGCTTTGAATCCGAAGGGAACTGTTACACCTGGGAAACGAGGGTTCTTTCCCCTACAGGACGGTTCTTTGGCGATTGGAACAAATAGGTCCAATTCTTTAAGGGGCCTGTTTCCTTCTGTTTTTTTTTTTCTTTTCATAGAACCCATATTCCCACCTCATTTTGTTAGGGCCTGGTCCCTTTTTCCCCTCAGTGCTCCTGGCCTCTCTGACTTCCCTCCCCTGCTAGATGGAGGAGGGGGGTTGGATGGGACAGGGGGGTGTCGGGGAGGGTGGCTAGTTATACAGCTACTACGGGTTATTACTTTTTCTTGTACTCTCTGTTTTGTGCAATAGGTTGTTTACTGTTTACTTTTTTGTTGAACATATTTTTGATGTGCAAAGTTTTTCTTTCAGACACATGTTGTTGCAAGGGTCCGGGGTGGTCCCCTTGTGCCTCCTCTCATTCCGGGAAGGCCGAATGTGTTTTCTTGTTTTGGGACTTCGGTCGTCCTCCAAGGGCGACCGACATTTAAGGAGAGTAGCATTTGAACACTACAGATCCCTTAAACTGGACGTAGTGCTACTTCAGGAGACGCACTTTCCGATTCGATACAACCCCAAGTTCCTCCACTCACACTATCCATCCTTTTACCTCGCAAACGCACCAAACAAGACGAAAGGGGTCGCAATTCTTTTCTTAAAAAATAGCAAATTTTCCCACATCTCTGATTTCAGAGATCCAGAGGGCAGGTTTATTCTTGTAAAGAGGGAGGGAGTACTATATTCTATAATTTCTTACTATGCCCCTAACAAGGATCAAGCCACTTTTTTCCAGAACCTCTTTACAACTCTAAACCCTCTCCTGGACAGCAAGGTCATTTTTGGGGGAGACTCTAATGTGGCTTTTGACCAAGGTCTACATAAAAAGAAACCCCATAAGGACCAGCTTACATGCCCTACGAAACTCAGCACCAGATTAGCTAAAATAACACACACCAATGGCTTAGTTGACATTTGGAGGGAACTGAACAACCAAGAGTAGAGACTTTACACACTTCTCCTCCCCCCACCTATCCTACGTCAGAATTGATCACATATTTATTCCTACAAATCTCATTCCACTGACCAATAAGGCTTCCATATTGGACACACCATGGTCGGACCATTCGCTGGTCCTCCTTTCCTTGAGAAATACACTTACGGGGAAATGGGGTTCATATTGGTGATTGAATGAGTCGCTCCTTAGCGACCCAATCCATACCAAAGTGATAGCAGACGCCATAAAAGAATACTTTTGTTTAAATGATGTTGACAACATCTCCCCAGAGACCCTCTGGGCTGCCCACAAGGCTACCATCCGAGGTGAGCTCATCCAGATAGCTACCCAGGTCAAGAAGAAGCGTCTGATTGACATCCAAAAGTTGGAAAAATCCTTTGTAATCTCAAAAGCCGAACACAAAAAACACCCATCTAAGGTGTCAACAGACCGTCTAGACACGATTAGGCTCGAGCTCAATTTAGCACTAACAGCCAAAGTGGAGAAACACATCCACTGGAGCGGTGCCAAATATTACTGCCAAAGCTTACTCCCAAATACCACTCTCATTCTTTCCCCAAACTGCGTATAGCAGGACAGCTTCCGACAGCCAACCCGATCAAAATCATCACTGCCTTCAAAGAATTTTTCTCCAAACTTTACAATTCTACCCAAACAGAGAGACCATTTCTTTCCTCCAGAACCTCCAGTTGGCCTCCATTTCCCTGGAACACAAAGACTTAATGGAAGAAGCCTTCTCCGCGGAAGAAATAAGGGAGGTTATCAAAAGCCTTAAGACTGGCTCAGCTCCAGGACCTGATGGTCTATCAGTCCTCTACTACAAGACATTCGGCGAAATATTAGCCCCCCACATGCAAAATTTTTTAATTCCAAAAGCTCAGGCTCCCCACTAGATCCACACTTGAACATTGCATTTATCTCAGTAATCCTCAAACCCAACAAAAAAAAGTTGAAAATTACAGACCCATCTCCCTAATTAATAATGACCTAAAAATTTTGACAAAAATTCTCGCCAACCGTCTAGCATCCTTTATTAAATTTTATGTCCACAAAGACCAGGTGGGTTTTATCCCAGGCAGGCAAGGGCCATACCAAATTAGGAGAGCAGTCGACATTGTCTCCCTTCTCCAATCTAATTGGGTAGCGGGCCCCAAGCAAGAAGGAATGCTCTTATCACTGGACTTACATAAGGCCTTCAATTTGATCAAGTGGCCTTATCTATTCTCCCTATTAGAGAGGTGGGGTTTTGGGACCAGATTTTTAGGGGTCCTTGGATCCCTTTACTCCGCCCCAAAGGCGGTGATCCATCTACAAAGTCGGTATTCCAACCCCCTTAATATAACAAGAGGCACTAGACAGGGCTGTCCTCTCTCCCCTCTAATCTTTGCCATGGCGATCGAAACACTGGCAATAGCAATAAGATCTAATCGTAACATCCATGGTGTCTCCTGTGGGAACCAAGTCCACAAATGCGGTCTTTTTTTCGGACAATATGCTCCTTTTCATCACGTCCCCGATCACCTCCCTCCCAAACCTTTGCAAACTCCTGAAGGAGTTCTCAATAATTTCAGGGTTAAAGGTTAACTACTCTAAGTCATATGCATTAAACATTTCCCTCAAGACAGACACAGTAGTCGCACTTCAAAGTGCCTTTGACTTTAAGTGGAGCAACTACTCCATTGATTACCTAGGGATTAAACTCACAGCTAAAATGGAGCAATTATACGCTGCTAACTTCCCTCACACATACCGTAAGCTTGAAGCTGACCTGGGAAACTGGACAAAGGGGGAGGTATCCTGGCTTGGGAGAATTTACGCTGTTAAAATGACTTTACTACCAAGACTCCTCTACCTTTTCAGGGCCCTTCCAATAGACATTATTAAGGACCATTTGACATCATTCCAAAGAAAAGTCAACAAATTCATTTGGGGCGGAAGAGGACATAGAATCCAGCAAAGATCCCTGTTCCTGCCTAGACCACTAGGGGGTTTGGGGCTTCCCCAGCTATTCCGGTATTTTCCTTGTCAAAAGAAGTTTATTGAGTATACAATGTTATAAAGATACATAAAGTAAGTTTACAAGGATCTATAAAGTAAGCTCATTGTTTTACAGTAGGGTTTATATAGGTAAATATCATGAAATTTCAAATATTAAACATTGGGTTCACGTAAATCTAAATTAAAGATATATATCATTTCCTTAGTTACTTTTGTAGGTATTTAAATGATTTATACCTACTATACATATTGTTTACAGGTAGAGTGTATATAGGTCAAATAAATTCTGATAATGAGCTTTAATCGTAAGGAGAAAAGGAAAGAGAAAGAAGAAAAAGGGTTGAAAGGTAGAGGTATGGTCCACAAGGTTGTCCCGCTCGTCAGTTTATTATTCTTTTTAGTTCTCTTTGAAGCCTTAGAATGGGTGTCTCTGTAAGTCATTTAATCTGTTACCATGGCAACAGGACAGAGTCATTGAAGTTTGACAGGAACTGTTGTTTTATCCAAGGATGCCAAAGTTTTACAAATTTCGGAATTTGATTTTGATCGATGGCTACCATCTTAGCATGGGACATTGTATTATTCATTCTGTGAATTGTTTCTGCTAGTACCAATGTAGGAGATTTCCATGCCTTGGCCACTGTTTGTTTTGCAGCCGTTATTAGTTGGATCATAAGTTTGAATTGAGAGAGTGTTAACCATTCCGGTTTTAGATTAAGTAAAGTTAAATATGGATCTGGTTGTATTATTTTTTTAAATATTTTAGATGCAATCACGAAGACTTCCTTCCAGAAGGTTTGGATTACTGGGCACGTCCACCATATGTGTAAATATGTGCCTATTTCTGGGCATCCTCGAAAACAAAGAGCTGAGGTATTAGGTGAATATTTTGCCACTCTAGCGGGTACAAGGTACCAGCGAGTTAGGACTTTATAATTTGTCTCCAGTGCTAAGATGTTGGGTGAAGATGACTTAGATGTGAGCCATATGTTAGACCAGTCCGTGTCTTCTAAAGTTCGTCCCAGGTCCTCCTCCCACCTCTGAACGTAAGAGGGTCTATTAAGATTTGCTACTTCATAAAATTGATTATAAAGTGATGAAATTGTACCTTTAGCAAATGGATCTTTTGTACAGATTGATTCAAAAATGGATAATTGGGATAATGGTGTATCCCCCTTTAGGAATGGTGTATAGAAATTTTTGATTTGGAGATATCTGAATATCTCAGAGTTTGGTAGATCATATTTTTCTCTAAGCGATGGGAATGAAAGGAATGATTTAGATGCTATGAAGTCATTTAGTGTCTGAATGCCTGATGTTGTCCAAGCTTTAAAAGAATTTGGGTAGATCCATGCCGGATAAAAGGCCGGATTTCTGATAAAAGAAAGGAGAGGATTGTGTGGAGATTGTAACTGATATTTGGTTTTTAGTTTATCCCAGAGAGATAAGAAGTGTTTAGTTATGGGATTATGAATTTTAAAGCGGTCTTTAGGATCAAGCCATAATAAATTTGATATTAATAGAGGGTCATTTTCTGAAGCCTCTATAAATACCCATAATGGGATTTCCTGTTTTGCATGGTATTTGGACAGACTGGCCAAATGTGCTGCTCTGTAGTAGTTAGTAAAATTAGGGTATCCCAGGCCTCCTTTATTTTTGGGAAGATGTAGTGTGTGTATAGGTATACGTGGTTTAGAAGAGCCCCATATAAACGAAGTTGCTCTTTTTTGTACTATTCTCAAAAAATAGGAAGGAATTGGAATAGGGAGGACTCTGAATAGATAAAGCAATTTGGGTAGAATATTCATTTTGATTGCATTAATCTTCCCTATCCAGGATAAAGGAAGTTGCGACCATTGTTTTATTAGATTTGTGATCTGTCTTAATACAGGAGGATAATTGGCTGAGAATAAGTCAGAATGAGATGCTGTTAAATGAATTCCAAGATATGGGATTGATTTTCCTGCCCATGTGAATGGGAGTGCAGCCCTAGCCGGGATCAATTCCATGTTTGTGAGTGAAATATTAAGCACTAGGCATTTCTTAGGATTAATCATAAGGCCGGATAGGGCTGCAAATCCATCAAGAGCTGGTATTAAGTTAGGACCAGAGACCTGTGGTGATGATAGAAAAAGTAATATATCGTCTGCAAATATACATAATTTGTGTGTAATACCTCCTACTTCAATGCCAGTTATAGTTTGGTTTGTTCTGATGTATTGGGCCATGGGTTCGAGTATAAGGGCAAATAATAAGGGAGATAATGGGCAACCCTGTCGGGTACCTCTTTCGATATTAAAGGCTTCAGATTTGTATCCAGCATATTTTATATAGGCTTTGGGTTTATTATATAATGCTTTGATCCATGTTAAAAAATGGGGTCCAAAACCCCATTTTTGTAATGAATATTGCATATATTGCCAGGATACTGTGTCATATGCCCTCTTAATATCGAGAGATAGAAAACATAAAGGGATTTTCCGTTTTTTAGCAATATGTGCCAATAACACTGCCCTGCGTATATTATCGCCTGCCCGTCTATTTGGCATGAAGCCTACTTGATCTCTATGTATTAATTTTCCTATAATGCTATTGAGGCGTTTTGCTATTATTTTTGCTAATAATTTAATATCGAGGTTTAACAGAGAGATAGGCCGATAATTCACACAGGAAGTATCATCAGAAAGGGGTTTTGGGATCATACAAACAATTGCCATTAGTGTTTCTTGCCGAAAAGAATGTCCATCTAGAAGTTTGTTAAAAGTTTCAGTGAGAATGGGAGAGAGTATTTCTGAGAATGTTTTATAGTATAAAGCCGAGTAGCCGTCTGGGCCTGGTCTTTTGTTAAGTTTTAGGTCTTTTATGGCGTTAGCAACTTCATCTATAGTTATAGGCTCATCCAAACTGCTTTTTTGATTCTGAGATAACTCAGGTAAGGTTATTTTTGAGAAGAAGGATTCAGCTTCTGTAGGATTAAATTCATTGTTTGTCTTGTATAAAGTTGCGAGATGTGAGTGAAATTTATGGACTATTTTAACTGGATTACAAGTGTAAACATTTTTTGATAATTTCAAACGTATTGGTTTGAAAGATTTGTTAGTTGAATTTAATGCCCGAGCCAAATATGTACCTGGTTTGTTTGTATTCATGTAGAAATTGTGTTTGGAGCGTTTGAGGGATTTATCAACTGACTCAGTGAGAAATAGATCGTATGCCAATCTAGATTTTTCCAGATGAGATTTTGTACTCTGAGATGGATTATCTTGAAATGATATGTAGGCTGCATTAAAATTGAGTTCTAGTTTTTTTGCTAGATTTTTGCGTTCCCGTTTAAATAGTGCCATTTGTCTTTGTATTGTACCACGCAAGACAGGCTTATGAGCTTCCCACAGTGTTATTGGGGAGATATCTGTTGTATTATTAATTGATATGTATTCCTTTAAAGCTTGTTCAATGGCCATCTGATGTAGTGGGTGTTTGAGCATTATGTCCGGTAAGTACCACGTTGGGTCATGCGCTTTTGGTATGGCTGAGGCTATAGTAGTGTATACTGCATTATGGTCAGACCACGGAATCGGAATTATATCTGATGCAATAATTTCTGGTATCATTCCTATTGTTAGAAAAATATGATCTATTCTGGTGAAGGTTTGATGAGGGTGCGAGAAATAAGTGAATTTATTTTTCATTGGGTTACTTTCTCTCCATGAATCTACCAGATTGTATTTGGAAAGAAGTTGAGAAAAAGGTAATCTAGAGGTTATTTTGGATGGTGTAAAAGGTGATTTATCTAGAAATGGGAGGAGGACCTGGTTCGAATCCCCACACATTATCACTGTTCCTATTTTGTGTGTATTAATCACTTGTAATATATGTGAGAGGAATGGTGTAGGTTGTTTGTTAGGAGCGTAGTAGGAAATCACCGTAATTGCTGTATCCATTATATAACCCATGAGTATCAGGTATCTACCTTCTGGGTCTTTAATTTCTGATGATAAGGTGAATGGTGTGGATCGGTGAAATGCAATTAGAGTTCCCCTTTGCTTGGTACAGGCAGAAGCCGTGTAAATTTGTTGATAAAAAGGAGAAATATATTTTGGAGTAGAATCTTTGGTGAAGTGTGTTTCTTGGAGGCTTTGGTCCTTTTTTGAGGGACATTTATTCCCTGAACATTCAAGGAAAGTATATTCAGTGGTGCCATGGCAATAGATCAAATAGTTTTGACTTACTTTTTGTTATGCAGAGCTGACTGCGCAGATCAACCTGTGTGGACTGAAGAGATGAATAGATAGAAAAGAAACCAGTGAATTCTGGAGTAAAGAGTAAACAAAAAACATATGAGATTAGATGATACATTGTATAAATTATTTTTTGCAAGTAATCACAATTTACCCGTGAAAGAGAATAAATATCTCTCTCAGGGGAATAAGTGCCTTCGTCACACTCCCACATAATATGGTTGGGAGAATGAGGAGGGCTAATGGGGGTACACGGATCTTCCGCTTACAGGAGAGAAGTGCTATGTCAAAAGACATCAAATGATGTTTCATTAATTGGAGTGCAGAATATAGTTTTTGTTGAAATTATTTATTCCAGGGTGGTTGTATATGGTTAGTCTTGCCCTAGGCTAAACAATTCAGTTAGAAAGGTACTGTTAATAACTTTGGTATTGATGAAGATAGTTTGAATTATTTTGGGATTTTAACCCTTTTAGAGTAAACAATTACATATTTTATTCATATGTAACTGTTTAGATATGTTAACTCATAAAATTGAGGTTGTATTGCTTCAGATTAGAATAAACAAAAACATAATTCTAGGAACTAGTTAGGTAATAATATATTTGTTTTAAGAAAAGAAAGAAAAAGCTTCCATTACTTCTGGATTATTGAACATATTTGTCCTAAAAAGTAATAAATCTATTGTTATTACCTGAAAATATATAACTGAACAAGAATTTCCTTATTTCACTTATATATTCTAAGGCTATATGAATCAGAAGTAATAAGAAATATAACTGGAATGTAACATGATCCCACACAGTGTGTGACTATCAGAATGCAGTTACATTCAGTTATAAATATAGGTTTTTTATAGAGAACCATCTCTTAGTATAATAAATGAAGAGATATCAGGATTTAGGATGTCAGTCCATTGAATCTTCTTGGTCCATGGATGATGTGGCATAACGGCCTCTTTTGTGAGAATGATGATTCCCATTTTGTTCTGAAATTTTCTGGGTGCTGCCTGAAGGTGAAGATGACGCCATTCTTCTGCGTGGGGGAGTGTTGCTGCTTGTGGGTTCTGTTAGATTTAATTTTAAAAGGGTTTGTTGTAGTTCATCTGCTGATCTGCTTCTGTAAATTGTACCTTGGTAGTTAAATCTGACTGAAAAGGGGAAGCCCCATTGATACATAATGTTGTGGCGTTGCAGTTCCATTAGTTGGGGTTTCATGGATCGTCTTTTAGTAATAGTAAGTTGGGATAGGTCAGCAAAAATTTGATAATTGTGTCCTTGAAAATTAAGTTCCTTTTTTTCTCTTGCAGCAATTAGTATTTGTTCTTTCGTTCTGTAATAATGAAATTTTGTGATTATATCACGTGGGGGTCCATCTTTCTTTTTGGCTGTGAGGGCTCTGTGTACTCTGTCCAGTTCTAAACGTTCAATAGGGATATCTGGCTTTAGTTCTTGTAATAGAGCAGTAATAGTAGATTGCAGGTCTGTCACAGTTTCAGGTATTCCCCTTATGCGCAAGTTTGAACGTCTGGCTCTATTTTCGTAATCTTCGAGCTTAGTTTGAAGTATTAAATTCTCTTTTTTTAATTGTTCCAATTCTGTTATATTTTCTTGGGTTGTAATTTCAATTTCATCCATTTTTATTTCTAAGGCTGCGGTGCGGTTTCCCAGCTCTCTTATTTCTTTGGTTAGGCTTTTTGTTATTTGGTCTGAGGTTTGTTTTAAAGCCTTATGAAGCATCTTTTCAAATTGTAATAATATTACTGGGGATACTGAGGAGGCTTGTGGAGAAGTTTGTGAGAGAATTTGTTCTGTATCTGACTCAAATGGAGAGTCTTGCTGTGACATTTTCTGTCTGTGAGAGCGCCCTGATGCTGTATCTTGTGAGGTGACTGGAGCTGCTTCAGCTGCAGTGAGTGCCTGTGAGCTCTTTGTGAGGTGATTTTTATTTCTGCCACGGTTTCCTCCCAGTACCATATTTCCTGCCCAAACTTTCACAGTTTGTTCCCTGGGGCAAAAAGGTTCAAATGGATACCTTTTGAGCCTGCAGGCTCCGCTTTGTCCTTCTCTTCTCTCCTCAGCGGTGTGGAGCTCTAACAATGCATGTCTGCTCCGCTAGGCTCCGCCTCCTGCCCTCCGCTATTCCGGTATTTTCAAGCTGCTAGGTTGGCCCAGCTCTCCTCAGTCTACTCCAGGGCTGAGAAACCAGACTGGATTCAAATAGAAAGACAGGCTGCTCCATCCTACATCCTTGACTTCCTACTCTGGGTTCCACCAAGAAATTGTCCCCCAATACTTTCCCCTACCCTCTCCCAATCATTGAAAATCTGGGACAATTTGAGAAATAACCCTGAATTAACTTTGAGTATCTGCCCCCTAGCGCACATTTTCAATAACTCTGACTTTACCCCGGGCCTAGACATTAAAGCCTTTAAATGGTGGTTGGATAAGGGGTTGTATCGAATTGGACACTTCTTCACTTCCGATGGCCCTATTTCCCTGGATTTTTGTGTGAATCAACTTGAGATCCCGAATTCAGAATGTTATAGATTTTACCAAATAAGCCACTTCCTTCACCACATCTGGGTGGAGAAAACCTCTCCTCCCAGATTCACTCCGTACGAATTGTGGTGTGGGTAGTCCACGAAATAGAGGGGGGAATCTCCATCATCTATCAGTCACTGTCTCACCAATCCTCAAAGACCCCATACATGCTCGCTTGGGAGAGCGACCTTTCCCTCAACTGGGACATAGAGAGATGGAGGGTCTCCTTTAATAGATCCTTTAAGGGCATTAAGAATATCTCCCTAATTGAATCCAGCCTCAAGGTCATTACTAGATGGTACCTACAGACTGGCCAAAATGTTCCCTTCAGCAGACCCCAGGTGCTTCCGAGGGTGTCAACTCTCAGGCTCCATAGCTCACATATGGTGGGAATGTCCGAGATTAAGGCCCTACTGGACCAAGATTTTCTCCTTGATTCGAAAAGTTAAGAAAGCTCAGATCCCGAAAACCTCAGCCATAGCCCTCCTTAATGCAAATCTACACAAAACACCTAAACAGATGCGCAAATTAATACATTTCATCCTCTTGCCAAGCTCACCATTGCCAAAGCTTGGAAACAACCTAAGGTTTCCTTCAAGGCTGCTACATGCAAAATATCTTGGATTATGTCCCAAGAGAAACTCTCCAGAATTCTCCACAACACCAAAACACAATTTGAAGTTACCTGGGAACCTTGGGCCCAGTATATGGGCATTTCTCTTATACCAGGAGTTCAACCGTAAAGTTCTTCGGTTCACCGGGGGACGCATGGTCCTCTCCCGTTGATGGGCTTTCTACTCTTTCCCTCTCTTCTCCTCCCCCTCTCTTCCCTTCTCCTCTCCCCTCTATACTCCCCCCTTCTGTTGATCCCTCTAAGGTACATAGAGAGATCCCCTGACTTCATGGCAATTAGGTCTATATTTGGAGGTCCCACCATTTGGGGCTAGCAAATCAGGTCATAGCATCCTTTTTTTTTTTTTTTTTAGTTTTCAATTACTTTAATTTGTCAGAAACCAGAGTTTCAAAAAAATTCACACTTTAAATACATTATATTTTATCCAGTATCCCATTCTTTTAGGATCATCAATAGAGAAACTGCTTCTCCAAACAGAAACCTTTCATAATACTGAAAGTACATCAATACCAAGCAATAGGCTGCAACAAAACAAAATTGCACAATTGTTCATAGAGTACAGCAGACAAACCATACAGATTTGAGCTTTTTAACTGAACATTAACTTAGGACAGAATATATTCTTTTAATAATTATCACACAAACACATGACGCATAAATATCTCCTTATTAAACAAGTTACAAAAATACTGGTACTTTTGTTCTGTTTCCCCATAGGTTTGCATTTGGCAAGGACAGACTCCTATGAAAAAAAACAAACAGAAGATTGAAAGTAGAGTTCAGTTTGCACTGTTTGAATTTGAGGTGGTAGATAGGGATGAGCTTCGAGTTCGAGTCGAACTCATGTTCGACTCGAACATTGGCTGTTCGCAAGTTCACCGAACAGCGAACAATTTGGGGT
Source organism: Aquarana catesbeiana (assembly GCF_042186555.1). Taxonomy (NCBI): domain Eukaryota; kingdom Metazoa; phylum Chordata; class Amphibia; order Anura; family Ranidae; genus Aquarana; species Aquarana catesbeiana. The sequence goes on along the minus strand of NC_133324.1, from coordinate 361,716,953 downwards.
GTTCGCGGCAAATTCGAATGCCGCGGAACACCCTTTAAAAGTCTATGGGAGAAATCAAAAGTGCTAATTTTAAAGGCTAATATGCAAGTTATTGTCATAAAAAGTGTTTGGGGACCTGGGTCCTGCCCCAGGGGACATGGATCAATGCAAAAAAAAGTTTTAAAAACGGCCGTTTTTTCAGGAGCAGTGATTTTAATAATGCTTAAAGTCAATCAATAAAAGTGTAATATCCCTTTAAATTTCGTATCTGGGGGGTGTCTATAGTGTGCCTGTAAAGGGGCGCATGTTTCCTGTGTTTAGAACAGTCTGACAGCAAAATGACATTTTGAAGGAAAAAACTCATTTAAAACTACTCGCGGCTATTGCATTGCCGACAATACACATAGAAGTTCATTGATAAAAACGGCATGGGAATTCCCCAAAGGGGAACCCCGAACCAAAATTAAAAAAAAAAAATGACGTGGGAGTCCCCCTAAATTCCATACAGGTCTGGTGACGTCACGGGGAATGCCACAGGGAAGTCCCGTCAAGTCACCGTGCGTCAGAGGGGGGCGGGGTCACCGGGTGGCCCCGCCCCCCCGTTATTTAAGAACTGTCAGACGAGGAGTGCCGTCACACAGCGGGAGCCTCCCTCCATGCCAGCATGGATTGCGGAGCGGCCCGGAGAAGAAAAGAAGAAAAGAAGAAGAGAAGAAGAGAAGAAAAGAAGAAGAGAAGAGCGGGAGCCTCCCCCCCATGCCATGGGTGCGGAGCGGCCCGAGGAGAAGAAGACAGAAGACGCCGCGGAGGAGATGCTGGACGAGAACGCCGGAGGAAGAACCAGAAGAGCCAGAAGAACCAGAAGAACCAGAAGATGAAGGAAGATAGAAGAAAGAAGAAGCATTTAAATAAAGGAATTGTCAAAAACTGTCTCTTGTCATTTTTAACATTTTTGACACTTTCTTCGTGAAATGGTAGGGGTACTTATGTACCCCCTTACCATTTCACACGGGGGGGGGGCTGGGATCTGGGGGTCACCTTGTTAAAGGGGGCTTCCAGATTCCGATAAGCCCCCCACCCGCAGACCCCCACAACCACCGGCCAGGGTTGTGGGGATGAGGCCCTTGTCCTCATCAACATGGGGACAAGGTGTTTTGGGGGGCTACCCCAAAGCACCCTCCCAATGTTGAGGGCATGTGGCCTGGTACGGTTCAGGAGGGAGGGGGGGCCACACTCTCGTCCCCCCCTCTTTTCCTGCGGCCTGCCAGGTTGCGTGCTCGGATAAGGGTCTGGTATGGATTTTTGGGGGGACCCCACGCCGTTTTTTTTTTTTTTTTTTGGCGCGGGGTTCCCCTTAAAATCCATACCAGACCTGAAGGGTCTGGTATGGAATTTAGGGGGAACCCCACGTCATTTTTTTTTTAAATTTTGGCCGGGGTTCCCCTTAATATCCATACCAGACCTGAAGGGCCTGGTATGGAATTTAGGAGGACTCCCACGTCATTTTTTTTTTTTAATTTTGGTTCGGGGTTCCCCTTTGGGGAATTCCCATGCCGTTTTTATCAATGAACTTCTATGTGTATTGTCGGCAATGCAATAGCCGCGAGTAGTTTTAAATGAGTTTTTTCCTTCAAAATGTCATTTTGCTGTCAGACTGTTCTAAACACAGGAAACATGCGCCCCTTTACAGGCATACTATAGACACCCCCCAGGTACGAAATTTAAAGGGATATTACACTTTTATTGTTTGACTTTAAGCATTATTAAAATCACTGCTCCTGAAAAAACGGCCGTTTTTAAAACTTTTTTTTGCATTGATCCATGTCCCCTGGGGCAGGACCCAGGTCCCCAAACACTTTTTATGACAATAACTTTCATATAAGCCTTTAAAATTAGCACTTTTGATTATTCATGTTCGTGTCCCATAGACTTTAACGGTGTTCGCATGTTCGAACGAACTTTTTTCCTGTTCGCATGTTCTGGTGCGAACCGAACAGGGGGGTGTTCGGCTCATCCCTAGTGGTAGACCAAACAGTACATCAAGCCAAGTTTTCACCACTGCATGACTAGATTCAGGGTGTCATTGCAGACCAGCTGAAATTGGTAAACAAGCAATAGATTTTAACAAGCACACACACACTTAAATAGCTAATTCATGCCAGAAAGTCAACATGCGATGAAGGGAGATCTGTAGCATTACAGAACATAAAACATGGTCTGGCAATGGCAGCACCATGTCTTCTACCATGGTTTCAAGAGTCACATCCTGTTACTCCATTTGGACTTTAAGTTACTCACAGAGGCATATTTTCTGCAGAAAGACTGCCAAATAATTCATCTTAAGTAGCTGAAAAGGACTGTTATGACCCTTCCACATTTGGAAGGCTTGGCTGAACATTCAGAGGCATCTGGAGAAGTACAATGTTTTACGAACACTTGTTCATTTCTGGCACATTACTTCATGGAGAGGAAAAAACCCAAAGAGCTTTTAGCATAACTGGTGAGACTTCCATCCTTGTTGAGTGGCTTCAGATGGAGGATACCAACGCATCTGTGCATGGAGGGCCGCTGCTGCAGCAGCTGCTTCTGGGTATGTAAAAGCAGCATGTGGGATTGCTGTGCCAGCTCTGTCGTGTATAGTGGATAGGGAGACCAGGCTTCTGGGGAGGCTGGGATAAGTGCAGCACCTGTTAGGTCATATGGATCTCGTGCAATGAAATGTGCTCCAAGTGCAGGGTGGAAGTTTGTGGGATTAGGTGTAGCCATTAATTTATTCTTAGCCATTTTTGTGTTGGCCTTTGCAAACTCTAGCCTTAAGGTTTGTGGGTTCTCTGGATCAAATCTGATGCCATTTAAGGAATTCTTTGCAGCTTCAGCCCCAGCTCTATTGTCAAAGGTAACAAAGCCAACAGGCTGTTTTGAGGTTAACTTGATCAATGATCCTTCATAACCCTTGAATGGTCAAAATAGCAAATAAAGTTCTCTGGGTTTGATGTCTATAGGTAGGCCACTGACAAAGAGGGTACGAACCTCTTCTTCCAGGTTATTATTGCTGTGCTCACTGTCCGTCTTCAGGGTGGTCATTGTGTATAAACCAGCGGCGGAGTCCTCAGCAGAGTCCACAGTGGCGGGTGTTTGTCTCCTCTGCCGGTACAGAAAGTGTCTCCTCGTCCCCGGTGCTGCAAGTCTGGTGCGGGATGAGCGGTGAGGTGCCGTCTGTGCGGGTGAGGTGGAGCGGGGTCTGTGAGTGCTGAGGAGGGGGGGCATCCTTAATGTTTATCCTGGATCCCAGGCCTGTCTGACGAAGATTTAAAACTGGAGGCTTGTGGAGATTCTGCCGGGCACAGCATGATCCCTTTTGGGGTGCTGGCGGAATCTCTCCTTGCCCCCTCCCATTTTTGTCCTCAGACCGGGCAGCTAATACATATTTGGATGGGTTAAAGTGGCTTCATAGGTACCTGTCAATGTGTTAGATATTTGCCTGATCCTTACTTTATGTTTTTGGCTTATCGTGTACCCACCACAGGGGATTGTATTGTAATGTTTTGCTTTACTTTATCTTTATCTTTATCTTATATTATTATTTTATATTATTGAAAAATCAATAAAATATTTTGAAAGAAAATTAAGGTATTAAATATATCCACATATTTGTTTATTGGGAATTTTTCCCTTGAAGCTACACTGTTAATGTTGAATTCTGTAGAGGGTGTAACACAAAAGCATCAGCTTATCAGGTCTCAAGTGTACTCCGCTCAGGTGGTAGTATATCTGTAGGGGCAGCAGTTCACTCCAAAGTTTATCTGCTTGCACTTTCCCCTTGGCAGAATCATATACAATCTTTTCATCTAGAATATAAGAAGATTGCCAAGACCCTGAAACTGAGCTGCAGCACGGTGGCCAAGACCATACAGCAGTTTAACAGGACAGGTTGCACTCAGAACAGGCCTCGCCATGGTCGACCAAAGAAGTTAAGAGCATATCCAGACGTTGTCTTTGGGACATATGAGTGCTGCCAGCATTGCTGCAGAGGTTGAAGGGGTGAGGGGTCAGCCTATCAGTGCTCAGACCATACACTGCACACTGCATCAATTCTGTCTGCATGGCTGTCATTCCAGAAGAAAGCCTCTTCTAAAGATAATACACAAGAAAGCCTGCAAACAATTTGCTGAAGACAAGCAAACAAAGGACATGGATTACTGGAACTGGATTGTGTCAAGCATGTGTGGAGGCAACCATGTGAGGAGTACAAAGACAAATGTGTCTTACCTGCAGTCAAGCATGGTGGTGGGAGTGTCATGGTCTGGGGCTGCATGAGTGCTGCCAGCACTGGGGAGCTACAGTTCATTGAGGAAACTATAAATACCAACATGTACTGTGAAATACTGAAGCAGAGCATGATCCCCTCCCTTCAGAGAGGGCAGTATTCCATCATGATAACTACCCCAAACACACCTCCAAGACGACCACTGCCTTGCTAAAGAAGCTGAGGGTAAAGGTGATGGACAGGCCAAGCATGTTTCCAGACCTAAACCCTATTGAGCATCTGTGGGGCATCCTCAAACAGAAGGTGGAGAGCGCAAGGTCTCTAACATCCACCAGCTCCTAGATGTCCTCATGGAGGAGTGGAAGAGGACTGTGAAGCTCTTGTGAACTCCATGCCCAAGAGGGTTAAGGCAGTGCTGGAAAATGATGATGGCCACACAAAATATTGACACTTTGGGCCCAATTTGGACATTTTCACTTAGGGGTGTACTAACTTTTGTTGCCAGAGGTTTAGACATGAATGGCTGTGTGTTGAGTTATTTTGAGGGGACAGCAAATTTACACTGTTATACAAGCTATGTACTCACTAATTTACATTGTAGCAAACTGACATTTCTTCAGTGTTGTCACATGAAAAGATAGAATAAATATTTACAAAAATGTGAGGGGTGTACTCACTTTTGTGAGATACTGTATATATATATATATATATATATATATATATATATATATATATATTAGACTGTATATATATATATACAGTGGGGACGGAAAGTATTCAGACCCCCTTAAATTTTTCACTCTTTGTTATATTGCAGCCATTTGCTAAAATCATTTAAGTTCATTTTTTTTCCTCATTAATGTACACACAGCACCCCATAGTGACAGAAAAACACAGAATTATTGACATTTTTGCAGGTTTATTAAAAAAGAAAAACTGAAATATCACATGGTCCTAAGTATTCAGACCCTTTGCTGTGACACTCATATATTTAACTCAGGTGCTGTCCATTTCTTCTGATCATCCTTGAGATGGTTCTACATCTTCATTTGAGTCCAGCTGTGTTTGAATATACTGATTGGACTTGATTAGGAAAGCCACACACCTGTCTATATAAGACCTTACAGCTCACAGTGCATGTCAGAACAAATGAGAATCATGAGGTCAAATGAACTGCCTGAAGAGCTCAGAGACAGAATTGTGGCAAGGCACAGATGTGGCCAAGGTTACAAAAAAATGTCGGCTGCACTTAAGGTTCCTAAGAGCACAGTGGCCTCCATAATCCTTAAATGGAAGATGTTTGGGTCAACCAGAACCCTTCCTAGATCTGGCCATCCGGCCAAACTGAGCTATTGGGGGAGAAGAGCCTTGGTGAGAGAGGTAAAGAAGAACCCAAAGATCACTGTGGCTGAGCTCCAGAGATGCAGTTGGGAGATGGGAGAAAGTTGTAGAAAGTCAGCCATCACTGCAGCCCTCTACCAGTCGGGGCTTTATGGCAGAGTGGCCCGACGGAAGCCTCTCCTCAGTGCAAGACACATGAAAGCCCACATGGAGTTTGCTAAAAAAACACCTGAAGGACTCCAAGATGATGCGAAATAAGATTCTTTGGTCTGATGAGACCAAGATAGAACTTTTTGGCCTTAATTCTAAGCGGTATGTGTGGAGAAAACCAGGCACTGCTCATAACCTGTCCAATACAATCCCAACAGTGAAGCATGGTGGTAGCAGCATCATGCTGTGGGGGTGTTTTTCAGCTGCAGGGACAGGACAACTGGTTGCAATAGAGGGAAAGATGAATGCCACCAACTACAGGAATATCCTGGACGAAAACCTTCTCCAGAGTGCTCAGGACCTCAGACTGGGCCGAAGGTTTACCTTCCAACAAGACAATGACCCTAAGCACACAGCTAAAATAACGAAGGAGTGGCTTCACAACAACTCTGTGACTGTTCTTGAATGGCCCAGCCAGAGTCCTGACTTAAACCCAATTGAGCATCTCTGGAGAAACCTAAAAATGGCTGTCCACCAACGTTTACCATCCAATCTGACAGAACTGGAGAGGATCTGCAAGGAGGAATGGCAGAGGATCCCCAAATCCAGGTGTGAAAAACTTGTTGCATCTTTCCCAAAAAGACTCATGGTTGTATTAGATCAAAAGGGTGCTTCTACTACATACTGAGCAAAGGGTCTGAATACTTAGGACCATGTGATCTATAGATATAGATATATATATATATATATATATATATATATATATATATATATTTTTTTTTTTTAATATACCGCCTGAAGTGTATTAGAAACAGCACACCACCGAATGCACTGTAGATATAGGCTACACTACATGTAGAGTAGGCCATTTGCAGTGTGATATTGGCATAGAGAAAGATAGAACAGGGCTCAGTGCTGCTAGCGAGTTAGTGTGCTATACTGTACTATTGTGATTCTATTGTTAGTGTAGAATATTAGTTTAGTGTGAATCTAGTGATAGTTCATTGTGAGTGTAGTGTGACCATTCATTTTTACTTTAGTGTCAGTTTAATTTTTCACTCTTTGTTATATTGCAGCCATTTGCTGAAATCATTTAAGTTCATTTTTTCCTCATTAATGTACACACAGCACCCCATAGTGACAGAAAAACACAGAATTGTTGACATTTTTGCAGATTTATTAAAAAAGAAAAACTGAAATATCACATGGTCCTAAGTATTCAGACCCTTTTCTGTGACACTCATATATTTAACTCAGGTGCTGTCCATTTCTTCTGATCATCCTTAAGATGGTTCTACACCTTCATTTGAGTCCAGCTGTGTTTGATTATACTGATTGGACTTGATTAGGAAAGCCACACACCTGGCTATATAAGACCTTACAGCTCACAGTGCATGTCAGAGCAAATGAGAATCATGAGGTCAAAGGAACTGCCTGAAGAGCTCAGAGACAGAATTGTGGCAAGGCACAGATCTGGTCAAAGTTACAAAAAAATTGTGCTGCACTTAAGATCCCTAAAAGCACAGTGGCCTCCATAATCCTTAAATGGAAGATGTTTGGAACGACCAGAACCCTTCCTAGAGCTAACCGTCCTGCCAAACTGAGCTATCGGGGGAGAAGAGCCTTGCTGAGAGAGGTAAAGAAGAATCCAAAGATCACTGTGGCCATCTCCAGAGATGCAGTCGGGAGATGGGAGAAAGTTGTCGGAAATTCCGATCGTGTGTACACAAATCTGACGGACAAAGTGCCACGCATGCTCAGAATAAATAAAGAGATGAAAGCTATTGGCCACTGCCCCGTTTATAGTCCCGACGTACGTGTTTTACGTCACTGCGTTTAGAACGATCGGATTTTCCGACAACTTTCTCCCATCTCCCGACTGCATCTCTGGAGATGGCCACAGTGAACTTAATGAACTTAAATGATTTTAGCAAATGGCTGCAATATAACAAAGAGTGAAAAATTAAACTGACACTAAAGTAAAAATGAATGGTCACACTACACTCACAATGAACTATCACTAGATTCACACTAAACTAATATTCTGACCGTGTGTATGCAAGACAAGTTTGAGCCAACATCCGTCGGAAAAAATCCTAGGATTTTGTTGTCGGAATGACCAAACAAAGTCCGACCGTGTGTACGGGGCATTACTGTACGTTTAACAAAGTATATATGAGTGCATTACTGCACATTTAAAGCATTATATTTCAGTATGTTTGTGCATGTTTAATGCAGTATATATCAGTTTGTTACTGCACATTTCACACACTATATTTCAGTGCATTACTGCATGTTTATCACAGTATATTTCAGTGCATTGGTGCACGTTTACCACAGTATATATTGGTGTATTAGTGCACGTTTAACGCAGTATATTTCATTACATTACTGCACGTTTAATGCAGTATATTTTAGTGCGTTACTGCATGTTTAACGCAGTATATCTCATTGCGTTACTGTACATTTAATGCAGTATACATCAGTGCATTACTGCACGTTTAACGCAGTATATATCAATGCGTTACTGCATGTTTAATGCAGTATATTTCAGTGTGTTAGTGCACATTTAACGCAGTATATATCAGTGTGTTACTGCACATTTAATGCAGTATATTTCAGTGCATCACTGCACGTTTAATGCAGTGTATTTCAGTGCGTTAGTGTACGTTTACCACAGTATATTGCAGTGTGTCAGTGCGGTTTTACTAAAGTATCTAGTAGTGTATCAGTGGAATGTGTCTGTGTAGTGCTCAAGTTAAAGTGCACTGAACACCACTTTCCATTGATTAAAATGCATCCACGTACACATTTCCACATCTTTATTACATTTTGTTACTAAGCGCCCCCCCACAATGTCTGGGAGAGACAGACGTTCCCATGGAACTGTGAAGAATTCAGCAGCATATGTGTCCACAGACAAAGGTGGACGTGGTCCATCCTCAGGCAGGGCATCATTTTCTCTGTTTAGTGATGTTGCCCATGCCATCCAGCCACAGTATGCAGAGGAGGTGGTTAACTGGCTTACTAAACCATCATCATCCTCCTCCTCATCTTCCATCAACCAAGCAGAGACTAGTGTGTAGTCCACCGCAGCTGCCAGAGTGGCTTATTCTGCTTCCTTGTCCACAACTACCCCTGCCATAGCCCCAGCATTAGACATGGAGGAGTCAGTTGAGTTATTTGAACATGGCATCATGACAATGCACAGCCATTACTTAATTCATATGTTGGTTGTGAGGTTGAGGAAGGTAGGAACATGAGCCTACAGAGAAGGGAGAACACTGGTAAACAACAAATTGGCAGTTATGTTCCCCCAGCCGCAGCGTATTGCCAAGTTGTCTCCAGTGATAATGAGGATGAAGGGGATGATGATGATGAGGTCACTGATGTGACTTGGGTGCTGGATAAAGCAGAGGTGGAGAGTGAGGGTGAGGCACAACCCCAAAGAGGCATCCATCATGTTGGAGTAGAGAGCAGCCCCCTATTCCCCAACCTTATTGTGGAGCTGTTATCTCCTGGCCCACTTTCCACAGCTCAGTTGTGCAGCCGATTGCACTGTTGCAATTTGCAAAATTTTCCTTAAGCACATCAAGAGTGGCAAAAACACCAGCCATTTGGGTACCACATGCTTGACAAGGCATTTAACCTCCCACCACTCAGCCTTTTGGTAAGAGCACCTGAAAGCCATGCAAAAGGGATGCAATTCTGCTCCTCCTCACTCCTCACCTTTCCAGTCTACCCCTTTTATCCCTCATGACCTCTCAGCAGCTTCCACTGACAGGGATTATGGTATAGCACAGGGTGTCCCAGGTCTTTGCAGTACATCTACCAGTAGCACACCACCAGCTGTAGACTATAGCCGGCAAATTTCTCTGCCCCATCTGCTGCAGCAAAAAAAAAAATGCAGTCACTGCCAACCACACGCCCAGCATCTAAATTCAAGCTTGTCAAAGCTGTTGGATTTATAACTCCTGCCTTTCCATCTGGTGGATTCTGGCCCCTTCCATGAATTTGCAGAATGTACTGTACCACAACAGCAGGTTCCCAGTCATTATTTCTTTTTTGCGCAAGCCTATTCCAGCTCTACCATCACAAGGAAGGCAATGTTGTGGCATCGTTGGGCAAGGCAGTCAGGATGCAGGACAAGGCTCAGTGCTACAGCTTGTTGTGCTGCCATGTCTCTGTACAGCTAGTGGTGATGATGCAAGATTTGTCAGCTCCACCCCCTGCTCCTCCTCCTTCATGCCCTCCTTTGCTAAATTGTCCTATGAATCACAAGTACCCCCTAAGCTTTTAAGAGGCTATTTAATGAGTCAGGCTAAAATGTGCCACGCAGAGCTTCAGCTGGTCTGTCTAGGGGACAGGAGCCACACCGGAGCAGAGATAATTGCAGATCTGCAGGGGCAGGCCCAGAGGTGGTTCATGCCATGCCAGCTGGAGCCAGGAATGGTGGTGTGCACCATAATGGCACAAACCTCCTGTCTTCCCTTAGACAGGGAAAGTTGACACATGTGCCATGCCTGGCAGATGTCCTCAGTTTGGTATTGCAGTGGTTTTTAAATAGGTACCCAGGGTTGGAAGATCTGCTAAAGCAGGCCAGAAGAGTCTGTAGCCATTTCTGGTAGTCATACACAGCCAGTGCTCGGTTAGCTGAAATTCAGAGGGAATTCCACCTGCCCGTAAAATGCCTGATTAGTGAAATGCCCACCAGGTGGAACTCGACATAGGCAATGCTGCACATGTAGCAGAGGGTTGTCAATGAGTACCTCTGTGAATATGGCACAAGGGCTCAGCAGGCCAACTCAGCTTTTTTTCCCCACACCTATGGCTGCTGATAAAGGATGCATGCCATGTACAGTCACCATTTGAGGAGGCCACAAGGATGGTGAGCCATGACAATGCATACATCAGTAACACAATCCCTGTTGTGTTCCTGCTGGAGCAGACTCTGCGTGGCATTATAGATGGGTCATTCTCAAGGCCAGCAGAACACACAAGAGGAGAGAGAGGAAGAGGAGGAGGATTCTGGCAGTTTTGGAGGCATTGAAAGAGAGGAAGACCTCTCAAACCTTAAGAGATGGTTTTCCATCCCCAAAACTGTAGAAAACTTTGTTTTGAGGCTTCTGTTGATCAAGAAAGAAGCGGTGGAGAAGGGGCCGCCTAAATGATGCATTTCACACTTTTTGTTTAGTCCTCGCCGCTCAGGGCTGTCAGCTTCCACATCCCACCAGCAGTGTCTGCATATGGTAGACAATTATCTAGGGGGCGAAAACAGAGATGGAGAGATTTCCAGTTTATGATCCACTAGGCTACTGGGTCATGAGAGTAGACCACTGGGCATAACTTGCCCAGTATGCAATTGAGCTGCTGGGCTGCCCTGCATCCAGCATGCTTTCCGAATGGGCATTCAGTGCTGCTGGAGGTTTTGTTACTGATAATAGAATGCATCTGTCCACAGACTCCGTGGATGTCTGACATTTATCAAAATGAATCAGTCCTGGATTACCCAGCAGCTATGAAGCCCCTGATGCAGATGTCTCTGATTAAAGCGGGGGTCCACCTATCTCTCGTTTTTTTTTTTTTTTTGGAGTTCATTCACAAACTTTTCTTCTCATGATTATCTACTCACATGTTCTGTGTAATAAGTCTGCCTGTGTCCGATTTCGTTGTAAAGAATAACTTATAAAATTCACTGAAGGTGGTTTCCATCTTCATTGTGGGCATTTGAAGCCCACAAGCATGTATTTCCTGGATGCGGTGAATGCTGTGCTCCCAGCATTCACCGAGATGTTGTGATGACGCTGTTGCACAATGCATGCTGGGAAGCCTGAGACTAGCTCCCAGGGGACTGTGGGAGGTCTGGGAGAGGCTAGAAACACGCCTACTCCCATGGGAGGAAAACCAGGAAGTGCTAAGAAGATTAGAAAAAAAAGGTAATTAGGGCGATTTAAATTTTTTTTACACAGCATGTCAGCATCTAGGCAAGGAAGAGAATGCATAGAGATAATGTTCAAAATTTGGGTGGAACCCCGCCTTAAGTGTTTCTGGGATGTAGAATCTCTGCAAGACTTCTAGGCTGCCTAGCGTTGTGGGTGATGATTTTATCTGGAAGAATTTTTTTGGTGTAGATTTCATGGGCTCAATTAACACCCAAAGACCACTTTTTCTGCACCTGTTCGACAGCATATCATTTCACCTTTTGACAGCAAGGCCAATTCTTGCTTTCATCAAGAGTACCTCTATAGGGTTACGGTGTAAAGGCACCTCCGACACACAAAGACCAATTTTTCCGCACCTGCTTCAAAGGTGCATATCATTGAAATTTTTGACAGAAAGGCCAATTCTTGCTTACATCGAGAGTACCTCTATAGGGTTATAGTGTGAAGGCGCCACTGACATCCAAAGACCAATTTTTCCACACCTGTTTGGCAGGTGCATATCATTTAAATTTTTTACAGAAAGGCAATTCTTGCTTTCATCAAGTGTTACAGTATAAAGGCACCTCGTACACCCAAAGACCAATTTTGCACACCTGTTTGACAGTGTGCATATCATTTACATTTTTGACAGTTAGGCTAATTCTTGCTTTCATCAAGAGTACCTCTATAAGGTTATGGTGTGAAGGCACCTCCGACACCATAAGACCTATTTTTCTGCACCTGTTACTTCTTTCCAAAGTCTGCAAAAGAGACACCAAAATTTATCCAAAAAATCTCTAATCTTGTTCCCAATGCACTACATTGTGGCCTCATCATCAGTGTTAATTATGTTGACTAAAACATTTTCGTTGACTAAATTAATACTATTTTAGTCAACTAAAATACAACTAAAACTAAAACAACTGAGATGACTAAAATATGACTGAAACTAAAAAGGCATTTTAGTCTAAAGTCTAAAATATGACTAAAACTAAAATGGCAACTTAGTCAAAAGAGTATGACTAAAACTAGATTGGAATTTGAAGTTAAAATTATCACTGGTCTGTAGTGCATGTTCAAACCTAATACCATAAATAATAACATATTAGATTTTTCACTCCAGTAGTATATAATGAGTATGGAAATTGTACAGAGATGCTTAATTAATGCATTACAATTTAACTACACTCATTACATTTTAGACAACAAAAATACATTTTAGTAGACTAAAATGATTTTAGTCTACTAAAATGTATTGAAGATCTAGTCGACTAAATACGACTAAAACTAAAACAATTGCAGAAGACTAAAATGGGTCTAAAACTAAAATGCCATTTTAGTAAAAAGACAATAACTAAAACTAAATCAAATTTTGCTGCCAAAATTAACACTGCTCATCATACAGACTCGCGCCCCAAGCCGTTGTTAAAAAATAAAGAAAGCTTGCAGGGAAAAATGTCAATTTTTTGGCTTTATAAATGCAATTATTGCTGCAGCAGGGTCATACACAGTGCAGATGTGTTACTTTACAGTTAGACTACGTGGGCCCCCCAGGCACTATATTGAGAGGAATTTTTCATTTTTATTGTTATTTCTCATTTTTAGGCTTTCACTTTAAGCAGTAAATTACAGTTAATCACTGCTCAATTAAAAATGACATTTTCTACCAACTTTTTTTTCATTGATACATGTCCCTCAGGGCAGTACACGGACCCCCATAACCATTGTATGCCCAATTACTTGCATATAAGCCTTAAAAATGGGTACATTTGATTTTTACATTTCAGATCCCATAGACTTTGTCCAATCAGGGCTCTGAGAGTGCTCTGTGCCCTAATTGGCTTCATCCAATTAGGGCCCTAGAATTCACTGTGCGGCGCACAGTGCATTGTGGGGTGCTCAGTGGGTGAACATCCCGTTTAGTGCCCTGCAAATCCATGTGTTTGATAAATGGGCAAACAGGTGATATTCGTGCCAAACTTTTGCTCAGCCCAAACCATTTGCCCAGCTCTATTGACAATATATCCGATAACATTTTGGAGTACAGACCTTGGACTGCTCACTATGAAGACGTTAAAGTTGTTGGAGAAAATGAAAGGAAATTTTTTTTTGCATCTGTACAACCCCTTGGTATTACATTTATTATATTAAAAAGAAAATAGAAATTCCAAAGATTCTGATTTAAAATAAATATTTGTATGTATGCTAGAATATTTAATGCTGAAGCAACAGGTGCATACTAATACACACTTGAAAAAGGCCCGTCCAAAAGATGTTTCTCAGTTTGGGGTGGATACTGGGAGGTCTGTTCCCCTTCTTCTTACTGTCTGTATATTTCCATAAGATTAATCTATTGACAATGGTTTGACCGTTAGGTGGCATACAGTATCAAGTGTGGCATTTAGCATAGCAAGTTATCAAATTCTGAGTGGATACTCTTATGCCGCATACAAACGAGCAGACTTTACGGCAGACTTTGTCCTGCAGACTTTTCGATGGACTTTACGACCGACTTTCTGAATGAACGGACTTGCCTACACATGATCAACCAAAGTCCGACGGATTCATACGTGATGACGTACGACCGGACTAAAACAAGGAAGTTCATAGCCAGCAGCCAATAGCTGCCCTAGCGTCGTTTTTTGTCTGTCGGACTAGCATACAGACGAGCGGATTTTTCGACCAGACTCGAGTCCGTCAAAAAGATTTGAAACATGTTTCATTTCTAGGTCCGTCGAACTTTTGGGGGAAAAAAGTCTGCTGGAGCCCACACACGATCGACTTGTCCGACGGACTCTGGTCCGCAGGACCAAGTATGCCGTAAAGTCTGGTCGTGTGTACGTGGCATTACATACAGTAGACATTCATCAGCACTGAAGAACTGTGGTCTTATCCTTCACCCCCTTCTGGGTGACCATGGGGTCAATTCACTATAAACTTTTACAGCATGTGATAACGCAGTCACATGACCCAATTGCATAAATTATTGCACGTGGTAAATTACAGTGGATTTAAAAAGTCTACACACCCCTGTTAAAATGTCAGGGTTTTGTGATGTAAAAAAATTGACAAAGATAAATCATTTCTGAACTTTTTCCACCTTTAATGTGACCTATAAACTGTACAACGCAGTTGAACAACAAACTGAAATCTTTTAGGTGGAGGGAAGTCAAAATAAAAAAAATAAAATAATGTGTTTGCATAATGCCCCGTACACACGGTCGGATTTTCCAAAGGAAAATGTGTGATAGGACCCTATTGTCGGAAATTCCGACCATATGTAGGCTCCATCACACATTTTCCATTTGGACAAAGTTTGAGAGCAGGCTATAAAATTTTCCGACAACAAAATCCGTTGTCGGAATTTCCGATTTTGTGTACATAAATCCAATGCACAAAGTGCACAAAGTGCCACGCATGCTCAGAATAAATAAAGAGATGAAAGCTATTGGCTACTGCCCCGTTTATAGTCCCGACATACGTGTTTTACGTCACCGCATTCAGAATGATCGGATTTTCCGACAACTTTGTTTGACCGTGTGTATGCAAGACAAGTTTGAGCCAACATCCGTCGGAAAAAATCCATGGATTTTGTTGTCGGAATGTCCGATCAATGTCCGATCGTGTGTACGGGGCATTAGTGTGTACACCCTTAAACTAATATTTTGTTGAAGCACCTTTTGATTTTATTACAGCACTAAGTCTTTTTGGGTATGAGTCTATCAGCTTGGCACATCTTGACTTGGCAATATTTGCCCACTCTTCTTTGCAAAAACACTCCAAATCTGTCAGATTGCAAGGGCATCTCCTGTGCACAGTGCTCTTCAGATCACCCCACAGATTTACAATTGGATTGAGGTCTATGTTCTGGCTGGGCCATTCTAAAACTTTAATCTTCTTCTGTTGAAGACAGTCTTTTGTTGATTTGGATATATGCTTTGGGTTCGTTGTCATGCTGAAAGATGAAGTTCCTCTTCATTAGGGATGAGCCGAACACCCCCCTGTTCGGTTCGCACCAGAACATGCGAACAGGAAAAAAGTTCGCTCGAACACGCGAACACCATTAAAGTCTATGGGACACGAACATGAATAATCAAAAGTGCTAATTTTAAAGGCTTATATGCAAGTTATTGTCATAAAAAGTGTTTGGGGACAAGGGTCCTGCCCCAGGGGACATGGATCAATGCAAAAGAAAGTTTTAAAAACGGCCGTTTTTTCAGGAGCAGTGATTTTAATAATGCTTAAAGTCAAACAATAAAAGTGTAATATCCCTTTAAATTTCGTACCTGGGGGGTGTCTATAGTATGCCTGTAAAGGGGCGCATGTTTCCCGTGTTTAGAACAGTCTGATAGCAAAATGACATTTCGAAGGAAAAAACCCATTTAAAACTACCCGCAGCTATTGCATTGCCGACAATACACATAGAAGTTCATTGATAAAAACGGCACAGGAATTCCCCACAGGGAAACCCCGAACCAAAATTTAAAAAAAAAAATGACGTGGGAGTCCCCCTAAATTCCATACCAGGCACTTCAGGTCTGGTATGGATTTTAAGGGGAACCCCGCGCCAAAAAAAAAAAAAAACGGCGTGGGGTCCCCCCAAAAATCCATACCAGACCCTTATCCGAGCACGCAACCTGGCAGGCCGCAGGAAAAGAGGGGGGGACGAGAGTGCGGCCCCCCCTCCTGAACCGTACCAGGCCACATGCCCTCAACATTGGGAGGGTGCTTTGGGGTAGCCCCCCAAAATACCTTGTCCCCATGTTGATGAGGACAAGGGCCTCATCCCCACAACCCTGGTCGGTGGTTGTGGAGGTCTGCGGGCGGGGGGCTTATCGGAATCTGGAAGCCCCCTTTAACAAGGGGACCCCCAGATCCCGCCCCCCCTGTGTGAAATGGTAAGGGGGTACTTACCCCTACCATTTCACTAAAAAACTGTCAAAAATGTTTAAAATGACAAGAGACAGTTTTTGACAATTCCTTTATTTAAATGCTTCTTCTTTCTTCTATCTTTCTTCATCTTCTTCTTCTTCTGGTTCTTCTGGCACTTTTGGTTCTTCCTCCGGCGTTCTCGTCCAGCATCTCCTCCGCGGCATCTTCTGTCTTCTTCTCCTCGGGCTGCCCCGCACCCATGGCATGGGGGGAGGCTCCCGCTCTTCTCTTAATCTTCTTCTTCATCCTCTTCTCTTCTTCCTTCTTCTCTTCTTCATTTTCTTCTCCGGGCCGCTCCGCACCCATGCTGGCATGGAGGGAGGCTCCCGCTGTGTGACGGCGTCTCCTCATCTGACGGTTCTTAAATAACGGGGGGCGGGGCCCCCCTCTGACGCACGGTGACTTGACGGGACTTCCCTGTGACGTCACGGGGAATGCCACAGGAAAGTCACGTCATCTCCCGTGCGTCAGAGGGGGCGGGGTCACCGGGTGGCCCCGCCCCCCGTTATTTAAGAACCGTCAGACGAGGAGACGCCGTCACACAGCGGGAGCCTCCCTCCATGCCAGCATGGATGCGGAGCGGCCCGGAGAAGAAAATGAAGAAGAGAAGAAGAGAAGAAGGAAGAAGAGAAGAGGATGAAGAAGATGATGAAGAGAAGAGCAGGAGCCTCCCCCCATGCCATGGGTGCGGAGCGGCCCGAGGAGAAGAAGATAGAAGACGCCACGGAGGAGATGCTGGACGAGAACGCCGGAGGAAGAACCAGAAGAGCCAGAAGAAGAAGAAGAAGAAGGAAGATAGAAGAAAGAAGAAGCATTTAAATAAAGGAATTGTCAAAAACTGTCTCTTGTCATTTTTAACATTTTTGACAGTTTTTTAGTGAAATGGTAGGGGTAAGTACCCCCTTACCATTTCACACAGGGGGGGCCGGGATCTGGGGGTCTCCTTGTTAAAGGGGGCTTTCCAGATTCCGATAAGCCTCCCGCCTGCAGACCCCCACAACCACCGGCCAGGGTTGTGGGGATGAGGCCCTTGTCCTCATCAACATGGGGACAAGGTGTTTTGGGGGGCTACCCCAAAGCACCCTCCCAATGTTGAGGGCATGTGGCCTGGTATGGTTCAGGAGGGGGGGCCGCACTCTCGTCCCCCATCTTTTCCTGCGGCCTGCCAGGTTATGTGCTCGGATAAGGGTCTGGTATGGATTTTTGGGGGGACCCCACGCCATTTTTTTTTTTTTGGCGTGGGGTTCCCCTTAAAATCCATACCAGACCTGAAGGGCCTGGTATGGAATTTAGGGGGACTCCCATATCATTTTTTTTTTTAAATTTTGGTTCGGGCTTTCCCTGTGGGGAATTCCCACGCCGTTTTTATCAATGAACTTCTATGTGTATTGTCGGCAATGCAATAGCTGCTGGTAGTTTTAAATGGGTTTTTTCCTTCGAAATGTCATTTTGCTGTCAGACTGTTCTAAACACGGGAAACATGCGCCCCTTTACAGGCATACTATAGACACCCCCCAGGTACGAAATTTAAAGGAATATTACATTTTTATTGTTTGACTTTAAGCATTATTAAAATCACTGCTCCTGAAAAAACGGCCTTTTTAGAACTTTTTTTTGAATTGATCCATGTCCCCTGGGGCAGGACCCAGGTCCCCAAACACTTTTTATGACAATAACTTGCATATAAGCCTTTAAAATTAGCACTTTTGATTCCTCCCATAGACTTTTAAAGGGTGTTCTGCGGCATTCGAATTTGCTGCGAACACCCCAAATTGTTCGTTGTTCGGCGAACTTGCGAACAGCCAATGTTTGAGTCGA
The DNA here is from genome assembly GCF_042186555.1 of Aquarana catesbeiana. Lineage (NCBI taxonomy): Eukaryota > Metazoa > Chordata > Amphibia > Anura > Ranidae > Aquarana > Aquarana catesbeiana. The sequence goes on along the minus strand of NC_133324.1, from coordinate 361,698,545 downwards.
ACATGAGTTCGATTTGAACTTGAAGCTCATGTTTAGCTTTCTAGCAGAAGCCTGAAGTTTTTGTCCCAATATTGACTGGTATTTGGAACTGTTCATAATTCCCTCTACCTTGACTAGGCCCCTGTTGCAGCTGAAGAAAAACAGCCCCAAAACATGATGCTGCCACCACCAAGCTTCACTGTGGGTATGGCGTTCTTTTGGTGATGTGCAGTATTGTTTTTGCGCCAAACATATCTTTTGGAATCATGGCCAAAAAGTTCAAACTTGGTTTCATCAGACCACAACACATTTTCCCACATGCTTTTGGGAGACTTCAGATGTGTTTTTGCAAAATTTAGCCGGGCTTGGATGTTTTTCTTCATAAGAAAAGGATTCCGTCTTGCCACTCTACCCCATAGCCCAAACAAATGAAGAATACGGGAAGTACCACACAACAAGTACTTGCCAGATATTCCTGCAGCTTATTTAATGTTGCTGTAGGCCTCTTGGTAGTCTCCCTGACCAGTTTTCTTCTCGTCTTTTCATCAATTTTGGAGGGAAGTCCAGTTCTTGGTGATGTCACTGTTGTGCCATATTTTCCTACTTGATGATGGCTATCTTCACTGTGTTCCATAGTATATTAATGCCTTGAAAATTCTTTTGTACTCTTCTCCTGACTGATACCCTTTACCAATGAGATCCCGCTGATGCTTTGGAAGCTCTCTGTGGACCATGGCTTTTGCTGTAGGACATGACTAAGAAAATGTCAGGAAAGACCTGCTAGAACAGTTGAACCTTATTTGGGGTTAAACAGAGGCACTTTAAATGGTGTGTACTGACTCCTATTTAACATAAGTTTGAATGTGGTTGCTTAGTTCTGAACACAGCTACATCCCCAGTTATAAGAGGGTATGCACACTTATGCAACCATATTATTTTATTTTTTTTATTTTTAATTCCCCCCTAAAAGATTTCAGTTTGTTTTTCAGTTTGTCTCATTTTTTGACATCACAGAAACCTGAAATTTAAACAGTGGTGTGTAGCCTTTTTATATCCACTGTAAGTCCAATTCATTAAAAAAAATAATAATGATTATGAGGTATTTACCACAAAAAAGAAAATGTGCCAGTAAATATTGCTTTAAAAACTTTTAAGTCCAATTCACGAACACACCTCAGAGTAAAAAAGCATGCGATATTTACCACCAGGGTTTTGCTGATGGTATCACATACAGTATTTGTCAAAAAATAATTTTCTTGACAAATAGCTGGTTGCTAAGGAACGACCCGGAAGCCGGCCGCCACATCCTTAATGACGGATGACGGCGAGGTTCCCTGCTGACAGCTAAATGTAAAAAAAAAAAAAGCTGACAATTAAAAATGATGAAAAAAAAAATAGTGTGGGGTTTCCCCCCATGCATACCAGGCCCTTCAGGTCTGGTATGGATTTTAAATGGGACCCCATGCCAAAAAAACAACTTAAGGCGCCCCCAAAATCCATACCAGACCCTTATCCAAGCATGGGGGGCCTCATCCCCACAACCGTAGCTGGTGGTTATGGGGGTCTGTGGGCAGGTGGCTTATCAGAATCTTTTGCCCAGATCCCACCCCCCCTATTTAAATGAGTATGGGGTACATAGTACCCCACCCATTCACCAAAAAAGTGTCACAAAGTAATAAAACACAGAGACAGTTTTTTAAATAATTCCTTTATTAAAAAAAACAGTCTCCCCTCCTGTAAATCCATCGTTAATCACGCCGCCCGTGCACCGCCGACCTGGAGAAAAATGATCCCACCATCCATGAAGGTTGGCCGTCTACTGCAGGCTCCACTGTTTGACATTTCTTATGTAGGTAAGGGACAAGGCCATCTGGCTATGACATCTGGTGGTCCAACCCCCTTGTGACATCACTGACCCAGAATGCATCAGTGGGAGCATTTTTTTTCTTTTTCTGATCTCTATGTTTTTATTACTTTGTGGCGCTTTTTTGGTGAATGGTTAGGGGTACTATGTACCCCATACTCATTCACATACGGGGGATGGGATCTGGGGGCCCCCTTGATAAAGGGGGTTTCCAGATTCCAATAAGCCCCCTGCCCACAGACCCCACAACCACTGGCCATAGTTGTGAGGATGAGGCCCTTGTGGCCTGGTATAGTTCAGGACCTGCTGGGCTGAATGCTCAGATAAGGGTCTGGTATGGATTTTGGAAGGGTCCCCTTTCCGTTTATTTTTCTAATTTTGGTGTGGGGTTTCCCTTAAAATCAATACCAGACTCAAAGGGCCTGGTGTGCATTTTAGAGGGGCCCCATGCTTTTTTTTTTTTCATCATTTTTAATTGTCGACTTTTTTTTACATTCAGCTGTCACCGGGGAACCCGGTCAGCTTCTGCTGAAGGCTCATGACCAAAACAGGTCTGCCGACTGGCTCCCGTTCAGTGCTCTCTGCCAATGGCAGAGCGCTAATCGGAGTGTTCTGGTGGGGGGGCTTCCCCCATTCAGAACACAATGCCTCAGCAGAAGAGATTGCTGTACTAACATCGGATTGTTAGTACAGTGGCTCCAATCTGAGCTGTCAGGTTTTTTTTTGGTCAACACGCTGGGTACCAGGCTTTATACTGAGAAATAAAAAAAAACCTATTGTTCTTTATTGCAGTTTTAATTCCTGCTAACACTTTTTAAGCAGTTCCCGCAACAGTTTTTCTTTTTGAGATAAATATTTTAAATAAATAAATGAAACACTGACCATTCTAAGCACCCCTGTCAGTGATAAGTTTAAAAAGAATGCAGCCACCACATCTGAGAATTTATAAGCTGCAAAATAAATACAGTTTTATACATACCATAGACACCTGCACAATATGCACAAGAGGTGGTGATACAACACACAGGTCCTGCACACCGCCCAGACCATTCAGAGGATAGGATATGCAGTAGACACCTGGAGAATGTGCACAAGTGGTGGCAATGCTGCAGAGAGTAGAAGACCCTGCATATTGTTGCTGCTGCCAACAAGCAGTAGTATGTTTGGTAGGATCAATAAGTATTTTCATATAAATTAAATGTTTAAAAAAGGCACACACTAATGGGCACATTTATTGTAGAGACTTTAGTTTGTTTTTGGTGATGGTGATGTGGGGGTTACTGACACCTTAACAAAACAAGGGGCCTCTGTATATAGGCAGCAAAGATCTAATCTGAGGGGCATCTTGGTGGGCATAACAAATTTATAGTTGTGTCTTTGCAGCTACAAATTGTCCTAGAGCAGACTTTTTCTGTTTACACAGCAACTTTTTTTCCCAAAGTGCTGAAAAAGGCTACATGAAATTGTTGACAGCTGTTCAAACAAGACAGATGAGCTGTGATTGCTTAGACCTTCTACGTTTTTGAATATGTAGACAAAAAACTAAGACAGTGGCCACATTTAAAATGTGCTCACATATATTTACACATTATATAGAACTGAACTTAGCCCTCGTTGACATTGGAGCGAATTGTCATGCAATAGCACAGGTCAAAATGCATGACAAGTCACACTCTATTGTCAACAATGGCCATGTTCAGATTGTTGCAATGCCGACTTTGCAGTGCTGCATCAATTTGAAAAAGTAGTTCCTGCATTACTTTTGGCAATTTTGGGTGCAAAAATGTAAAGGGAATACATAATAGACATCTGTGCATGAAGCCGCACAAATGTCTTCAAGGTTGCACCTGATGTCGTGCTGAAATGCAGCTTTGAAATTGTGCCATTTCAGATGAAGTTGCATAATTTCAAAGCCGCATTCAATGTGAATGAGGGGTTAGAGCCATTATGGAACTTGTTAACCTAATGCAGAATATTTTACGAATGTAACTACTGAGGAAATATATGATAATCTACAGTAAAGGGAATACATAATGCATGAATGTAAAAAAAAAAATTTAACGTGTGTGTTTCTAGCATTGTCAATGTGTGCTTTTCCTTTACTATTACTGTGGAAGGTAGCCAGGACTGAAAAGGCTTATCAGCTGTGCTGTGCACAATACTTAATTTTAGCAGTAATCCATACGTCCTTGTAATTTATTGTAATTTACTCTTTTTTGTTTGAATATCCCATTGTTTTATGTCCATTGTTCTTATTCGTTGAACCAATTCTGAATTGAGCACTGTTATTTGAATGCATAATGTAAGATAATTTTGAAACAAAAGACATAGTTGGCTTCTATGTTAAACTCACCAAATGCTTTTGTATTTCAATAAAAATAACTGTGAAATAAGTCTACTTATCATATAAAAGTAGTCCTTGATAAAGGCATAATTCACTTGTACACAGAGCTATACCTTTTTCCCTTTTGAACAGTAAAGTACAGTGGTTGCTTTTTTTGTGAAACATGAATAAGCTTTAGTGAAAGCATTCTTACAAGGTTATTCCTAAAGAAATATGTTGATTTACTAAAAGCTTTTTTTTAATTTAAGTTGTAGAATTTAGAAGCACAGATAATGATTATATGATTTTTGGCAAGAACTCATACTGTATTCTTTTTTCATTGCATTTTAAGATCACTGTTATATCCTCTGAAAAACCTTTACTTTGGAAAAATAAAGAGAAAGAGAAGAAACATTTCGGTTTTCCATATTAGACATGAAAAAAAAACTGAAAATGTAGACTCGAATTATAGGAATGCAATTTATTGGTTAAAACCCACAAAATTTGGGACCAAATGGGCCTGCTGGACACATTTTCCGTTGACGCTGGGAAAACTCCCAATTACATAGTTCACCCACCTAATCCTAGAGCTGTCATTCCCTGAGACCCAATCTCCTTTATTAGGATTACACACAATCTTACACCAAATTCTCAACCTGTAGATCCCCTCCATATTGGCCGTCCCCTTCCATCACTTTCCTGCACTCCGGACGGAGTCACATATCACTATCTTAATACCTGGGAGGGACACAAGAGACGGCATCCCCTCCTACCCATTCCCCCATCCCCTATAAGGTTGATCAAAGAGATGCCTTTGTGTTATAACTAGAGGGGTCCAAAGAATACTTATGTTTGACCTGGAAATCTTATTCAGTATGTTTATGCGTAGATCTCACCTTCAGTTTTTAAAGTATCATAAAATAACTGCACTCTGAAATGTATTTGTTTAAAATCATAAAGCAAATTCATATAAGTGTTTCCTTTGAGTTATATATTTTATAGTCTTTAGCTAAGTGAAAGAAACATCCATTTTCACTTTTTTTATTTCACTGTTCAAGAAAAGTACTTTAAAATTTAAGTACAATACATATCATTCTATGTATTACTTTACTCTGCTATTTCATAGAGAAGCATTAAAACTAGTAATTCAAGAAATTGTATTTGCAGTTTATAATGCTATGACTTTTAAAACATGAATGTAGTGTTATAATTTATAATTGTTTTTATTGTTAAAGAAACATACCGAAATTCCTTCTTCTTGATGATACTGTTTCCAGTTTCTCCCTGTGTCGCTGTACATTAACAGATAGCTTGTTACCCAGTCTGAGCTTCCATATTTGCCTTGCGTTGCAATTGCAGTGATTTCTGTTCTTTCTCCCAGATCGATCTGGAGCCACTGATATTTATTGGAAAAATGTGGAGACCACCCTCCAGCTCCTGTGTAAAGAAAATAATGTATAACCTTAAAGTAGCTGTAAAGGCAAAACATGAAAACAGTAATAAGATTTCTAGAGATATTGGCTTTCTAATTAGACCCTGCTGTTCTTACTCTTTATATGACTGTCATACAATATCTGGGCTCATATCAAAGTAGCTAGTGGTCATATGTTGTGGTCATGTTAGTGATCATTAGCAATTGGTCACTTCACATGACACATACTGTAAGACCTTGCAGTAAATGACAGTGCTTCTAAATTGTCAATACATGCTAGTAGTTATACTTCCCATCTAAATTAGAAAAGTAAAAAATGTATGTTTCCAGGATCAGAACATTAACAGACCAAATTTAGTAGTAAGACAAAAGAGAAGAAGCTTAATAAACTGTTTCAAAGTCAGTAATAAATCCATGATGTGTGAAATGCATTTCACCATTGCATTTGACAAATGAAATTCTTTTGTACTTAAGAAGAAAAAGATACATGTTTGAAGTGTAACCTGTAAATATGACCAGGACTGTAATTGTAATAATAGGATTAACTAATGTGAGATATCAATATGCTTGAGTGTATTCAATCACTTCAATCACAACAGTGATGTCACATAAGAGATCGAGACTACCAGATATTTCTCTTCACTGCTGGCAGCCAAACAAATCCCAGGAGTGAAGGAAAAATGAGTATGTGCATTTGATGGGGCTGCTATTAAATTGATCCTGATGCTTTATCCAGCATGGGTAAGCACAGATTCACTTTAAAGCATCCCACCCTTTCCTTTTTTAGAAATTGTGTAACCTACCATTAAACATTTCAGGGCTGAAAAGTATGTTATCTAACAATACTGCCAACAACTGCTTCAATCCCCAAATTACATACTTTCCGAGATAAGTGTTGATATTATTGTTGATAAACATGTTTATGTACAGTATATGTTTATATATATGTTTATAGGCACTATACCCATCCCCTTGGTGATACTCTCAGTCCCCTTGTTATTCAGAAGTCTATTACTGCAACCTCAGTGGCCAATACAGGCTCTTTCATTTGACTAATAAACCCTTCCCTTCTACCATTTGTATAAAAATACTCCCCAGCCCTATGCTTTTTTTTTTTTTTCAACAATAAATTTTTATTGTTTTAAGAGGATAATCATATACAAACAGTACATAAGAAAAGACAATAAATAGCTCTTATGAAGAAATAGATAATAAACTATAAGAGCAATAAAGGCACAACTGGTTTCAGCAGGTCACGAGCATCAGATTATCCTGTACAAATAACAAAGGTAACAAAAAGAATGCCAAGGAGGTTTATATCATATTGCCGGGTTGTATAAGACAGAGCTAGATAACAATTGCAGAACAATAACTCCCCAGCCCTATGCTTTGTGGTGAGAATACATTTGTAAACACTTTCCCCTTTAAGAGCTGATGATCATGAACCAGTCAGAGTTCCCAATCATGTAATCACTATCTCAGCTCTGGAATAGTTAATGCTTTAATTATCAGATTACAGTTACAAACAAATATATATATGAACAGATTAATTAAAACATAGAAAAGTAATAAATAAATAAAATAGTTTTTACATTTTTTGCAAAGTAGGCAAAAATCATTGTGAAAATTCTGAATTAACCCTCTGCACACTGTTGTAAACTCTTACATATCGTATTCCTAGCAACCTTTTACATAAATGTATTCTTGGTTCACATTTATTGTAATACATGTTCAAGCTGGCAAACTACATCAAAGTGATCCGTCTCTGGTCAGTCCCCACTCTTTTGTACAAAATACCAAATACTTACAGTGCCTTGCAAACATTGGCGTAGCGTGGGTTGTCAGCACCCAGGGCAAGGCAAGTAAGTTGCGCCCCCCAGCCTGCGGACTTTTAGCACTCCCTGAGTCCCTTCAAATACAATAGTACTGACCACTACACTGTCCACTACACTGAGAACTACACAATATTGTCCACTACACTGACCACTATACTATACTGTCCACTATACTACACTGACCACTATACTGACCACTATACTATACTGTCCACTATACTATACTGTCCACTATATTACACTGACCACTACACTACACTACACTGTCCACTATACTACACTTACCACTATACTAAACTATGCTGACCACTATACTACACTACACTGACCACCACACTATACTACACTGACCACTATACTACACTACACTACACTGTCCACTATACTACACTGACCACTATATTAAACTATGCTGACCACTATACTACACTACACTGACCACTATACTACACTACACTACACTGACCACTATACTACACTAACCACTATACTGACCACCATACTACACTGACCACTATACTACACTGACCTCCATACTAAACTACACTACACTGACCACTATACTACACTACACTGACCACTATACTATACTACACTAACCACTATACTATACTACACTATACTGACCACCATACTACACTACACTGATCACCATACTATACTACACTAACCACTATACTATACTACACTACACTGCTCACCATACTACACTACACTGACCACTATACTACACTACACTGACCACTATACTACACTGTCCTCCATACTAAACTACACTATACTGACCACTATACTATACTACACTAACACTATACTGACCACTATACTACACTATACTGATCACCATACTACACTACACTGACCACCATACTACATTACACTCTCCACTATACTACACTGACCTCCATACTAAACTACACTATACTGACCACTATACTATACTAACCACTATACTACACTGTCCACTATACTATACTAACCACTATACTGACCACTATACTACACTACACTGACCACCATACTACACTACACTGACCACTATACTACACTACACTGACCACTATACTACACTATACTGACCACCATACTACACTGACCACTATACTAAACTACACTATACTGACCACTATACTATACTACACTAACCACTATACTACACTACACTGACCACTATACTACACTGACCATTACCCTGTTTCCCCGAAAATAAGACCTAGCGTGATTGTCGGCGATGGCTGCAATATAAGCCCTACCCCCTAAGTAAGCCCTAGTTAAAGTCCTTGTAGGTCTTTTTTTCAGGGTAAATTTTCAGGGAAACAGGGTAGGGCTTATTTGGGGGGTAGGGTTTATATTGCAGCCATCACTGACAATCACGCTAGGTCTTATTTTCCGGGAAACAGGGTATACTATACTACACTAACCACTATACTGACCACCATACTACACTATACTGACCACCATACTACACTACACTGACCACCATACTACATTACACTGTCCACTATACTACACTGACCTCCATACTAAACTACACTATACTGACCTCTATACTATACTACACTAACCACTATACTACACTGTCCACTATACTATACTACACTAACCACTATACTGACCACTATACTACACTGTCCACTATACTGACCACTATACTATACTGTCCACTATACTGTCCACTACACTACAGTGACCACTATACTACACTATACTGACTGTCCACTACACCACATTATACACTGACCACCATACTACACTGTCCAATATACTACAATGATCACTATACTACACTACACTGACCACTATACTACACTGTCCACTATACTACACTACACTGACCACTATACTACACTGACCTCCATACTAAACTACACTATACTGACCATTATATTATACTACACTAACCACTATAGTGACCACTATACTACACGACACTGTCCACCATACTACACTACACTGACCACTACACTGTCCACTATACTGTCCTGCCTACAGTCTCTCTCGCCCCCCCCCAGCCAGTAACAAGACTCTCACTCACCTTCTTGTCCTGGCTGCATCGATTCGGATGAGGAGGAGAAGACAGCGGCGGCTCACGTTGTTTCTTCTCTCCCCTGCGCTCTGCCTGCTGCCATGTTCAGTGCCCAGCGCCCTGTGATTGGGCGTATGGGGGGGTCATGTGAGGAGGCGGGACTTCAGGAGCGATCAAGGACAGGCCAGCCCAACGCCTCACATGACCCCCATACACCCAATCACAGGGCGCCGGGCACTTAACATGGCGGCCGGAGCCCGGGGACACAGGAATTTGAAATTAGGAGGAGGCAGCCAGTGACACATACTGGCGCCCCCCTAAATGTCGCGCCCGGGGCCACGGCACCCCCTGCACCCCCCACGCTACGCCACTGCTTGCAAAAGTATTCACCCCCTTGGCTTTTTACCTATTTTGTTACATTACAGTCTTTAGTTCAATGTTTTTTTTAATCTGAATTATATGTGAAGGATCAGAACACAATAGTCTAAGTTGGTGAAGTAAAATTTGAAAAATATATACATAAAACTATTTTTCAGAAATAAAAAAACAATAATTGGCATGTGTGGATGTATTCACCCCCTTTGTTATGAAGCCCATAAAAAGCTCTAGTGCAACCAATTACCATCAGAAGTCACGTATTTAGTGAAATGATGTCCACCTGTGTGCAATCTAAGTATCACCTGATCTGTCATTATATATACACACCTTTTTGAAAGGCCCCAGAGGCTGCAACACCTAAGCAAGAGGCACCACTAACCAAACACTGCCATGAAGACCAAGGAACTCTCCAAACAAGTAAGGGACAATGTTGTTGAGAAGTACAAGTCAGGGTTAGGTTATAAAAAAATATTCAAATCTTTGATGATCCCTAGGAGCACCATCAAATCTATCATAACCAAATGGAAAGAACATGGCACAACAGCAGACCTGCCAAGACACGGCCGCACACCAAAACTCACGGAATGGGCAAGGAGGGCATTAATTAGAGAGGCAGCACAGAGACTTAAGGTAACCCTGGAGGAGCTGCAGAGTTCCACAGCAGAGACTGGAGTATCTGTACATAGGACGACAATAAGCCGTACGCTCCATAGAGTTGGGCTTTGTGGCAGAGTGGCCAGAAGAAAGCTATTACTTTCAGCAAAAAACAAAATGGCACGTTTTGAGTTTGCGAAAAGGCATGTGGGAGACTCCCAAAATGTATGGAGGAAGGTGCTCTGTCTAATGAGACTAAAATTGAACTTTTTGGCCATCAAAGAAAACACTATGTCTGGCGCAAACCCAACACATCACATCACCCAAAGAACACCATCCCCAAAGTGAAACATGGTGGTGGCAGCATCATGCTGTGGGGATGTTTTTCAGCAGTCGGGACTGAGAAACTGGTCAATGTTGAGGGAAAGATGGATGGTGTTAAATACAGGGATATTCTTGAGTAAAACCTGTAACACTCTGTGTGTGATTTGAGGCTAGGATGGAGGTTCACCTTCCAGCAGGACAATTACCCCAAACACACTGCTAAAGCAACACTTGAGTGATTTAAGGGAAACATGTAAATGTGTTGGAATGGCCTAGTCAAAGCCCAGACCTCAATCCAATAGAAAATCTGTGGTCAGACTTAAAAACTGCTGTTCACAAGCATAAACTATCCAACTTGAAGGCGCTGGAGCAGTTTTGCAAGAAGGAATGGGCAAAAATCCCAGTGGTAAGATATGGCCATCTCATAGAGACTTATCCAAAGAGACTTGGAGCTGTGATAGCCGCAAAAGGTGGCTCTTCAAAGTATTGACTTTAGGGGGGTGAATAGTTATGCACATTGACTTTTTCTCTTATTTTGTCCTATTTGTTGTTTGCTTCACAATAAAAAAAATCTTCAAAGTTGTGGTCATGTTCTGTAAATTAAATGATGCAAATCCTCAAACAATCCATGTTAATTCCAGGTTGTGAGGCAACAAAACACGAAAAATGCCAAGGGGGTGAATACTTTTGCAAGGCACTGTGCTTGCTTATACCATACTTTACTGAACATATGGGGCAAACAGACACAGTTTGGGTTTTTACTTGGGGTAAGTATGTAAACTCAGTGGACTATAGGGGTCCCCAGGTGGCTTCTCCTTTTACTGGGTCGATGCACACCACACTGCATGCCTGGGATAAAGGGCAGGTGTTAATGAAACCTAATGGCCTAGCCTGTTCACCATCTACCCACTGTGGTTTAATCCTTGAATCTCTTACATTGGTGACATCCCAAATCCTGTTTTTTGGCCCCGGGTTGATATCAAACAACTGCGGGACATTATGGGGGGGGGCTCCTCACATTTGACCAACTAAAGTGTAAATACCACCTCCTGAATTGGTATATCTTCTGTCACTTGCAGCTGCAGCATGCATTCTTAGAACAATTTGGTTCTGAAACCCCATAGATCAGGTCTTCTCCTTTGGAGCAACTGTTATGCGTTCAATCTCTGAAGACGCCTCTATTTGAAGTCTATAGAGAATTGTTTGTAGATAGGCCGACAACATTCACTAAATGTAGGGACAGTTGGATGCCATTAATTCCCAAATTTCAGGGGGATGATAGTGATGATATGTGGGACTACCCGTTTAGGACTCTATTGTAGGCTCGGCCACTACATTCAATTTAAACTGCTCCATAGAGCTTTTTTATACTCCAGCAAGAGTAGACATTATTTATGGCACTGGCTCAGTGGAGTCCTGGCACTGTACCACCTCCCCTGACAATTTTGATCACATCTTTTGGCACTGTCAAACGGTACAGGAGTTTTGGACAGGGGTCACTCGTACCCTCCAAGACCTGCTTTTCTTTCCAGTCCCTCTAACTATCCTGGTTTATCTGTTAGGCCTAGTCGAGGCGGTAGCACCACACAGGGCCCAAAGGACTCTTCTCTCACTTTCACTCTTTTATGCACGTAAGGCCATTTTGTTGTACTGGAAGAAACCAGAGGCCCCTTGATTATTTTACTAAAAGGGCATTGTTAACAAGGTTCTGCCTTTATATAGAACCACGTACTTGAGCAGGGGCTGCCCCAAAATGTTTGAAAAGACATGGCATATGGCAGTGTTGGCTTTTAGCCACTGACACCCTTGATGTTGTTTTTTGTTTTTTCTTTAGTGCCATTGTAAAAGCCCTAATGTATTTTGAACTCAATTGAGCATCTGAGGAAGTCTAACAGACATAACAAGTAAGGTTGAGATTGGTTGGTGCAATCCTGAAAGTTGTAGTGGAGTGGTGAGATAAACAGGCTGGGTATTCAGGTTCTAGTGCTAGTAGGAAAGATGACAAACCCATCTAACCATCTCTGAAAGAATATTAGTCACAAACAGAATGTGAGTGAAATTTTTACTTGTATCCCAATAAATTGGCTTAATAATGTTACACCTTATGTAGTTTCTACTCTATTCCATTACAGCAGTTTATGATATCAACTTTACTACTTCCGATTGGTCTGATTGTGAATGGGTGAGATCCAATCAAGAGCGTCACAAAATCCCCTATGTATGGAATCATAGGCTTGCTTGACCTAGCTGATGTACAGTATATTAGCATATGCCCAGGCAAAAAGGTAAGTGACTAAAGGGATTTTAACTGAGCGCTGGGAGTGTCATAGACGTTTTTGTGCATATAAACCACAGTGGGTTCAAGTTTTAAGTAACAAAGTTTCTCAAAAGATATACAGAGCCGACTTACAGTATAATATACATTTATGTGTATTTCTGACTAAACAAATTATTCACAGACATTTTGTATTATTAAGTGCAAATCACTGGTTTGTTGGTGTTTGAGGGTTTGATGTGTAGCTCACATATGAGGTACTACAATGTGCTGCACTACTCATATGTTTCTGAAATAATACATTATATTTTTTTATTTTATGATAAAACCTATCTGGTCTCTCTATTTTAAATAGTGACTTACTAAAGCTGTTTACTTTGTGTGCATTTAGTCTGTACAATATTTCTGGCTATTATCTCTGAAATATTACATTCTCATTTTTATTTCACAGTAAAACTTGCCTCATCTCTTCTTCTAACATCGTAGTCTAGAAGACTGCTTACACACTACACAGCTGTCTGTACAATATTTCTGGGCATTGTTTCTGAAAGAAAACACCCTGATTTTTTCATAATAAAATATGCCTTGTCTCTCCCTCTTAAATTTCAGCCAATGGCAGCAAACCTATGCAATATTTCTGGTTATTGTTTCTGAAATACTACACTCCAATGCCCTGTACACACGGTCGGATTTTCCGACGGAAAATGTGTGATAGGACTTTGTTGTCGGAAATTCCGACCCTGTGTAGGCTCCATCACACATTTTCCATCGGATTTTCTGACACACAAAGTTTGAGAGCAGGATATAAAATTTTCCAACAACAAAATTCGTTGTCGGAAATTCCGATCGTGTGTACACAAATCCGAGGGACAAAGTGCCACGCATGCTCAGAATAAATAAAGAGATGAAAGCTATTGGCCACTGCCCCGTTTATAGTCCTGACATACGTGTTTTACGTCACCGCGTTTAGAACGATCGGATTTTCCGACAATTTTGTGTGACCGTGTGTATGCAAGACAAGTTTGAGCCAACATCCGTCGGAAAAAATCCTAGGATTTTGTTGTCAGAATGTCCGAACAAAGTCCGACCGTGTGTACAGGGCATTACTTTTGTTTCATGATAAAATCTGCCTCATCTCTTTCTCTTTAATTGAGGCCTAATAAATCTGCTTACATACTGTGCAGTGAGTCTGTACAATATTTCTGGCAATTGTCTCTGAAATACTACACACAAATTTTTATTTAATGATAACACTTGCCTGATTTCTCTCTCTTGAATTGCTGTGTACTAAAGCCGCTTACTTTGTAGCCATTATTTGATTGTTATAATAATAATTACATAGTTATTTTTATTATAATATAATAATAATAATAATAATAATAATAATAATAATAATAATTATTATTATTATTATTATTATTATTATTATTATTATTATTATTATTTACTATTTGGTTGTTTCCTAAAATTTACACTGCAATATTTCCCCCCTTTGTTTGCAATATTTATTTTATGATAAAACCTGCCTTGCAGCCAGTAAGGTTGCTTACATACTATATGTTGAGTCTGTACAATATTTGTGGTTATTGTCATGAAATGCTACACTTTAGTTTTATTTTCATGTCTCATCTCTGCCTCTTAAATTGTGGCCTAGTAAAGCAATTTGCACACTTTGCAGCACATTTGTATTATATTTCTGTCTAGGGATGGGCCAAATGACCCCCTGTTCGGTTCGCATCAGAACTTTCAAACATCGCAAAAGTTCAGAAACAAATGATGAACCCCATTGAAGTCTATGGGACTCAAACTGGAAAAATCAAAATTGCCCATTTTGAAAGTTTATATGCAAGTAATCGGGCATACAATGGTTATGGCGGTCTGAGTACTGCCCTGGGCGACATGTATCAATGAAAAAAATAAGTTTGTAAAAAATGTCATTTTTAAATGAGAGATTTATTGATGCTTAAAGTGAAAGCATAAAAATTAAAACTTCATTTCAATATAGTGCCTGGGGGGTCCCTTAGCCTACCTGTAAAGTGGCACATCTGTACTGTGTACAGAAGCTGCTGCAGCAATAATTGCATTTATAAAGCCAGTCTGTATGATGAGGCCACAATGTGGCACTGGGAACAAGATTAGAATTTTTTTGGATGAATTCTGGTGTCTCTTCCACAGACTTTGGATAGAAGTAACAGGTGCTGAGAGATTGGTCTTTGGGTGTTGGTGGCGCCTTCACACTGTAAACCTATAGAGGTACTCTTGATGAAAGCAAGAATTGGCCTTGATGTCAAAAATTGAAATGCTATGCACCTGTCAAACAGGTGTGGAAAAATTGGTCTTTGGGTGTCGGTGGCGCCTTCACACTGTAACCATATTAAGGTACTCTTGATGAAGTCAGCAACATCAGCATCAGGGGCTTCATAGCTGCTGGGAATCCAGGACTGATTCATTTTGATAAATGTCAGACGGTCCACGGAATCTGTGGACAGATGCGTTCTGTTATTAGTAACAAAACCTTCAGCAGCACTGAATGCCCGCTTGGAAAGCACACTGCATGCAGGGCAGCCCAGCAGCTCAATTGCATACTGGGAAAGTTCTGGCCAGTGGTCTATTCTCATGATTCAGATGCTGCCTGTGATGGGATGTGGAAGCTGAGGACTAAAAAAATTGTCAAATGCATCACTTAGGTGGCCCCCTTCTTCACCGCTTCTCACTTGACCACCAGAAGCCTCAAAACTATGTTTTCCACAACACTGTAACCTACCAGAGTCAGGAAAAGCATTAGATAAACTCCTCTTTAAGGTGTCCTCAAGAGATTTCATCTTCTGCACTCTCTGTGGGTACGGGATGAGTTCTGAAACTTGGTCAAGGAGGGTTGCCAACCAATAGTGATCTTTATCCTTTACGCCATGTATTCTTGGGTCCTTTCGCAGGCTTTGAAGCATGAGGGAGCCCATACACCACAAATTTGTGGAGGCATGAGAAACAGACTCCTTTGGGTCACTGAGGATCCCAGTATCTGGAACTGCCTTCTTCGATCCCCGTACTACTCCCAAGGGTTCCTGGGATGGAAAAACCATCTCTTACTGGTTGATGTATGTCTTCCTCCACTACAATGCTTCCAAAACTGCCAGAATCCTCCTCCCTCTCCTCTTGTGTGTTCTGTGGCATGGGAACAATGATGTATGCATAAAGTAAGCCATCTACTGCTGCTCTGCCTCGAATGCCCTGTCCATAATGCAAAGTCTGCTCCAGCAGGAACACAACAGGGATTGTGTCACTGATGCATGCATTTTCACGGCTCACTATCCTTGTGGCCTCCTCAAATGGTGACAGTACAGTGCATGCATCCTTTATGAGCAGCCATTGGCGTGGGGAAAACCCGAGCTGGCCTGAGTCTGTCGTTGTGCCATACTCACACAGGTACTCATTGACGGCCCTCTGCTACATGTGCAGCCACTGCAGCATTGCCAAAGTCAAAGTCATCTCACAAATCAGACAGTTTACAGGCAGGTGGAATTCCTGCCAAATTTCAGCCAACTAAGCACTGGCTGTGTATGACCACCTGCAATGACTACAAACTCTTCTGGCCTGCTTTAGCAGATCTTCCAACCCTGGGTACCTATTTAGGAAATGCTGTACCACCAAATTGAGAACATGTGTTGGGCATGGCACATGTATCAACTTCCCCTGTCTAAGGGCGGAAAGGAGATTTGTTCCATTATCGCCCACCACCATTCC
The DNA here is from genome assembly GCF_042186555.1 of Aquarana catesbeiana. Lineage (NCBI taxonomy): Eukaryota > Metazoa > Chordata > Amphibia > Anura > Ranidae > Aquarana > Aquarana catesbeiana. Next base: position 361,681,774 of record NC_133324.1, on the reverse strand, counting down.
TGGCTCCAGCTGGCCTGGTGTGAACCACCTCTGGGCCTGCTACTGTAGAGCTGCAAAAATCTCTACTCTGGTGTGGTTCCTGTTCGCTAGACACACCAGCTGAAGCAATGCATGGCACCTTTTAGCCTAACTCATTGAATAGCCCCTTGAACGCTTAGGGGATACTTGTGGTTCGTAGGATAATTCAGCAGATGAGCGCATGGAGGAGGAGGGGGTAGAGCTGACAAATCTCGCATCATCACCACTAGCTGTATGGAGATGTGGGGGCACAACAAGCTGCAACACTGATCCCTGTCCTACATCCTTCTGAGTTGCGAGTAAAGTTACCCAGTGCACTGCGAACAAAATATATCATCCCTAACCATGCTTGCTAGACCATGTGTCAGCAGCAATGTGGACTTTGTGGCTGACTGCCTTGCCCAACGATGCCACAACATTGCCTTCCATGTGAAGGTACAGAGCTGGAATGGCCTTACCTGAAAAGAAATAGTGACTGGGAACCAGCCATTGTGGTACAGCACATTCTGCAAATTCACAGAAGGGGCAGAATCCACCAGATGGAAAGGCAGAAGTTGTAGAGCCAGCAGCATTGACAAGCTTACATTTAGATGCATGTGGGTGGCAGTGACTGTATTTTTTTTCTGCTGTAGCAGATGGGGCAGATAAATTTGCCAGCTATATTCTACAGATAGTGGTGTGCTACTGGCAGATGTGCAGCAAGGACCTGGGACACCCTGCACTATACTATCATCCCTGTCAGTGGAGGCTGCTGAGAGATCATGAGGTATAGCGGGGGGGCAGACTGAGGTGAGGAAGGAGGAGGAACAGAATTACACCCCTTTTGTGTGGCTTTCAAGTGCTCTTGCCAACAGGCTGAGAGGTTAAATGCCTTGTCAAGCATGTGGTACCCAAATGGCTGGTGTTTTTGCAACGCTTGATGTGCTTGAGACAAAGTGCCAATTGCAACAGTGCGATCAACTGCACATGTGCTAAAAAAGGCCCAGACAGCTGAGCTGTGGGAAATGGGCTGGGAGATAACAGCTCCACAATGTGATGGAATGGGGTGGCTGCTCTCTACTCTTCCATGTTGGCTGCCTTGTTGGGGTTGTGCCTCACCCACACCCTGACTTTCCTCCTCTGCTCTGGCACCCATGTCACGTCAGTGACTTTATCGTCCTCTCCTCCATCCTCATTACCACTGGAGACAACTTGGCAATACACTGCAGCTGGGGAAGCATGACTGTCAGTTTGTGTACCAGTGTTCTCCACTCTCTGTAGGTTCATGTTCCTGCCTTCCTCAACCTCAGAATCAACATCTGAATCAAGTAATGGCTGTGCATTGTCAAGGAGCAAGTGGCTGATGCTGTGTTCAAATAACTCAGCTGACTCCTCCATGCCTGATGTTGGGGCTATGGCAGAAATAGCTGTGGACAAAGAGGCATGTTTAGCCACTCTGGCAGCTGCATTGGACTGCGCACTAGTCTTTGCTTGGGTGACAGAGGATGAGGAGGATGAGGATGGTTTAGTAAGCCAATCCACCACATCCTCTACATGCTGGGGCTGGATAGCACGGGCAACATCACTAAACAGAGGAAATGATGCCCTGCCTGAGGACTAACCGCGTTCACCTTTGCCTGTGGACACATATGCTGCTGGCCCCCTCACAGAGCCATGGGAATGTCTGCCTCTCCTTGTTGTCCTCCCAGACATGGGGGGTTTATTAACAAAATGTAATAAAGATGTGGAAATGTGTATGTGGATGCACTTTAATGAATGGAAATTGGTGTTTGGTGCACTTTAACTTGAGTACTCACTACACAGACATAGTGCTCTTATACACTATATTATATTGCAGTAAAACTGCACTGACGCACTGCAATATACTGCATCAAACGTGCAGGAATGCATAGAAATATACTGCGTTAAATGTGCACTAACACACTGAAATATACAGAGTTAAACTTGCCATAACGCACTGAAATTTACTGCACTAAACATACACTAATGCACCACTCACTGTGTTAAACGCCACTTAACGCACTGAAGTATACGGCATTAAACTTGCAGTAATGCATTGAAGTATACAGCATTAAATGTGCAGTAACGCACTGAACTATACTGCATTAAATGGAAGGTAACACACTGAAATATATGGTGTTAAACTTGCAGTAACTGACTGAATTATACTGCATTATGCGTGCACTGACGCACAGAAATATACTGCGTTAAACGGCACATAACGCACTGAAATATACAGTGTTAAACATGTAGTAACACACTGAACTATTCTGCATTAAACAGAAGGTAACGCACAGAAATATATGGCATTAAACTTGCAGTAACGCACCGAAATTTACGGCGTTAAACTTGAAAAAGTGCACTGAAATACACTGCGTTGAATGTGCACTAAGGCACAGAAATATACTGCGTTAAATAGCACGCAACACGCTAAAATATATTGTGCATTAAACTTGCAGTAATGCACTGAAATATACTGCATTAAACGTGCACTAACGCACAGAAATATACTGTGTAAAATGGCACGTAACACACTGAAATATACTGCGTTAAACTTGCAGTAATGCATTGAAATATATTGCATTAAACATGCACTATTGCACAGAAATATACTGCGTTAAAGGGCACTTAACACACTGAAAAATACTGCATTAAACTTGCAGTAATGCACTGAAATATACTGCATTAAATGGCATGTAACGCACTGATATATACAGCAGTATACTTGCAGTAACGCACTGTAATAAATTGCGCTGCACGTGCACTAATGCACAGAAATATACTGCGTTAAACGCCACTTAACACACTGAAATATACAGCGTTAAACTTGCAGTATCGCATTGAAATATACTGCGTCAAATGGCACGTAACACACTGAAATATGCAGCATTAAACTTGCAGCAATGCACATAAATATACTGTGTTAAACGACATGTAACGCACTGAAATATACAGCATTGAGCAACACATAATGCATTAAAATATACAGCGTTGAGCGACGCGTAACGCAATGAAATATACTGCATTAAACTTGCAGTAATGCACTAAAATATACTGGGTTAAACGGCACGTAATGCGCTGAAGTGTACGGCATTAAACTTGCAGTAACACACTAAAATATACTGCATTAAACGTGCACCAATGCACAGAAATATACTGCGTTAAATGTCACGTAATGCACTGAAATATACAGTGTTAAACTTGCAGTAACGCACTGAAATATACTGCATTAAACATGCACTAACGCATAGAAATATACTGCCTTAAATGACACGCAACACATTGAAATATACTGCGTTAAACTTGCAGTAACACACTGAAATATACTGCATTAAACGGCACGTAATGCACTGAAATATACGGCATTAATCTTGCAGTAAAGCACTGAAATATACTGTGTTAAACGGTCACTACACTCACACTGACTAAACTATTACTAGATTCACACTAATGTAAAGATGAATGGTGGTCACTACACTCACACTGACTGAACTAGCACTAGATTCACACTAATGTAAAGATGAATCGTAGTCACTACACTCACACTGACTGAAGTATCACTAGATTCACACTAAACTGATATTCTACACTGACAATAGAATCAGAATAGCACACTATAGCATATTTACTGTCTAGTAGCACTGAACAGAGCCCTGTTCTATATCTCTCCACACTGATATCACACTAAAAATTGCCACTAATGAAAGAATACTTTTATAGTTTGGGGCGGGACTAAGAGCAATGAGCCATGATTGGATAGAGTCATCATGACAGCGTCCAATCATGGCTCTGACAGTGCTCTGTGCCCTGATTGGCCAAATCTTTCATTGCTTTAGCCAATCAGGGATTCCAATGCACTGTGTGGCAGTGCAATGCAATGAAGTCAACAAGCGGTTGAACGCTCCGATAATGTGGGTGTTCATTGAATAGGTGAACAGCCAATGTTCAGGCCAAACTCATGCTCTGGCTAAACCGTTAGTCCATCCCTATTTCTGGCTGTTGTCTCAGACATAATACACTCTAATTATTTTTCCATAACCGGCTTTATTACAATCACTTCACATATACAGCATAGGTGCATACAGTGCAACATATGCTGGGTATATATCCTTTAACAAAATAGCAAACAATAGGCAATATAGAAATCAGAGACACACCCAGTGTTAAGTGAAGTTAGCCAAACAGAATAAAAAACTGAATGAAGAACTATAAAAGAATCAGGTTCTAGGCAACTTCAAACCACCCTCCTAATAATAGCTGTAATCTAAAGAAAACTACCTCTGATGATATTGGTATTCTCTTCCTTGTCAATAAGTGTGTAAGTGGTAAGTAGTGATGGGCTGAACACCCCTCCCAGTTTGGTTCACACTAGAACTCCCGAAGATGAAAACAGTTCAGACCCAAACTGCAAAACCTATTAAAGTCTATGAACTTAGAAAATCAATTTTGAAGGCTTATAAGCAAGTTATTTGCCATAAAAAAGGTATAGGGGCCCGGGTACTGCCCTGGGAGACATGTATCAATGCAAAAAAATGGTTTGTTAGTCTGCCCGTAAAGTGGTGCATCTGTACCGTGCATAGAACCTGCTGCAGCAAAACTGACATATATAAAGAAAACTTTTTTTAGATTTTCCCGACTGCAAGGTTCCTTGAAAAAAAAAAAAAACATTGCCGACAGTAGAAAAATGTGAAAAAAAAACAGAGAGGGTGCCCCCCCAATCCATACCTGCCCTTTGGGGAACCCAGAGGAAACAGATCACAAAGGTCTAGGGAGAAAAATCAGAAAAAGGGGGCACTGGGAAAGGGAAAGGAGAGGGGAAGGGGGGAAGGGTGAGGGAGAGGGAAAGGTAAGCAGTCCTTGCTATTAACATTCCTCCCACTCTCAGTTCCCAGATTACACTCACTTGTGTTATCTCCAGCACTCAGAGATGTGTTTTGTCCATCCCCCAACCATACAGGGGCTGCTTCCTGCTTGTGGGATGTCCAGATCAGCCATTCTAGCATCTATTTGGAGATTATATGAGATTAACTACATTTAATTTTATAATAAACCCTATTTGGCTTCTCCTTCTTAAATTCCAGCTTAATAAAACTGCTTACATAGTGTGCATCAAGTCTGTACAATATTTCTGGCTATTGACTTTGAAATAATACACTCTACTTTTTATTCCATGATAAAATCTTAGCTAAATGTGGGGGCCTATGTGAGAATAAGTTCACAAAAAGCTAAAAATTTGTTATAACACCTGTACAGCAATATTAGTATTTCACCCATTTTAAATAGTAAAACTCACTTTCAGAATGAAGATAAGCTTTTCTGGATATCAAGTTTCTTTCTATGATCTGTTTCCCATCTTCCCAATGTTTGTTTTAACTACTGCAGGTATTAACTATATGGATTCCTTCTGTGAGCAGTGTTTCACAGACTGTATTACATAGCAAGCTACAACTTTTTTTCATCAGCAATGCTTTTGGATTGAAACTACACTTTGTATGAAATTTCTTTCCAACTACAATGCTTTTTCACTTCTACAAAATGGTGTGCGCATTTATTTTACACATTATTAAACAACACAGACTAATGTAGCTCTTTACTTTTTTTCATAACCTTCCTAAGTGCATTCCTATAAAAGGCTGTTTCTGCATTAAGCACAATCTTCACATTATACTTAGCAGTGAATTATAATACCGCTTTTGTTTATCTGCTTTAATTTTCTTCAGTATCTTCTTATTTAAATCTAGTATTTTACTGCTGATAAAAGCACATATTTTATCAGAAAAAATAAACTATTAAAAAGAAGGCAGAACTCTGCAAGAACTGGAGAGGTTGAGTTACTAAAGGAATAGAGAGTGTTCACTTAACAATTTTGCTTTACCTAAAATGCATTTACTTAGACTGGATTTACACTGTTCTGTGTACATGCAGTGCCCATGATAACACAAACATTTAGGGTTAAATGTGCCCCTAGAGCTTCACTTTGTTTCCAAACTAAATAGCAGTACACGTATGTGAACCAGCTACATAAGAAAGAATGCTATTTCTACTTAACCTGCATTTTCATACATCCCAAAAAATGGACGTGCATCTTGCTGTTTTTACAAGCAAGGAGGTGGAAGGGGCACCCCCATTGGTATTGAATATTTGCGTTCTGCAAGGCTTTTATGAGGAGGCACAGGGCTCTGCACTTGGTGAGGGATGGGCAAGAAATATCTGGGAGCAGAGATACCTGTCTCTTATGGAGGGCCAGGCCAGGAATCCACTGTCCCCAGCCTTGGCAAGGATTTCTTCTTTTTGTTGAAAGAAATGGACCCAACAATATGTAATATTGATTTCTTAATCTGGCTGGCAGAGGTGCAGTTTTTGTAGCTGCTGACTTTAAAAAAGAAAATGTTTGTGGCTGGAAGTCCACTTTAAGTTCTGGATTCATCACTTAGCAAAAGCAGGAGGTTCTGCACTCTACAAACCATATAATGTATTTAATTTTATAGTTGCATGCAGAGTTTGGTAGAAACTTGCATTAGAATTTAAAAATTAAGGATTTGGTTTAAGTTGACATGCCTGTGTTTTTAGAGATCAAGTGACAACCCTGATGTACAATGCAGAACAATGATAATTTAATTTTGTCTTTTCTCTAGTGCCCTAAAAATATTAGCAGTAAACTTCATTACATTAAAATAGTACCACAAATGGGGCATGGCTGAGCAGCAGATGTAGTCTAAACTTAAAGCTGAGCTTACGCACGTTAGATAGGACATGCAAAAATCAAGGGAACGAATGTCTGCTGTGGAAGGATGCATTAGCACCATTGAAGATGATATGGCACCACTCCAGCGAGATATTAAATATCATACCCATCTCACAGCACAACATGCTTCCCATTTGGATGACCTGGAGAATAAGATGCGTCACAACAATGTGCGTGCCATTGGTATTCTCAAAAATGCTGAAGGCAAGAATCCCGTGGCCTTCATCATGCAATGGCTGCTATACATTTTTGGAAAGGATACTTTCTCGCCTTTGTTCACTGTTGGGAGGGCACACAGGGTCCCAGAACACCCCTTACCACCAGGCAATCACCCACGCCCTTTCTTGTTTAAACTACTGAATTATAAAGATACAGATGCTATTCTCTCTAAAGCTCGGCAGTTGAAAAACACCTTGGTTATTAATAATTCTAAGGTGTCCCCATTTCCAATTTTTTCTGCTGAATTGCAGAAACACCACACCAAGTTTCAAAATGTCGAGAATCGGCTCCGTGGCTTAAACCTGCAATATGCTATGCTTTATCCTGCTTGTTTATGGGTAGTTACCAGAGGAGAAGTGCATTTCTTTGACAACCCTGTCTCTGCTATGCAATAACTGTATAGGGAGGAAAAGTTGCTTCATGCAGAGATGTCTCAGTGCCCTGCTGCAACCTGATGTGCTCATACTGAGATAGTTTTTCTTTTTTGCACATAGCCCGGTTACTCTTCTGTGCTTAGGCGGAATTACGATGATACCTCAGTTTTTCCAGTGTGCACTGGATCCATGTTTGATGCTATATGTGAAGCTATATCCCACCCTTTTAGGTTTTCACTGTTTACACCCCATGGAGGTCCTGTGTGGACTAGTTACTACTTTATTATGCTGGTTGAGGACCCAGTTGGTCCTATGTGAGTTCTTTTGTTTTTTGCACATGACATTCCACCAATATGTTTACATGATCTATATGCCTTTTGGCCTGAATTGGCACCTGCTTCACCTGTATATGGCCCTGTCCCTGGTATGGTCTCTGCCTTGGTGGATAACACCTTTACCTCCCAATTACTATACCAATTATATCAGGTCCTGGACTACTACTGATGAGTTGTCCCATACAAAGAACATTATTTACCCATATCTATGGCTACTAATCTAAGGGTATTATCTTGGAATGTCAGAGGACTTAATGATCTGGTTAAAAAACTGGCAGTATTTAGAACTATTAAAAGACTGGAAGCTTCTGTTATATGCCTTCAGGAGACACAGTTATCTCCCACACCCTAACGCTGCTTTTCTTCTTGGTTGTTTAGCCATCAATATCATGCTATTCATTCCTATTACTCCAGGGGAGTGAGTATTTTCATTCGTCAGGGAATCAGCTTCTCCTGTGACCATTTTCTTATTGACTCAGAGGGTCACTGCATTTTATTGTTATGTACTATTCATGGGGTAACATGCATAATAGTGGGAGTCTTAATCCCCCCACCCTTTTCATCCAAGGTCCTCAAGGTTCTGGCAAGCTTTATGGCACAATTTTCGGCTATTCCGCTTTAAGCGGTAGGAGATTTACAACTATTTGGATGCTCAGTGGAATAAATTACCGGTTGTCAGAAATCATGAAATCAGGCAGCAAAGTATATCTAAGCCTGGTTGAGAAACCCTCTGTATTGTACTGGATCCCCCCAAATCGCTGTGGAAGAGGAGCGGAACCAGACATACCTCTTATAGAGGTAATACTCGGGCCGGTTGCCTGCACAGAGACTGGCGCAGCAGCAGGGATGGCCTGAAACTCAGGTTGTACTGGAGCAGCCACGGTGGGAGATTCCAGGTGAGCCGTGCGAATCATGAGCATTTGTAACGCCATGGCAAACTGATCCATGAGGTGATCTTGCTCATCCAATCTGGGAAAAATATTACCAATGAGTGGATTGATTGTATCTTTTGAATTCATGGCTTTCACCTACTGTCAGAAACCATGAAATCAGACCGAGACAGAAGTTCAGTTAAATCACACTTGTTTAATAATAAAAGTAAATAGAACAAACGTAATTAAAACATAGCCAGACTTCAGGAACTGATAGACAAGTCAGACAAGCCAAACTTCAGGGAGGCGGAGATGAGCGTAATAAAATAGCAAGCAGGATCTGGAGCCAGAAGGGATGTCAGCCAAGCAAGTCTTTTATCAGGAATGCGGGAGAGTGTCTCTGTGATGTTGACTAAGGCGAAGGCAGAGCTCCTCTGGACTGGACAGCTTAAGTAGGCAGGAGCGACGAGCAGGATATCATCAACAGCTGAGTAACTGTGGAGAGATAGGAGCTGGCAATTAGCCGACAGCTGAGTGGCTAGCTCAGAGAAGGAAGGGCTGAGCCCAGCCCTGACACTGGCCCCCTCTCATATTTCACTTGGGGGTGGGGCCTACCCCTTTTGCTTGCCTGCTTGAGGAACTCGGATTGACTCACGTGTGGAGGATATGCCACCCAGATGCCAAAATATTCTCATGTTACTCAGCTACCTATGGTGGTCTATCCAGGATAGACTTGAGCTTAGGTAATGATGCTTTGTTACCCTTCTAACTATGGGGGTAGACATATTTCTGATCATTCTCCGATATGGGTTGAGTTGTTGATGCTGGTTCTTCCTAAACGATCTTATTGGAAGCTGAACCCCTTTTGGTTGTCCCTATTCCCTGAACAGGATCCAATTCCTGCCATGTTGGAGATCTTTTTCTGCCAGAATCTTGGTTCAGTGGGATTGGGCACTATTTGGGACTTAGCTAAGGCCTATATGAGGGGACAGTATATTATTTTTAGTATTATTATTATTATTATACAGGATTTATTTAGCGCCAACAGTTTGCACAGCGCTTTACAACATGAGGGCAGACAGTACACTTACAATGCAAATAAATACAGGAGGGATCAGAGGGCCCTGCTCATTAGAGCTTACAATCTAGAAGATGCTTTATCGACATTAAACTTGTCTCTCAAATTAAGACTGATACCAAAGCATGGGAAACTTTTATTCTTCAGGAGCCATGGAGGACAGAGGAGGCCTATATAGCCAACCCGGCGGATGATTCTCAGTGGGCATGGTTAGCGGCCCAAGCTAAGTCAAAATAACTGGCATTACAATTAACTAAAAATAAGCATTCTTTTCTACAACAAAAACATTTTGAGGAAGGAGAAACTACAGGGCATATGTTAGCAATGTTAGCACGTAACCAACAATCTTCTTCACATATTATTATTATTCAGGATGCTCAGGGTTCTCTATATTTTCAGACCAATGACATTCTTAAGGTATTTCATAGCTTTTACGTGGATGTGTATTCCTCTAAGGTACAACCCTCTGAGTCGGAGATAGTTGATTTTCTTGATGGATGTACTTTGTCCTGTTTGTTGGCCTCAGATTCTCGGAAACTGAATGCTCCCTTAACATGGGAGGAATTGCTTCTGGCTTTGGCACAATCCCATGATGGGAAATCTCCTCAGCGGGTATGCGGCCTTCCATTCGAGGTCTATAAACGATATATGCTGATAAATTAATACCTGTTCTATTGAAAGTGTATAATGATGCTTTCCAATCTTGAGCTTTGCCCATGTCTATGAATGAAGCCATAATTATAGGGTTACTCAAAGCCAGGAAGGGTGCTCTTTTACTTGACTCATATAGGCCCATTTCTCTGCTAACAAAGAATGTTAACCTTTTGGCCAGAGCTTTGGTGATTAAATTGGCTAAGGTTGTACACAAGTTAGTCCACAGGGACCAGTCAAGGTTTATTCCTATGAGGTCTGGGGGAGCACATTGCAATGGCTTCTATCCTTAAGGCTTCTATCTCTAAGTGATTCTTTCTACAAGTGATCTGCACTTCAATCTCTGCTTCAAATTCTGCCTCACCTGATCATTCCTTCTCTGTCTCTTTACAGGTATGTGTCACCTCAACCACATCTTCCACCAGTTAAATGAAATTGGGATCTGCCTGCTGTCTCTGTGTGTGTGTCTTTGGTATGTGTCAGCTCAGCCACATCTTCCACCGTTAAATGAAATTGGGATCTGCCTGCTGTTTCTGTGTGTGTGTCCTTGGTATGAGGCCTTCTCTATCTGTTGCCCTGTGTGCATAACCATGATGTTGATTTTTGTTGCTCTGGACTGTCTTACCTAAATTTTATGTGTTGATCTTATCTTGGCCTCTGGCCTCTTGCTATTCTGACTTTAGAAGCAAGAAGTCCACTTTGATTGTTAGGCATTCTTATAGTCACTCATTATTAATTAGTGAACTTCAACCCCACCCTTATAACAGTATAAATTTGAGCATCCTTAAGGGGTCAGCACATTGCTGGGGGAGCACATTGCAATGGCTTCTATCCTTAAGGCTTCTATCTCTAAGTGATTCTTTCTACAAGTGATATGCACTTCAATCTCTGCACAAATTTAGCAATCTGCACTGTAAAGCACCTAACAGACTGCAGGTGACCCTGTCTCTCTAATAAGCTCTCCTTCCACTCTGTAACATGCACTCTCTACCACTGCTTCTGACACTCCTGTCCTCTCTCCTCAAACTCTCTTAACTTCACCCCCCCTCTCCACCCCCTGCTTATACATATCACCCTGCCTTCTGTCCTCTCCCTACTACTGCTCCTACCAACTCTTGCTCATTCTACATCCATATACTGATAAAACCTCCAGTACTCTGAGACATGCCCCTTCACATAAAGCACATTTCCACATTACCTCCCTCACCCTCCTGCTTCTCCTAATCTCTGATGACATATCCCCAAACCCTGGGCCACCATCATCTGTCTTTGCCCAACGCTCCCATCCCCCTACACCCTCTGGCAGGAGCCGCAACCCACAGAACTTGGTCTCTATTCCTCTTTCCAAAACCAGCCCCCCCTTTTCCTGTGCCCTGTGGAATGCACGTTCTGTCTGCAACAAACTCACCGCCCTTCAGGACCTCTTTATCACAAATTCCTTTAACCTACTTGCCATTACTGAAACCTGGCTTTATGAATCAGATACTATTTCTCCAGCTTCCCTCTCCCATGGGGGCCTTCTCTGGACTCACTCCCCCCAGACCAAGTGGACGGAAGGGAGGTGGAGTGGGACTCCTTCTAGCCCCGTGCAGCACCTATCAGGTACTTCACCCACCTCCCTCTCTGACACTCCTCTTTTGAGGCACATTGCATTCGTCTATTCTCTCCCATTTCTCTAAGAATTGCTGTCATCTACCGGCCCCCTGGACCAGTATCAGCCTTTCTTGATGACTTCTCTGCCTGGCTACCCTACTTTCTCTCTTCTGAAATCCCCACAATTATTCTTGGGGACTTCAACAACCCTGTTAACACTAACACTACTATTACTTCTAAACTTCTCAGTCTAACCTCATCGCTTGACCTGAAGCAATGGATACAGGCTCCTACCCACTCCGGCAACACCCTTGACCTTGTCTTTTCCTATCTGTGCACTCCATGCAACCTTTCCAACAATCCACTCCCACTCTCTGATCACCACCTTATTAGTTTTGCTCTCTCCCTGTCTTCCACCTCTTCTCCCTCCAACCGCCTAACAGTTACGCGTAGAAACCTTCGCCACCTCAACCCTTCTCTTCTCTACTCTGCTACTGATCACCTCTATGACAAAATCTCACCTCTGTCCTGCCCCAACCTAGCTACTTTCATCTACAACAGCTCACTGTCTTCCTCCCTAGACAAGCTTGCCCCCCTCACTACACGCAGAATTAGGCCCTGACTGCTACAACCCTGGCAAACAGATGACACCAGAAGTCTCAGAAAACGTAGCCGCGCTCTTGAGCACCTGTGGCACAAGACTAAGACCCAGGAAGACTTCACACAATATAAATCTGCCCTCCTAAAATACTACTCCTGCCTTCACACTGCCAAACAGACCTACTTTATCACACTCATTAACACCTTCTCATCCAGTCCACGTCAACTCTTCTCTACCTTCAACACTCTACTCTGTCCTCCACTGCCTTCACCCACCAACTCAATCACTGCCCAGGAGATTGCCAATCACTTCAAAACTAAGATTCGATACAATTCATGAGGAGATCACCAATGCGCAAAAACCTCCCCCATGCAACACCCCATGTCCACAGATACAATCATTACTTCCCTCATTCAACCCTGCTACTATTACCGAGGTTGCTAAACTTTTATCTAACACTCATCTAACCACCTGCCCCCTGGATCCTGTTCCCTCACAAATGCTACGCTCAACCTCTCCCTCTCTTGTGGCATCTTCCCAAACTCTCTAAAACATGCGCTAGTCACCCCCATACTTAAAAAGCCCTCACTGGACCCCACCAATCTCAACAACTTACGTCCCATCTCCTTACTCTCCTTCTCCTCCAAACTTCTTGAAAGACTGGTCTACAACCGACTAAGCGACCATCTGACCATGAATAAACTTCTTGATCCCCTTCAGTCCGGTTTTCGCCCTCAACACTCCACGGAATCTGCTCTCCTTAAACTCTCAAATGACCTACTAATGGCTAAAACCAGCGGACACTATTCTGTACTACTTCTCCTGGATCTCTCTGCTGCCTTTGACACAGTGGACCACCCTCTCCTCCTCAAAAAACTCCACTCCTTTGGTCTCCGTGACCGTACTCTTCGCTGGTTCTCATCCTACCTATCCCACCGCTCCTTCAGTGTCACTTACTTCTCCTGGATCTCTCTGCTGCCTTTGACACAGTGGACCACCCCCTCCTCCTCAAAAAACTCCACTCCTTTGGTCTCCGTGACCGTACTCTTCGCTGGTTCTTATCCTACCTATCCCACCGCTCCTTCAGTGTCACTCTCCTTTTCTCAATCTACACCACCTCCCTGGGTCAGTTGATTGCCTCCCACGGCTTTAAAAATCATCTCTACGCTGATGACACCCAAATCTATCTCTCCACCCCCAGCTCTCTCCATCTGTCTCCTCACGCATTACCAACTTACTAGCAGACATATCAGCCTGGATGTCACATCACTTCCTCAAACTCAACCTATCCAAAACCGAGCTCATGATATTTCCTCCCTCAGGTGCCACTTCCCCTGATTTCCCTGTCAATATCAACGGCTTAACTATCAACCCATCTCCCCAAGCCAAGGTCCTAGGTGTAATCCTGGACTCTGAACTAACCTTTCGACCCCACATTCTATCACTAGCCAAAACTTGCCGCCTCAATCTCTGCAACATCTCCAAGATACGCCCCTTCCTAACCAATGTCACCACAAAGCTTCTAATCCTCTCCCTGGTCATCTCCCGCCTCGACTATTGCAACTCCCTCCTCATTGGTTTACCTCTAAATAGGCTATCCCCACTTCAGTCCATCATGAACGCTGCTGCCAGGCTCATTCACCTCACAAACCGCTCAGCGTCTGCTACACCCCTCTGCCAATCCCTCCATTGCAATCCCTCCATTGGCTGCCACTCAGTCACCAAATTAAATTCAAGATACTAACTATAACTTACAAAGCCATCCACAACCTGGCCCCCAGCTACATCTCTAACCTAGTCAGAAAATACCAACCTAATCGTTCTCTTCGCTCCTCCCAAGACCTCCTGCTCTCAAACTCCCTTGTCACCTCATCCCATGCTCGCCTTCAGGACTTCTCCAGAGCCTCCCCCATCCTCTGGAATGCTCTACCCCAATCCGTCCGATTTTCTCCTACTTTATCCACTTTCAGACGATCCCTGAAAACTCATCTCTTCAGAGAAGCCTATCTGGCCCCCACCTAACAACTGTACATTTATCTTCTCAATCAGCACATCACCCACAGTTATTACCTCTTGTATCTCTTGACCTTCCCTCTTAGATTGTAAGCTCTAAGGAGCAGGGCCCTCTGATTCCTACTGTATCAAAGTGTATTTGTACTGTCTACCCTCAAGTTGTAAAGCGCTACTTAAACTGTTGACGCTATATAAATCCTGTATAATAATAATAATAATAATAATAATAATGAGGTCTATGGCTTTAAACCTCAGAAAGCTATTCCTGAACATACAAATCCCTGCAGATAATACTGGAAATAGGGCAATTTTCTCACTCGACGCAGCTAAGGCCTTTGACAGTATCAAGTGGCCTTAGCTCCAGGTGTTTTTGCAGCGCATGGGTCTGGGTACTAATTTTATTGGATTCTATATGGATTCAGGTATTGTATGCACATCCTTCTGTCAGGATTAGAGTGAATGGGGAGCTGCCAGAACCTTTTGTACTTCATGGGGACACTCGGCAGTGGTGCCCTCTTTCGCCCCTGCTGTTTGCCCTAGCCCTGGAGCCTCTGGTGGCAAGAATTTGTCAATACCCTAATATTGTTGGTTTTCAACGGGGTGACTGGGTAGATGTCATGTCGCTTTATGCTGATGACACCTTGTTGTACCTAGGGGACACTCAGGGATCTCTATGGGAGGCCATAACTCTTATAGGGACTTTTGGTGAGTTATCAGGCTTTTCCATTAATTGGAATAAGTCAGTCCTTATGCCTGTGGATCCCCTGTCCACTCCCCTACCAGATTGTCTCCTCTTTTCGCTATTTGGGAATTCAAGTCACCCCAGATCCTTCCAAATGTATTGAATAAAACCTAATGCCACTCCTGGTAAATTTAGGTCTAAATGCACTACTTGGTGTAGGGTGTACTAGACCCCAGTTCAATTTCATAAATGGGGGCGTACAGATACGCCTATCTGTCCAAAATGTGTACGAGATTATAGTGACTTTGTGCATATGCTCTGAAGATCCCCTAAACTTACCCGCTATTGGAACAAGGTTATTGACATTATATCACAGGTGTATATGTTTAAACTCCCAAGGGATCCTGTTGTCTGTCTGTTGAGTGCCCTTGAGGAGGAATCTCTTACTACCTATGCACATACAGCAATCGTACGTTTATTATATACAGCCCACAAACTCATTGCGTGGTATTAGATTGCTCCTGGGGTGCCCACCAGGGGACACTGGATAGAACAAGTGAATAATATGCTCATTCGCTAGAAATTAACTTATCAACACAGAAATGTTCCTTCAAAATTTTACTCTATGTGGCAACCCTGGCTAGATGTTTCGGGCCTAGCGCCGCACCAGTTGGTGAGGGACAGAATTCTTCAGGGGTAGGCCCGATCCAGGGTTCTGTGGCAAATGGGTTTGGCTGGTTCAGAGGACAGTAGTCTTTTTCTGGTCATAATAGAGGTCATGTGTGGGTTTTTTTTTCTTTTTTTTTTTCAGTTTTTTTTTAATTTTTAATTTTATTATTTTTATGGGATGTCCCAGAGTTCTGGGATGTAACATGTACCTTTTACAAGATGAGTAGCATATGCTTTTAGTTAATGTGTACTTGTTATTTGATTGGCTATATATAGTACACATTAACTAAAAGCGAAATATATATATATATATTCATTCTTCTTCTGGCTGATACTCAAGATGGACATATGATGTACATGTATATACTTTTTTCTCCTCTCCTTAGTCCTTAGTCGTCTGTTTAAACTATGTACTGCAACAATATACATTGATGTATGCTAATTCTTTCTTCTGTTATGTCATTATTGGTTTATTCAATAAAGTTTTTTCTGATTAAAAATAGTACCACAGAAATGTATTGTTTGCAATTTGTTTAATATTTAGAATATCAACAAATGAATCGCATATGATTACAATCAGCTTAAAATTAAAATATATTTATCATTTTTGTTCCACCCTAAATACAGAAAAGACTCAAGTATTCAGGATTGTACTGTAGGTCTATAATTTACGAGTCTGCTTATGAAAAGCTTAATGATAAGGCATTAAATTATTTTGAACTTCAGTGGCTTACTCTTTTGAGTAAATGGTTTTGGTACTCCATTCTTTCACATGAACCCAGTTCTAAACCTACTGTATAAGCGTTGTCGATAAAGCCTTAGCAAAATTGATGAGTTGTCTATGGCACGATAGTTGTTTATGAGCTTAGCAGATGACTTGTTTGTTATCTTTTTTGCTCTTCAAGGATGTATAGCAGCTCCTTATATGTTACATATTACAGATTAAAGAGATGGTCAAATTCTAGAGATTAGGACCCCATTTTCTCCCTTCGGTATTGTGCATCAGTGGTTGCAAATCGCAATGGTTTTTGTATCTGCAGAGAGAAAAAATAATTTTTAAAAGAAGCCAGAAGGTGGACTACTTTTTTATACTTATGATATCCACATGAATTTCTCATGATTTGTTATCAAGTAACTTGTAAATGATGCTGACAGTCTTACACTGTTGCTAAAAATATACAAAGTCCTGATAGGCCTGATGTTTGAATGCACACAACATGCATTACTCTTAATGTTTCTTTTGAAATTGAAACATTTTGTGGTGTCTACCACTTTTAAAGAATAGAAGGTCTTTATCACCAAGGTGGATAGTTACACATTATTCTCAAGCAAAACTTTTATGCAAATCTTGCAGTATTTTCATGTGGCATTTCATGTAATTTTTTATTTAACATTAGTTTATTCTTTTTATTTTTCTTGCCTTCTTCGGGATGCACTGATCCTTTGTGTAATGTGTGCTTTGCAAATACTTTCTAACCATGTTTACATATACTGTATGTTTAGGGGTTGGGAGAACTAAGAGTATGTTAAAGAAATGACTGTTATCATAATGAGGCCTACACCCTGAAGCTATCAGCACCAATAAACATAGATTGGTTGGCTCAGGGTGCTCACCCTCCCTCCCCAAGTTTGAGCATTGCAGAAGATTACATGTAGCTCATATACTACCTATATTAGCAACCTAAATTTAATCATGTTGGTTTCACATCAGCCATGCATATGGGAATGCCATGAAGATTGGTTAGTTGATCTAACCTCATCACACTTTTATAAATAAAACTGTATATAAACAAAGTCACATCACAGCAAATTTTATTTTAAGCTAATTTCTTCTCCTAGTGATGGCTAATTGTGGCTAAATTGCACATGTAAAAAACAAGCACATGATAATTAAAAAATGAGAGCTTCCATTGCTGATTTTATTTATATATATTTTATATTTTATTTATGTATTTATTTATTTATTTATTTATTTATTAGTTTAATCTTTGGGGTGGCACACATCACACTACTATTTTACTACTTGTTCACCACCCATTGAGCAACTGACCTAGAATAAACATAGAACACAGTATATCAGAGTATTTTGTTTGTAAATAATGTATGCTCATTCAAGGTTATTACCTCACTAGGTATAGAAGCCAGGGCCAGCCTGATAGCCTGGAAGCCTGGTAGCTCACGTCCTATATCACCCTAATATTTGAAGTATATACTGTAGGTTTATTCTTTTTGCAAAATTTAAAAGTAACATTTTTGAATTTTAGGTGAGGGGTGGTGTGAAGAAGACAGGGAGTTAAGGGCCTGTTCCACATTAAACACCAAAAGCAATAAAGCTTTAAGATCAATTCTAAACCTTCAATCACTCTTTACCAAACCTTAAGAATTTAGATTTGAGTTACAATTAATAAAATAATTTTTTTTTTTTCTGTTGAGAAGTGGAGTGGAATAAATAATTGTTTATTTGTAGAAAGTTTTCCTATGTTGTATTTCTGTATGTTATACACCTGTTATTATTTTAGTTTGTTTCAGAATAGTGGAAATATATATATTTTACAGTTAAATCTTATATTTAAAATAATGCTTTTAAAAATATGTTCTAGGTATGTTATGTTGTCTTTCTATTTAGTCCTCATGAAAAATTAACAGATATTAGTAGCTATCTTTAACCACTTAATTTCTGTTTACCCCTTATGGACCAGAGAATTTATACACTTTCATTATGGGCCTATTCGTTTGTCAATAACTTTGTCATTATGTAAGATAATGTTTGGGTGCAAACTAGGCTTTTCTTTGGAAATATTGTTTCGCAAAAATTATGTTATTTTCTATAAAATCTATAGACAAAAAGATGTAAAAGATAAAAAGTGCTTTTTTTCTGTTATAAACAGTGATGGTTTTTTAAAAGTAGTTTTACCCTAAATAAAAAGGAAAAAAATATATATTTTATAGTTTGTCCCATTTAATGACACTAAATGGCTTTTGCACATTTTCTTGTTATATAACATTGAAAAAGTCACAAAAAAAGAATGATTAAAAAAGAAATAAAAAAGGGATGGAGAAAAATAAGATTATTATGGATGTTTAAGGTTAACTAAAGGTTAATAAAGGGTTACATAGGAGTATATTATATATTAAAAAAAATAACTTGTAATGTTTCTTATAATGTTTCTTTAAGGGGTGTCATATGCAGATAAAAGGTCACCACCTTGTTGGCAATAGTGGGAAAAGCGGTGAAGGAGCTAGCTATAACAAATGTATTTAAAAAGCCTTGTTGAAGCTTCTTACATTTAAAATCATTAGATGGTTAAACCCCTTTTAGTGGCACATTGATGCAGTATTTTTGCCTGGTTTAGTCAATCTAGGTTTAATCTAAATTAAAACCTGTTATTAACTTTATGAACATTTCTGAAAATCTTTTAACATACAGTATGTGTATGATGTAAGGACTTGTGCTAAGCTTTATATAATCAGCGTGGTGTTGCTTTAAACAGAGGGTTCTTAACCTTTTTTATTTACAGACCCCCAATAAATTGTTCAATAGGTCCTCATACCCAATTCACCAGAATATCAAAACCATCACCATAAACTGTCCCATTGGGTACCACAATGACTTTAAAATATGTCTTTAAATTAATTTTACATTAATTATGGATTGGTAGGAGAAGAGCTGAAAATAAATGACAGTTATTTGTTTTTTTTTATTAGACAGAAAATTACAAATGTATTGCTGGTGCCTTTGTGCAATCAAAACATAGAATTCGGGTACAGTTGTTGATAATATTTCTAGAATGTCATGTGACATATCAAGTCAATCTCCTCTTTGATTCAGGTTAAATAATGCAAATAATCATGTTTAGATTTTAGAGATCAAATACAATGCCTCATTAGTTGTTTCTCATAACCCCAAGATGTATAGATATCCCACAGATAGCAAGCACTTGTGCTGCAAGCTTGAAAATGACTTGCTAAGCTATTGCTAGACTTGTCAGGCTTCATAAGTTTGTTGCACAATTGCAACAAGTCCGCATTGCATGACTCCAGATCAACTTTCTTTGCAAACATTCTATAAGTTTGCTGCAAGTTCTGGTTCAGTTATGTTGTACAATAATCATCCCACCACAGGGGTCGCTGTGCCTGAATTTTCATGCGTAAACTTGCAGAGCTCTTGCTGTAGACTCACCACTGCATCCTTGCTCTTGCAGGAGACTTGCCACGCAAATTTGCTACAAATTGGAAAAGTGTCAACTAGAATTTGTGCTTCAAGCACTCTGCAAGTGTACAATGTGCCAATAAAAATGTGCAGCAAGTTAACAGACTTACAATTCAACACTGCCACAAATTTGTTTGCAAGTTACTGTACCCTTGCTATCTGGGACTGTACTAAAGGTTCAGGATGTTGCAATTACTAGTAGATTAAAGCATGTTGACACATCTAACGGTATCCCAATATCTTTCATGGCCTATGATGATAACAGGAGAAAATTATATCTAGAGTTTATGGTACATTATCCTTCTTAGCGGTATTCCCTGGTGTGGCTTGGGGTGAATTTTCCATACCAAGAGTGGTAACCCCGACCACACTCGGGGCTACATCGCAGTATCCAGGGAAAGTTACATACCTTGTCCACAGCATCCTGCGATGTCCCCCCTTTGTGCAGCGGCTGTGTCTTCCACCCCATGCTCTATATGCCGGGCTCCATTCCCTGCGAACGGCGTGACGCATAGGGAAGGAGCCCATGGGAAATTCAAAATGTGCAAAAAACAGAATACATACAGTACACTGTAATTTTACAGATTACATTACTGTATTAAATTATTTCACCTCCCTTTTGTCCCTCATGCTTTGTCCAGTGCCCTGCATGCAGTTTTATATTATATATGCTGTTCTTCCTGCCTGGAAACAGGAGAATAGCAACCAAAAAGTGGCCCTTTACGTCAAAAGCAGTTTTAGACCAGCTAAAAAACAGCAATAGTGAATAAGAATCACTTGCAAAATTGAACAATAGTGATTTGTGGGGAAATTCATCATCAGACACTGAAAGTGGTGACAGCAACAATTCTGAAACTGAGCACATTTCAATGTTTTTGAGTTGATTACATTATTGAGTAAATGTTATTATTATTATTATATTATTACTTTTGATAATTATTTATAGTTACTTATTATATTATAATTTATGATTTTGTGTTTCAAACTTTATCATACATGGGATGTCTACTAGACTCTTGTTTGGACAGATTTAAAGCAGAGTTCCACCAATAAAAAAAATTTAATTACTGTGCAGCAAATAATATAACAAATGACATGTGGAGAATTTTTTTTTACTTACCTTTTAATCCTTGTGGCTATGTGGTCCCTTCAAATCTTCCCCTTCCTCACTACGGCTCCTGACATCACTTCCCGTGGCTCCTCTGCTCGCTACTGCTCCTGAGAGATGTGTGTCATCATTTCCCAGGAGTCAGTGGGCAGCGCCGAGGGCTTCATTTCCATCACAATGGGGTGGGAACTTCTGACTCCGCCGCCAGTTGTGATGGCAACGTGAGAAGTTTATGGTGCTGCTAGCCTGTCAAACTGCGCATGCGCGAGAACGGGCGGTGCATGCTGGTCACTCAGCTGCACCGTATCTGGGAACAGTATGCTTGTGGGACACCATAATATAAGTTTATTTTTTATATTAAAGCGGACATCAGGGACGAAATTTTAAAAATATGTCAATGTTCTGACCTTAAGAAATGTTAAAAAAAAAATATTATTACATGTCTTTGGAACTCCACTTTAAGTGAGTTATTCCTAAGAATTACAGACCTACAATATAAAACGCCAAATTTCCACGCGAAACAATGTACCACTTTCAGCATCAAAAATCTGACATAATCATACCGCCAGGGAGATTAACACATTAAGCAAGCTATACAGTACCTATAATAAATAAAAGAAAAAGGAATGTGGTATACATAAGGTATTTGACACCCGGAACAGATAATCTTTAAAACTCCCTTACCCTGTAAGTCAAAATGATTTGTACAAATAAATATGAGATTAAACAAATAAAATAATGGCCATTTACAGTGGAGAAAAGGCCTCATACATTGGTATTAGGTGGACAGAATTCTCTAAAAAGCTAAAAAGAAAATCTGGTGCCAGAGGTTACTTACCTGAGAGGTGAGGGGAGAAATTAAAAGGGTAGTATGCCACTGGCTTTGCCAAATGACATTGGTTTCGGAATTATGTAGCCATTGTCAGGCTGGAGATCAATCCGCGCTGCACAACCCTGGGTGAGAAAGGCCAATATTAGCTACATTGTACATACACTTAGAGAGAACATTAGAAGATAAGATTTTTAAAAGACTTGTATAACATAAAATGAAAACTTACTACTTACAGAACTGTTAGCACATTCACTAGAGGGATGAACTTCATGTTTGGTACTCCATCTGCTCGCCTGAAGTTGCCACTGACTGACACAGGAGAGCTGGAGTTGTGGATCACATGACCAGACCAGAGCGGACTGAAAATAGGTAAGTATACACATTTTTTTACACAGATTAGGCAGCATAGGTAGGAGAATGGTGAAGGGAACATTTTTAAACATTTAAATGTCACCACGCCATACTGTTCTGTAACACTGAATTCAGCTTTAAGACATCCACTTGCAAGTTAGCCTTAAACTTAAAAAGAGACAGAAAAATAGCAACATAGACTTCTATAGACTTCCATAGAGTTTGTCACTTTGTTCAGAGTTTGGGGAATTCCTGCTCTGTTTGCTGAATGTCCAGCTTGCTCATCCCCAGTTCACTATCAAAAAAGTCTTGCAATGTTCATTTTCTGCCACAGGTTCTCTTTTGACTCTGTAATTATGAATTTATTTGATGCTCCACCAGCTGCAGCAGTGCTGAG
Source organism: Aquarana catesbeiana (assembly GCF_042186555.1). NCBI lineage: Eukaryota > Metazoa > Chordata > Amphibia > Anura > Ranidae > Aquarana > Aquarana catesbeiana. The sequence goes on along the minus strand of NC_133324.1, from coordinate 361,659,026 downwards.
AAAAAAAGAGAATTTTAATTTAATTTTATTTTGTTTGCCATCTTTTTAAAAATGCACACCAACAACATATCCTAAATAACTCACCTGCATCTCTTTTGATGCGCTTGAGTCCTCTACTCATTCTTGCTTTTATTGATCATTCATTAAAACAGCCATGATGTCCTGTTTAAAGGCCTTGCAATAAGAGTAAATGTCATGATTATAAGCAGAGTTAAATTACTGATCTCCCTGCAGACAAAATTTTGCTGAAGTGGAAACTCTTAATTTCACTCATTAAGCTGTGTAGACAAACTTATCTGTCTGTTATATTCTTAATATCTAAATTTTAATTCAGTCATATAGTATATAGCTGAGGTTATGAAATCCCATGTAAATATGTGTGTATGGAAGGCCTTTGAGCTGGTGATTGACGGATGTTGACATTTGAACTGAGTTCTCAATTTCAAGAAGCTGTCAAGATATTTTGATTGATGATTTTTAGTTTTATGTTTTTAAAGGTATTCCTATGTCACTGATACCTTGTTTGAGAAATTGGGTGTTTATATATTTACAGCCAAGCTGTCTCTCAAACTCACTTCCTGTTCTGTCTTTAATTAGTCATGCTGGCCAAATGGAATTCTTACTCCTAGCCCCCACCCTTGGGGGGAGTGGCAAGGAGGTGATAATGGGAGTAACATGGGAGTGGTTATTTTTAGGCCCGCTTTCAACAATAAAATTGAGTTTAGTTAAAAGGAAGACACATGGCTAGATGGGCACTTCTTCTTCTCTTCACTTCTAACATACCTACAGAAACCTGCATACAGACATTTTTTACAGTTGCCCTCAGGACAAAGGAAATTGCAGCCATCTTGAGCACATGTCTTGAACTTATTTTTTGAAACAAACAACTTTATCTTATATCTTTGATGTTATTTGAAGCTACATTTATTTTGTATTCGAATCTGCAACTTTTGTATGTATTTTTGTAACTTTTGTGTGGAAATAAATCACACTATTTGATTCAAGCTGACTCAGTCATAGAACTAAGAAATGTGTCTCACAATCATCCAGAATAGATCAAAGAGTCTTTTCACAGCTAAAGTGACTTTATTACTCTATCTATCTATCTATCTATCTATCTATCTATCTATCTATCTATCTATCTATCTATCTATCTATCTATCTATCTATCTATCTATCTATCTATTTATTATTTTTTTTAGCTAGTTGAAGATAAAGAATTTTGTTTTCCCTATTCATGAATGAGTTTCATTAGCTTCACATTTTTCCTCTCCTTACATTAGGGAATCATTTCTGGTCCATTGCCTGGCACACTGCTACCAAATATAAGGAAAATTAAACTGTACAAAATTGTGTTAATTTCTAACAGGTCTAGTGATGGCAGGAAGCCAACTTCCGTGACAGGTCTATTTCCGTGTTTCCTGATGACTTGGCTGACAGGCAAGTTTGAGTATGAGTATACTTTTTGGCTTGAACATGGGTTTGGAGTATTCCTGCTGTCATGTTGTGCAACAGTCCTTAGTAGGTGAACAAAAGGGTATTTGTGTATGCATAGCTCGCAAATGTACTGTGAGGTTTCGGATAACTTACAATTACTCCAAGGTATTTTGTGAAAGGCATAGTGAGTCTTTTGAAAATGGAATTTTTTGCCACAAGTTTTTGGAAAATACAGAATAGAAAATTAAAATATGCATACTTGGAATTACACCCAAAACACATTCTGCTACTCCTGCAGAGTATGGTGATATCACATGTGTAAGAATTTTTCACAGGCTAGCTGTATAGAGGGGCCCAAAAATCCCATTCAGGCACTTCAGGCAAAATCCCTTTCACTATGATTGGCCCTGGTACTATGTGATCGCTGTAAAAAATTACAGAGATCACACAGTAGTAAGCAAGACATTATGAATGACAGCCTTGTTTACTACTGTAACTGTGATCGCTGTGATTGGCCACAGCAATCACATGGTACCAGGTCCACTCACAGCGGGTCGGTACTATGATTAGCAATCACAGATCACACGGCTTGTGGGTTCATGCTCCTGGAACTACAGAGAGAGAAATGGTTACCCACACAGAGGATTTTCACGCAAAAACAAAATATTGCCGAGCCACCTGGCTTTCTCTTCAGCAGTACTACTGCTTAGGCCTTAAACCTTGGCTCTGGGCTGGTCTATAAGACTGTCTCATACAGTACCACTGTGTTTCTGCATCCCTCTGTCAGCACTCCTGGATCTCTTAGCCATTTCAGTTTTAGCACTCTGTTGCATGGGCCCACTCTGTGGCCTCTCGATAGGGGTTCTCCTGACACAGGCTCTGTCACTCATCTAAGACTTCCAGATTCCCTCAGTCCCCTGAACTCTCTTAGTCATCTCGGCTCTATCTCCCAGACTTGCTTAGTCATCTCAACTTTCATAGCCCTGTGGACAAAGAATCTTTCCAGAATGGAGTGCTGTCTCTTGAGTGGAGCACATCTGTCTCCTAATGGAAGCTCCAAACTATGTTCAAGTACTTCATTTAAAAGGGTTGTGTGCATCCTGTCAGACATGGACACTGGGTTGGAGATTTTTTTCCCTACCAAACCTCTTTGAAATCCTCCAACCCAGAGAAGGATGAAAAACCACCTCTCTCCATTCAGAATCAATATTCTGGAGCCCTTTACTCTGCAAATGGGAGAACCCTGTGTCCTATCTATTTCCCCTATCACAATGGCAGGGTCTTGCACCGTCACAGTACACATAAACAAAATTGTTGCATATCCACATTGACTAGTGTTACAATTCTGAAGATGGAAAATCAAACATCTATTACCATGCAAGCACACGTATTATGTGTACACTCAATGCTAGGACATTGTGCCATGATAAAGCTACCAACTGGAATAGTCATGACTATTTGGATTACATCCAGTTGTCACAATTTTGCTATAGTGACAGACAGGTAACTACCATTTTCAAAAAGTAATGCATGATGGCAGCCTACATATTTCCTTTAACAATGTTTTACATTAAACACATTTGGTGAGTATTATGCGATTTCCTTATTGGGGTTATTCAACATCAAGCTTCAAGAAAAATGTTACCTTTTCCAGGAGGAAACTTTGGATACCTTTAACATGGCAAAAACAAATAAGGAATACACATTTTTATGTCCCTAATTTACAGTACAGTACACAGCTAAGAAATTAAAGGTTAAACAATCTAAATTAAGTGTATTTATGTTTCGTTAAAATATTAATTAAAATATTTTAAAGTAAAGATTTGTAAAATTATAGGGATCATCTAGAAATGGTATTGGTACCTATTGTGCCTTTAACTGCATAGCTGTACATCTACAGTGTGCATCTAGGGCATTGAAGCCTCTGACTGGTGATTAGGGATTGGCGAACGGTTTGGCCCGAGCATAAGTTCAAGCCAAACTTTGGTTGTTCGGATGTTCTGCGAACACTAAACAATATGCGGTGTTTGGGGCAAATTTCGAAAGCCACCGGAACACCGTTTAAGTCTATGGGACACTAGATTTAAAAATCAAAAGTGCTCAATTTAAAGGATTATATGCAAGTTATTGTCATAAAAAGTGTTTGGGGACCCGGGTCCTGCCCCAGGGGACATGTATCAATACAAAAACATTTTTTAAAAAGGGCCGTTTTTTCGGGAGCAGTGATTTTTTTAATGCTTAAAGTGAAACAATAAAAATTGAATATTCCTTTAAATATTGTGCCTGGGGGGTGTATATAGTATGCCTGTAAAGTAGCGCATTTTTCCCGTGTTTAGAACAGTACCACAGCAAAATGACATTTCTAAAGGAAAAATTGTCATATAAAACTGATCGTGGCTGTAATGAATTGTCTGGTCTCTTCAATATAGATAAAACTCATTGAAAAAAAGAGCATGGGATCCCCCCCCAGTCCATTACCAGGCCCTTTGGGTCTGGTATGAATATTAAGGGGAACCCCGCACCAAAATTAAAAAAAAAAATTGCGTGGGGGTCCCCCTAAAATCCATACCAGGCCCTTCGGGGGAACCCTGTGCCAATTTTTTTTAAAAATGGTGTAGGGGTCCCCCCCCAAAATCCATACCAGACTCTTTAGTTTGCAGTGTGTCCACAGAGCTGATACATGTGCCCAGTGGAACGATGACTGGCAGGCACCCGTGATTGCTTGTGACAGAGCGAGAACCAGGATCTGTGTGTGTAAACACACAATTCCCGGTTCTGTCAGGGGAGAGGAGACAGATCGTGTGTTCCTACTAAGTAGGAACAACAGTCTGTCTCCTCCCCTAGTCAGCCACATTTCTCCCACAGTTGGAAACACACATAGGGAGCACAGTTAACCCCTTGATCGCCCCCTAGTGTTAACCCCTGACCTCTCAGTGACATTTATACAGTAATCAGTGGCTATTTTTAGCTCTGATCGCTGTATAAATGTAAATGGTCCCAAAAAAGTGTCAAAAGTGTCCGATGTGTTTGTTGCAATGTTGCAGTCCCGATAAAAATCACAGATTACTAGTAAAAAAAATTACTAATAATAAAAATGCCATAAAACTATCCCCTATTTTGTAGACGCTATAACTTTTGCGCAAACCCATCAATATACGTTTATTGTGTGTGTGATTTTTTTTTACCAAAAATATGTAGAAGAATACATATTGGCTTAAACTGATAAAGGAATTCATTTTTTTTTGGGGGGGGGGATATTTATTATAGCAAAATGTAGAAAATGTTGTGATTTTTTCTAAATTGTCACTTTTTTGTTTAAAAATAAAAACCGCGAGAGGTGATCAAATACCACCAAAAGAAAGCTTTATTTCTGGGGAAAAAGGACATAAATTTTATTTGGGTACAACATCGCACTAATTATCAGTTAAAGAGACGCACTGCCGTATCGCAAAAAATGGCCAGGAAGGGGGCAAATCCTTCTGGGGCTGATGTGGTTAAAGTATTTTCCCTGACTAGAGTTCACAGTGCACAGCAATGCATTATGGCACTTGGTGCTCCCAACACACCTCAAAAGTTTGACTTTTAACCAAACGAAGAACATGTAAAGTTCAGACCAAGCTTACATCAGGCCTGAAGAAGAACCTCATCCCTACCTAATTATTACCTTGTAAAAGTAATAGTAACATCATCACTTTGTGGCACATAACCTGTGCAGATAGCAGAGCTGTGAGAATGATCCAACAGGCTCACCCTTATTACACTGTCTGCAGTTAATTAGGGGAAGGAAGGGATGATACAAGACCAACCAGCACAAGGAGATAGAGCAGTAGTGACTGATTTTTAAAATAGGAGACTTCTGCACAAAGGCAAGTTATTCTAATGCCGCGTACACAGGACCGGACTTTACAGCATACTTGGTTCGGCGGACCGGAGTCCGTCGGACAATTAGATCGTTTGTGGGCTCCAGCTGACTTTTTTTCCCCATGGACCTAGAAATGAAACATGTTTCAAATCTTTTCGACAGACTCGAGTCCAGTCGAAAAGTCTGCTCATCTGTATGCTAGTCCAACGGACAAAAAACGACGCTAGGGCAGCTATTGGCTACTGGCTATGAACTTCCTTGTTTTAGTCCAGTCGTATGTCATCACATACGAATCCATCGGACTTTGGTTGATCGTGTGTAGGCAAGTTCGTTCATTCAGAAAGTCCGTCGTAAAGTCAGTAGAAAAGTCTGCAGGACAAAGTCTGCCGTAAAGTCCGCTCGTGTGTACGCGGCATTAGATTAGAAATTTATGCAAAACATTCATTATATCACTGTAATTTTTTTAATCCAAAGCCAAATGCCCACCAACAATTTGATAGCTGCCTGAAATACAAATGTTATTACATTTGTTTAAATACAATCCACTAATTACACTGATGGTTTATTGATAATTTAGATAATGCTTTTCATTAAAGCCAAATTTTCATGTGGGTGGTCACTAAGGCCTCATTCAGACTGGTGGACTAGGGCAAATAGGCTGCAGCAGCACTCTTAACCCTTAGTTATGATTGCATACAAACTGGACAGATAGTTGCATCCAGTTTGCATGCACTGCAGAAACATCTTCCATGGATGCATGCTGTAAGTGTCCAAAGCTGGTCAAAGTGATTAAACACATGTAACCAGATTAGAGATTACATGCAGAAAGCATTGATGCTGGCCACGCATACAGGATACAAATCTAGCCACCCCGCTTTTAACACACATTATGTGCATGGGGGTGGTATTTCCACCAACATGAAACACAGCCCATGTGAATAGTCCCTTAAAGTGAAACTAAGCTCACAAAAAAAGTGCTAGTGTGTCAGTGGGAACACTTTCATCATGTGTAAAATGTCAGAGTGAAGCCTAAGTTTGGGATGATGAATCTTGGAGAAATGAAGAAGCCAACTTCTGAAGAAGTTGAAAAGAGATGACACTTGTGGTTTTAGAGCGACGATGAAGACCACAGAGATGTAAGTGCAAATAAATGCTCTCACCGCACCCCCAGCCACTTTACAAATTTGAAAGCACACACATATAGAATATACCAAAAAAAAACCCACTGATACTGTACATTGATTCTTAATGCATCATATCTGAATAAACAATAGTATCATACTATAGTTTAGTATTATATGTAGTATAAAATAGATAGTATGAAAAAAATGTTGGCTTTTATCTATATGTCTACAAGAAGCACACTTTTGCCACAAAAGGTTGGTATTTAATTGTCATGGTTAATATGGAAACAAGTGAAGGGAGAGACAGTTTTAGTATATAATCAGCCAGATTTCTGTCAATTCAGCCGTTGTTCAGATTTCGTTTCCTAAAACGAAATCTGGGCCGTTGGCCAGATTTGTAGAAAGATGAGAACTTCTTATTTGGACACATTCATTTTAACACAGCAATGTGCAATTCATAGGAATATTGCCAGAAGACAATTTGAATTTAGGGTTTTATTTTGCTATGGTGGGTGATGTGTTGAGCCCTGTTAGCATTATTACCAGGAAAGGAATGCCTTTTTTATTATTTAGTATTAAGAGCTATGTTTAGTAAATGCAGCAATCCAACTGTAAGGCAAAATTCTACCAGTTAGATCATATTATGCTATTTTATAGTGCTGGCTGCAAAACATTTCTTTTTATTTTACTCTGAGATAAATTACATGTTATTTTATCAGGATATATATTTAAATATAAATGAACTTGTGTCTGTGCCTTCCACACCCATAAAAGCCTAACTCTTGCAATCTAAGTGTTGCTATGCAAAGGATTACTGGAGGTGGATATTTGGAGGAAAATTGGATACGTAAACTAGTTCTATTATACTTGCTTGTAACTTTTTAAAATAATACATAACCTTGTTAACCACTTCAATACAGGGCACTTAAACCCCCCTCCTGCCCAGACCAATTTTCAGCTTTCAGCGCTGTCACTCTTTGAATGACAATTGCGCGGTCATGCAACACTATACCCAAATGAAATTTTTATAATTTTTTTTACACAAATAAAGCTTTCTTTTGGTGGTATTTATTTGATTTTTTTGCTAAACAAACAAAAAAAGACTGAACATTTTGAAAAAAAAAATTAAAAAAATCATGTTTCATAGTTTTATAAATATGGATGAGTAAACATTCACTCTGTGTCAACCATTAACCCATCAAAGTGGCGCTATTCTCAGTAAAAAACACTGACTAATATATAAATGTCTTTGTAAAGTGCAGGCAATACAAATGCAGGCAGGAAAATTCCAGCAAAGACACAAAGGATAGGACTTGATCTGGAGTCTTATATACAGGTAGCAGATCTGATGAGTGCACCTTTCACCTTCTGTTAGGACACCCTGTGCTGCACACACCCCGCAAGGGGTTCAAACTCACTGGAACCAAGAGGTTAACAGGCCTTGGATAATATCCTCACTCTGATTACTCCCGAGGTCCTCCAGGGTTGATAGTCAAAGAACAGCAACAATGTCCACATGTAAAAAAAGAAACCCCAAATAGTTCAGTACCGTTTTGATAATTTATTGTAAATCAAACAAACAAAATGAAATAAAATAAAATGAACTAAACGAATCAGTGGGCGCAGGTAATTTCCAAGACAAGCACTATAGCTTTCGGTTGGTTGGTAATAGTAGATAACTGAAGTAACTTTTCTCAAAACACAAAGGAGCGGGCTGGATGGATGATAAACAATCACAGCTGATCAGCTCTTCATCCCGCTAGTAGTGAAAACTACTGGCTTGGAGCGTACTGCGCGTCGAACAGTCACAGCTGATCGGCACTTCCTCCCGCTTGGTTCCGGTGAGTTTGAACCCCTTGCGGGGTGTGTGCAGCACAGGGTGTCCTAACAGAAGGTGAAAGGTGCACTCATTAGATCTGCTATCTGTATATGAGACTCCAGATCAAGTCCTATCCTTTGTGTCTTTGCTGGAATTTTCCTGCCTGCATTTGTATTGCCTGCACTTTACAAAGACATTTATATATTAGTCAGTGTTTTTGACTGAGAATAGCGCCGCTTTGATGGGTTAATGGTTGACACAGAGTGAATGTTTACTCATCCATATTTATAAAATTTATTTGTATTAAGTGGCTGCTGAGAGATATCTCATTTTGAATCAGGTGACATCAGGTTAAATCACTGTGGTTTAATATTTTTCATCTTCATATACCTAAATAGCCCTAAGCGCTGAGATAGGAGGATTGTAGTAGGGCGCATTGTCTCCTTTTTTTGTGTATGTTTCATAGTTTGTTAAACAATTTTGCAAACAGGTAATTTTTCTCCTTCATTGATATGCGCTGATGAGGCGGCACGGATGGGTACTGATAGGCTGCATTGGTGGGCACTGATGGACTGCACTGATGGGCACAGATAAGGTGGCACTGGTAGGCACAGATAAGGGGACACTGATAGGCACAGATGAGGCGGCACTGATGGGGACAGATAAGGTGGTACTGATGGGCACAGATAAGGCAGCACTGATGGGCACAGATAAGGCAGCATTGATGGGCCCTGATGGGTGGCACTGATGGGTGGCACTGATGGGCACTGATAGGTGTTACTGATAGATGGCACTGATGGGTGGCACTGATAGGTGGCCCTGATGGGCACTGGTAGGTGACACTGATGGGCAGCACTGTTGATGAGGCACTGATTGGTAACATTGATAATACTGTGGGCACTGATAGTTGGCACTGTGGGCACTGATGGGTGGCACTGTGGGCACAGGTAGGTGGCAATAGTGTTCACTGGTAAGCGGCACTGTTGTGCACTGGTAGGTGGCACTGGCATGTGGCACAGGTGGGCACTGATGTGCTGGCACTGCTCTCCTTGATCGGGACTGATGTCCCTCTGACAGCCACCAGTGATCGGCTTTTTTTTTTCTCCTCACACTATCAGCGTGAGGAGAAAAGATAACCAATTACCGGCTCTGTTTACATTACATGATCAGCTGTCATTGACTGACAGCAGATCACGTGGTAAGGGGTTGGGATGCAGACGTCTATTGACGCCCTCCCGGCAAAGTAGGTCCGCGCTGTAGCTGTCATTCGGCTATAGCACGGATCTGAAGCAGTTAAATGTTGTCTTTTATGTTTGCCTGGAGTTCAACTTTAATAATTGCATAAACAAGATACTATAGAATATCAGTGCTCTGTAGTGCTACAAGCTACACAATAATACTGCAGGCCATTATTTGTGCACTGGGTACATACAAGGAATGATACTTTCAATACATTTCTCTGCTCCTTGTGAGCTGTAATGTTGTCTCTTATCTTTTTATGTTTTATTATGTGTTCCATTTTTGCTACGGTGGCAAGTTATGCTAAGCTAGCTGCCTGTTAACCTTTCTCTTCACTCTGTCTCTAGGACAATAAACCTAGACTTTAATTTACTACATTGTGATTTTGTATATTCACTGGGGAAACTATAATATCACTAAACACACATATGTACTATTCCTGCATATTATCCAAAATATTACCTATGAGTAAGTTACTCATTCATATCTTCAGGTTCATTTACGTATGTATGACTTTACCTTTCACAGACAAGATTATTGAATTACGAAAAGGAGACTTATTAATCTAGCATGAGATCAAGAAGAATAGTTAATAAATGTCCTCCTTACAGTTAACATGTATATTATCAGTTTCCTAGAAGCATTGCAAAAATCGATTAATCTGTCTAAAGTAGGGCTCTGGAATACATTTAAATGAGTGCATACAAATTGGTTACCTTGGCTAACCTTGAATCATTTCATCAGGAATTCATTCAGATGGCTTCATTTATGTGAAATATGCAAAGAGGGCTAGAGTGCCCAGTCAGTTCATAATATATAATTGATATCAAATACTTGCCATTACCTATTTAAACATTTATATTTTTGATGAATGAAAGCATAAAAAGGTAAAGGTAAAGATCACAACACTTGCTTTAACACCACATTTAAAAGGTATCTAGTCCTTAATGAGAATCTAGATGTGTCTAGATGTTTAATGCATTTTTTTAAGTTTGTACGTTCCTTTTTATAGTTTTTGATGGAGTAGGGCACAGGTAACCTCTGTCAGGTTAATAGGGAATTTACCTCTCTGTTTGTCCCGGTGTAAAAGTGTTTTGCACACATTGAAAACAAATATTATCCTTGTGAAATATTGTTGAACAAAACCCCTTTTATTACCTACATACTGTAGTGTCAATGAAGTTGACAGCCAGCATTTCACCAGTCACCCTAACATTCTCAAACTTGCACAATAACTTTCTTTGTTTTAAAAATATAAAAATAAAAACAACAATATTGTTTCATTCATAAAGTAAGCTTTTAAAGCTGAAATTCAGGCACAAAAATGCTTGCTAAAGAAGCTGAGGGTAAAGGTGAGACTGGTGAAGCATGTATCCAGACCTAAACCCTATTGAGCATCTGTGGGGCATCCTCAAACGGGGGATGGAGGAGCGCAAGGAATACTGTCCTTCAGTCTCTGAAGAGAGGGGATAATGCTCTGCTTCAGTATGCCACAGTACACGTTGGCATTCATGGTTCCCTCAATAAACTGTAGCTCCCCAGTTCCGGCAGCACTCATGCAGCCCCAGACTATGACACACCCACCAACATGCATGACTGTAGGAAAGACATGCTTGTCTTTGTACTCCTCACTTGGTAGCTGCCACACACGCTTGACACCATCTGAACCAAATAAGTTTATCTTGGTCTCATCAGACCACAGGACATGGTTCCAGTAATCCATGTTCTTAGTCTGCTTGTCTTCAGCAAACTGTTTGCGGGCTTTCTTGTGCATCATCTTTAGAAGAGGCTTCCTTCTGGGATGACAGCCATGCAGACCAATTTTATGCAGTGTGCGGCGTATGGTCTGAGTACTGACAGGCTGACCCCCCCCCACCCCTTCAACCTCTGTAGCAAAGCTGGCAGCACTTATCCGTCTAATTCCCAAAGACAACCTCTGGATATGATGCTGAGCACGTGCAATTAACTGCTTTGGCCGACCATGGCGAGGCCTGTTCTGAGTGGAACCTGTCCTGTTAAACTGCTGTATGGTCCTAGCCACCGTGCTGCAGCTCAGTTTCAGGGTCTTGGCAATCTTCTTATAGCCTAGGCCATCTTTATGTAGAGCAACAATTCTTTTTTTCAGATCCTCAGAGGGTTATTTGCCATAAGGTGCCATGTTGAACTTCCAGTGACCAGTATGAGAGAGTGAGAGCGATAACACCAAATTTAACCTTCTCCCCATTCACCTGAGACCTTGTAACACTAACGAGTCACATGACAGCGCCAAAGGAAAATGGCTAATTGGGCCCAATTTAGACATTTTTACTTTGTTGCCAGTGGTTTAGACATTAATGGCTATGTGTTGAGTTATTTTGAGGGGGCAGCAAATTTACACTAGTATGCCCCTTACACACGAGCGGGATTTTCATCGGAAAAAATCTTGCATGGTTTTTCCAACGGAATTCTGCTCAAGCTTGGCTTGCATACACACGGTCACACAAAAGTTCTCTGAACTTTCGACCGTCAAGAACGTGGTGACATACAACACTACAACGAGCCGAGAAAATTAAGTTCAATGCTTCCAAGCATGCGTCGAATTGTTTCTGAGCATGCGTAAGAATTTTGCACGTCGGAATTGGTACAGACGATCAGAATCTCCGTTCCGAACTTTTTCTGACCGAAAAATAGAGAACCTGCTCTCAATCTTTTGCTGGCGGGAATTCCGCCAGCAAAAGTCTGATGGAGCATACACACGGTCGGAATTTCCGACCAAAAGCTCACATCTGACTTTTGCTGGAGGAATTTCCGATTGTGTGTATGCGACATTAGACAAGCTGTACACTCATTACTTTACATTGTAGCAAAGTGTAATTTCTTCAGTGTTGTCACATGAAAAGATATAATAAAATATTTACAAAAATGTGAGGGGTGTGCTCACTGTTGTGAGATATTGTATATGTACAGTGTATGTAAGGGGATTCCCTTGCTGTACTATGGATGGGCCAATAGGAGGTGCTATACAGGGGGGTGTATTTAATATGTTTATATATATATGGTTTTAAATAATTTTTATGTTGGTTATGTATTAATAAATGAATTTGATTTTAAAGTGGTTTATGTCTATCTTTTTAAAGAAATACACCTATAAATTCCCACTTGGGGGGAAGTTCTTCTTCAAGGCCTCTTTCCACAGTGGAACAGCAGGACTTGTAAGAGGACAGAAAGTACTTTGACATATACAGTGGGTCACTTGAGTGAAAATCACATAAACAATTTCTGAATCCACACTGTGTAAGCACACAGTGGAGCGCAATGGATCAAACAGCCCAACAAATACAACCATTTGTCTAAAACATAAGAACCTGGTTCCCCTGTATGTCTGTGCCAAAATGAGCCAACTTTGTATTTTCTACATATATACATTTTACCATACTTGCTTGCTTATTTTATTGTATATTTCTCCAGAGTTTGGATCTGATTAAGCAGTGGAGCTTACAGCAAAAGCTGTATACACTGCTCAAAAAATGAGAGTAACACATTTTAATCAGAGTATAGTATCAAGTCAATGGGATAATGTTCTGGTCAGTTAAGTAGCAAAGGGGGTTTTTAATCAGTTTCAACTGCTTTGGTGTTAATGAAATTAACAACAGGTGCACTATATGGGCAACAATGAGACAACCTCCAAAACAGGAATGGCTTTATAGGTGGAGGCCACTGACATTTTTTAGCCCTACTCATCTAGTTTTGCATTTGGCTAGGGTCAGAGTCACAACTGGTAGAATGAGGTGATACCTGGACTCTATAGAGGTTGCACAGGCAGTCCAACTCAACATCAATACATGTCATTGGAAGAAGGTTGCTGTGTCTCCCAGCACAGTCTCAAGCGCATATAGGAGATTCCAGGAGACAGGCAGTTACTCTAAGGGAGGTGGACAGGTCCCTAGAAGGTCCTTAACCTCCCTGGTGGTATGAATATTTTGGATTTTAGGTGCTGAAAGTGGTACAATTCTTTTGCATGGAAATTTGGCGTTTTATATTGTAGGCCTGTAATTCTTAACAATAACACACGTAAATTACCAAGAGTCTAGTAGATATCCCGGGTATGATGAAGTTTGAAACACAAAATTATAAATTATAATAAAATAAATAAATATAAATAATTTTAAAAAATAATAATATAATAATAATAAAATTAATTTCCCCACGATTCACTATCGCTCAATTCTGCAAGTGTTCTAATTTACTATCGCTGTTTTCTAGCTGGTCTAAAGCCACTTTTGACGTAAAGGGACACTTTTTGGTTGCTATGGACAATCTCAAGTTTCCAGGCAGAAAGAACAGTATATATAATATAAAACTGCATGCAGGGCATTGGACAAAGCACTGGGGACAAAAGGGAAGTGAAATGATTTCATACAGTACTGTAATCTGTAAGATTACAGTACTGTATGTGTTATGATTTTTACATTTTTTGAATTTGCTGCCAGGCTCCGTCCCCATGCATCGCGACGCTCGCAGGTAACTGAGCCTGGCACAGAGACGCTTCAGAGGAGGACACAGCCTGCAGACAGTGCGGGGGGACATCGCAGGATCCTGGGGACAAGGTAAGTATACCACACCAGGATCCTGCAATGCAATCCCGAGTGTGGCTCTGGGTTACCGCTAATGGTGCTGAAATTTAACCCCGAGCCATACTCGGGAATACCGTCAGGGAGGTTACCCCATCAGCAGGACCGATATTTGCTCCTTTGTGCAAGGAGGAACAGGATGAGCACTGCCAGAGCCCTACAAAATGACCCTCAGCAGGCCTGGTGTGAATGTCTCTTACCACACAATCAGAAACAGACTTTATGAGGGTGGCTTGAGAGCCCAACGTCCTCTAGTGGGCCCTGTGCTCAACACTCGGCACAGTGTAGCTTGATTGGCATTTGTCATTGAATATCAGAATTGGCAGGTCCACCGCTGGCACCCTGTGCTTTTCACAGATGAGAACGGGTTCACCCTGAGCACATCTGACAGACATGAAAGGGTCTGGTAAAGACTGACATTAGGTATTGGGATGAAATCCTTGGACCCATTGTCAGACCCTATGCTGGTGCAGTGGGTCCTGGGTTCCCTTGGTACATGACAATGCCCTGCCTCATGTGGCTAGAGTATGCAGCCAGTTTCAGGAGGATGAAGGAATTGATACCATTGAATGGCCCCGACGCTTGGCTGACTTAAATCCAATAGAACACCTCTGGGACATTATGTTCCATCCCACCTTGCCAGGTTGCACCTCAGTCTGTTCAGGAGCTCAGCGATGCCCTGGCCCAGATCTGGGAGGAAATACCCCAGGACACCATCTGTTGTCTAATCAGGAGCATGCCCCGATGTTGTCAGGCATGCATACAAGCACGTGGGGGCCATACAAACTACCGAGTACCATTTTAAGTTGCTGCAATGAAATTTTAGCAACATTGACTAGCCTGCTGCATATTTTTTATATTTTGATATTGGGGGTGTCTTTGAATTTAGCCCTCTGTAGGTTGATATATATATTTTTTTTTCATTAAACGATGTGGCGTGCTTTGGTTCCTAACACATTACCCAGTCCATATCAGTATAGATATCCAGCATGATATTTTTTCCCACTGAGATCTGATGTGTTTTCAAAGTGTTCCTTTAATTTTTTTGAGCAGTTTAAGCATACCAAACTGAGTAATATGGAATAAGAAAGATGTTATAGCTGCAACCTATTAACCTGCACAGGGGCAGAAGGTTGTGTCAGAAAAATTATCTTTTTAATGAAAACCTTCAAGGTAAAGAATTATCATTATTATTATGCACATTAGATGTTATTTTTAACCAAGGTAGAATGGAAGTTTTAACATTTTTAATTGGCAGGGTTAGTACAGTATATATTGTGTACTTTGAAGTAGTTGTACCCAATAACTGGGCGTTAATATTTTTCTTTGATCAATTTACATCACTGAGACTCTACACATAATCAACTTTTATTATTCCATGAAAAATTGAGCTTATTTGTGTGTTTATAATGAAATAACCCTATCTGGTGACCCACATTAATTCTAGCATGCTGTATTTGTGATTACCATTCTAGATTTTAGATTAGCTATTTTCTCTGCCAGTAACTCATATGCCCGTGTCCCAGGCCTTCTTGACAGTTCAGGCCCCAGAGGACACTTTTCCTCAACCATAATCATTATTTCAATACATTACAGCATTAGGTTTCATTACATGTGATGAACCTAGATCACAAAGTGCCCAAGAGCTGGCAAAAAAACTGAACAGTTTTTACACCTAATTTCCAGTTCAGAAAGATGTTGTTGCTCATGAAAGTAAAATTACTTCTTTGCATTCACCTACTATCTGTGCTAGGATTACATTTATGCTGTTATAGAATGTATGCTGCCGTATATGTCTTCAATTTTAAGAACGGTTTTCTTCTGTATCCAATTTTAAAGGTATAATTTCTGAAACTATAACAAAGTGCCTTCCATCTGTAGGTGAGTAGGCATTCTGTAGGTTATTTGCTTTCTATAATTTACCAATAAATAATCAGGATATTCTACTATAAATGGGAATATCCAAGGACATCACAGATCTGGGAGAGAAACAGGGACAGTGTAGAGTATAGATAAAGCAGGAGGATAGGTAAGAGAAAAAGGAGGAGAGAAAAGAAGAAAGAGAAAAAAAGTAGGGGAGGCCCTCAATCAGGGGCCTACCAGGCACCCTACACAGCCCAGCCATAAGTGTGTTGTCATAAAAAAGGCTGAAGTTTGGAAGACGCAGAGAAGTCAATGTATCATGTAGACTAGCAGATAATTCCTCCATCCTCATAATGGAATTTAGTTCCTCAACCCATTCTTTGATGGAGGGGACAGTATTCAATTTCCAATGTCTAGGAATGAGTGCATGAGCTGCAGCAATGAGGAAGCGAAGACACCCCTTTTAAGTTGGGTAATAGACCCAAGTATGACAGAAAGTTGTGTCACCTCGGAAGTCTCCAGCCATGAGCGGCCCATGCTCAGGTGGCTTAACTTAAAAATGGAGGATCATAATGGGCCTAAAATGGGAGCAGGACCACCACAAGTTTAAACTGGTACCCTTCGCCTTACCACATCACTGACAGCTATGCAGTATAAAACGTGGGATCTTATGTAGAGCTATCGGGTTCCAATACTTCCTGGTGAGTAACTTCAAGTTCCTTTCCTGTGCGTGACTTGATATACTCAACTTGAATGTAAACAAAAAGGATTTGTCCCACTCCTGATCAATAAGAGAATGTCCTAATTCTTTCTCTCAGTTGCATAAATAATTGGGTTGAAAGGCATGGTATAAGCATATGTTGTATAACCTGGACACTATGGGGTGAACTTACTAAAGGCAAACAGACTGTTTTCTTTGCAAGTGCAGTTGCACCTCTGCAAGTGCAGCTGCTCCAAAGATTAGTAAATTACTTTGTAAACAATACCCAATCACATGCAAGGGAAATAAAAAAAAAAATCATTTTTTTTTCTTGCACATGATTGGATGATGATAATCAGCAGGGCTTCCCCTCGTTTACTAAGCTCTGGAGCAACTGCAGTCTGTTTGCCTTTAGTAAATCAACCCCTATGCTCAGGCAGTCTGGATCATGGTGACAAAAGAGCCTCAAATGGTCTTAAATCTCTATGGAGAGTACTCACCGCAGAGTGTGCAGGATTAACTTATTGGAATCTGAAAGCCGCCAATAATGCATGAATGAATAATGGACCAATCGACCTCCAGATATCTAACCAAACAGGAATGAGTAAGGGGACATAGTACTCATTTAAAAAATAAAAAAATACAATGTAAATAAACACATGCTTTTATTAACCTCACCACCAAACTAATTACTTCTGCATGCAGTAGCTGTCATATATTCAGGTTTGCAAACAGGACAAAACTGGCCATTTAGTTTGGGGAGCCTTAAACAGCTAGAGTTTGGGTTGAACTTAAAGTGTTTCTAAAGGCAGAAGATTTTTTACCTTAATGCATTCTACATTACATACTAAACCCTTTTCAAGTAGCTCTCCCCCAGCTCCCCTAAATACTTACGTGAGCCCGATCTTGATCCAGCAATGTACACAAGAGCTGTGGCTCTCTCCCTCTACATTGGCTCAGACACAGCAGCGGAAGCCATTGGCTTATGGACACACAGAGCCAGCTCAGGAGTGAGCATGCATGAGTGCCCCCATAGCAAGCGGATTGTTATAGGAGCAGTCAGTTGGGGGAGAGGGCAGAAGCGATGGCAGGGAACCCAAGAAAAATAAAAATATAAAGTGTATCCTTTAAAATAACTTTAACGTTGATGTAAACCTTAAGCTCATTCCTACTGTTGAGAAGTGTGAAGACTGTCTTAAGTATTATATCACATTTATATAAGGATGTATTCAGTTGTGATAAAGAACCCTATTGATAACTTCATGAATAACACCAAAACTTTAATTAGACAGCTGTACAGATATAGTATATAGTTTACTCTGATTAGTAATCAAATAGTCAGTCTATCCCACATTTAGATACAAGAAGCCTAATATAGTAGGCAGGTATGTTTCAATGCAGTAAAAGTAAATTATGGCAGATAGTAACATTTATAGATGTATTTAAAAAGCAAATGAGACAGAAATAAATAATTAGAGAAAAAACTGCCAGCCTTTGTTAACCCTAAGTGCTCAATTATCTACTCACAGACTGATTACAAGATAGATAAAACAGTAGTCATTCACTCTTTGTCTAAAGAACTAGACTATCTGATGACCCTTAAATGATTTCTACACATTTGAATCTTTCACAGTACCTTTGCATACTTGCAATGTGTTTTTTTTTTTGGTCACAAGTTAAATGTTTTATCAGTATCACGAATACAACAGCTTATGTTGAGCTTACTCCTAAGTATCCCTTTTACTTGCTCTAGATACCAAATGTACAAAAAGTGTACATTATACTAATATGTAGCTATAATTTCCACATAGCACATCCAGGAGTGTTGCTAGGATTGTGAAAGACCCAGGGCACTTTGGAAATACTGCGGAGAGAAATTCTGCAGTGCACATAGCTTGCGCCAGTGATACTGGACGTGGCCTGTTCATACAGTATTGAATAGTGGTAGTGGCTGAAAGGGAGTAGGGTAAATAGAACCTTACCTTCTCATCTAATGCATTGGGCACATATGCCAAAGTCCACAGCACTGGCCCTTTACAATGGTGGTGAATGGTAAGGGCCCCCTTCCACATGGTATTCAGTTGTGAGTGTAAAGATCGGTGGTAAATGGTGAGTACACACCAAAATGTAGGTGGTCAGTGGTGGGTGCTCTTAAAATATTTTTTGTCAATAGTGATAACTTAAACAATGCTGGTGGTCAGTTCCCCCTTTGTTGGTGGTTAGTGGAAGCTAAGTAAAATAAATCATTGGTCCTCAGTGATTACATACCTGAAAGGAAATGCATGGGTTGTGCAACACTGTCTGTGTTAAAAACCACAGCATTATGCCACGTACACACGATCAGACATTCCGACAACAAAATCCTGGATTTATTTCCAATGGATGTTGGCTAAAACTTGTCTTGCATACACACGGTCGCACAAATGTTGTCGGAAATTCCGATTGTCAAGAACGCGCTGACATACAACATGTACGATGGCATTATAAAGAGGAAGTTCAATAGTCAGTGCGCTATGCTTTGGACTCCTTCTGTTAATCTCGTGTTAGTAGAAGTTTGGTGAGAGACGATTCGCGCTTTTCAGCTTCGTGCTTTTCATATTGTTACTGCTCTTCAGTTTGTGTTTGTGGATTCGTATTTGGTTTTCAGTGAGTGCTGTCAGTTCACATCAGGTTTTCAGTGCATATTTTTATAGTACGTATTTGATTTTGAATGCGTTCTTGTCCGCTCGTTTCTGATTTTCAGCTCGCTCTTCTCAGGCATTTCTGATTTTCAGTGCGTTCTGTTAGTTCATTCTGACCAGCCGACCGTTTTCCAGCCATGTTGTGGGTACGTACTCGTCACAGAGTTCGTGCTATGCGGGGGCTTGGTGTTGGGATTCTTACTTTGACCCAAGCCCAGTCCATGAACAGGACGAGGAGGAGTTCGTGGACGAAGAATTGGTTGCTCCAGCGTGACCAATTCTCTCATATGCCTTTTTGCGGGAGATCCGTGAGAATAATCCTGATGATTTCAGGAATTATCTCCGGAAGACGGACCCCGTTTTTCACTGTTTGTTGGCTTTGCTGTCCCCTTATATTACGAAGGAGGACACCTGCATGCGGCAAGCCATCACTCCCGAGCAGAGGCTCATCGCTGCCTTGCGGTATTTGGTGATGGGGAGAAGTCTGCAGGACATCAAATTCTCGACAGGCATCTCCCCCCAGGCTCTGGGGATCATTATTCCAGAGACCTGTTCTGCCATCATTTAGGCCCCGCAGAAGGACTATATTAAGGTAAGATTTCTCCTTTAACATCCCATTCTATGTATTTAATGTTTGCTAATGTATTGTATTTTTTTCATCATTCCCTAATTACCATGATTGTAATATGCTGTGAATGTCCTCTTTGTCCTCATGCATGCTGGAAGTTTTTAAAGTTCCTTTTTTGTCCTTCATGCATATTTTCCTTCACTAACCTCCCCAGCATGCTATCCTGGGCCCATACACACCTAGTCTAGTCACTTAACAATGTATTTTGTCAGTTCCATAGTAGTGCTTTACCCTAAACACCTCCTAAAATGTGTACAAATGTTATTTGTGTCCTTAAATTCATGCATAGTGCAAGAGGCTTTTTTGGGGGGGCCAAACCCATTTGGAACCCTCCCTCCCCCAACCGCTAAGTCAACCGAAATCAATCCTCTATCTGCTGACTTTGCCAAACCCATACACACTATACCTACCTCTTTGTGGTCATATTTATAGATGAATTCACCAAAGCATGTAGTGAAAGGGCCTGCCTGAATACTTTCAAATGGTACTGTTTCAAGTTTTGTTCTCCTGTTATCTTGATAGGTAATTGCAGAATGTAAAAATGTGCTTCAATTTGTACAGTGTGTATTTATATTTTTGTATTATGACACTTCTTAACTGTCCAGTGGGCTGCCAATAGTGTAAGTAAGGAGAGGCTGGCCAAAGTAACACACATTATCTATGCATTCAGCTCTCAATGATGTGTAGAGGGTTACCTGTCCAAAACATCCCCCCCTAAAATGTTTACAATGGACCATCAGAGGGGGTGAGGAATCTGATAAGTGGACCTTATATTTTTGTCTTTAAATACTCCTTCAAATAAATGTTATACTGATGTTGGCCAAGAATGTTTGTATCTAATCTGCTTGCAATGTTATGTGCAAAAGTACTATTTTTTTCTTGTTTCACTCCACAGTTTCCTTCAACACCACAGGAATGGCAGACTGTGGCTTCCCAATTTGCCCAGTGGTGGGACTTTCCCAACTGCGAAGGGGCAATTGATGGGAAACACGTCCACATAGTACAACCCCCCAACTCGGGATCAAACTATTACAACTATAAGGGGTTTAATAGTATAGTGATGTTGGCAGTGGTGTCGGAGACATATGAGTTTCTCTATGTGGACGTGGAGAAGAATGGCCGGATGTCGGATGGTGGAGTCATTGCCCAGACCGAGTTCTACGGACGGCTCCAGAGTGGTGGCTTGGGATTGCCACCTCCGGAAGACAACGTGGCTGGTCTGCCATTCGTCTTTGTCGCTGATGAAGTGTTTGGGCTGGGTGATCACCTGATGCGGCCTTTCCCGATGAGGACCCTCACCCCGGACCAGAGGGTTTTTAATTACCAGCTGGCCAGAGCCAGAAGAGTGGTGGAGAATGCTTTTGGGATAACGGCCAGCCGGTTCCGACCTATTCCTTTTGCCAATCAACATGGCGGAATATAAATTTAACCATATAATACTTGCATGCTGCATTCTACACAACTTTTTAAGGAGAAATGCTATGAACTATGTGGCCTCAGTTGGGCCTGAGGCCAGATTTCAAGAACAAACCCTGACGGCTTGCCCCCCCAAAGCGCCTGCGAGGTCAGTCTAAAATATAGTGTAGTGTAGTATAGAGTACTTTGCGGGTAGGGGGGCCATTGATATGCCAGAAAATGTTTAAGAAACATTTTTAAAATACATTTTTAATTTAAACTGAAATAAGATTTCCTTTGATTTACTGCTTGTGTTTCTTTTAGCTGTCTCCTAGTTTCTCCAATGGGCTTTTCTTTTTGGCCATTTTCTTCAATAGTGCAAACGTAATTTCTTTGATACATGAGGTGACAATCTCTTCTTCAGCTACACACACACACCTTGTTTTTGGTGTTAATGTATGTAATGCATTAATGATAAAAATATTCATCATTTTCAGCACCATGAATTTAATTTTTTGAGTCACGAAAATGGCCTGATTGGGGCAAATTTTAAAGAACTGTGGGTGTTATTTAGTAAAGGAAAATCCACTTTGCACTACAAGTGCACTGCAAAAGTGCACTTGAAACTGCACTGAAAGTGCACTTGTAGTGCAAAGTGGATTTGCCTTTAGTAAATAACCCCCATTGTCACTGTAAACACCAAATTTCTCCAAAAACTGCTATTGAGCATTGAAAGAAGAAGCCACACATTGTTGAATAGAAAACATTTTACTCAAAGCACATTCACATGTGAGTTAGAAAAGGGTTTTTGAACAAACCAACATATTTTTAGAATAATATTTTTTTTTGTTTGACAGTAGAAATATCCTTTTTTGGGGTAAACAGGTATGTTTAAAACCATAAAACAGCACACAACTCAGGAACTCAGGATGTCACCCCTGTGAAAGCCAAATTTTGAAGATGCACACAAATTGAGAGTTAAAATGGGGATTTCCCTCCTGATCCCATGCCTAATGTCAACATGTGCTAGCTCCCATCAAGGGGGATCAATGGACGTGTTTCAGGAGTGCAACCCCTTCCTCTCAGCTACTTTAGTTGCGAGGAAGGGGTTGCACCCACAAAACGCGTACATTGATATCCCGTGATGGCAGCTAGCACATGTTGACACACTGTGTGCATCTTCATAATTTGGCTTTCAATATACTTTAAAAAAGTTAGAAAAATAATAAAAATATAAACTATTTGAATAATTTTGGTGTGTTTTAGATTCTAAAAATATAAAAACAAAAAAAACGCGCTATAAAGTATTATGAACAAAAGTGAGAGTGTATAGTCCAATATATAAAATGCCCAACAATCATAAGTAAGTGACGTGAAAATTCTTCAATAATTCATCTGTTGAAGGATGATAATTCAAATGTAACACATCTATGTGGTGAAATGCTTACCAGAGAGTAAGCTTAAAACCCAGCCTGGGCCTTTAGAAAACGATCCCAATGAGACAGGATAGGTCACTGTAAGGAAAATGGCTGCACTTTGGTTCACTATATATATTTTTGATAAGAGGCCTGGACTTTTTTTTATTATACAAGATAGGTGAAACGCTTTTTTATGCAAGGCTTTGACAATGTTTAAGTGGAAATTTTACTAAGCCAGCTGTCTGCAAAAAACAGAAAACTTGCGGTGACAAATTCTTGTGAATATGTACGGGAACAAGTTAGAACATCCCACCGCAAGTCTGGACCTAATGCCAAACGGAACCTTATCAAAAGTATCTTAAAAGGTTATTTCTATATTACACCCTTCTCTCGGAATTAAGCTAAGAAAAATATATTTTGATAAGGAAATTTTGGGTATTTTTGTTAGGTACTTTTTAAGCACGTCATACAGCAGAAATATCATTGTCTTTACATATATATCATATACCATGTAACTTGTGATACTTGCACTCTTGTGATTGGATAAGCTAAGGGACCGCCCCTTGGTTTGCCCCTAATGATGTATAATGAATTGTTGCCATATATAACATGTGAGAAAAATACAATAGATATATTATCGATATCCAACATATTGTGTGGTGTCGTTTATATCACTCATTTTCCAATCGATTGAAGAGGCCTTCTTGGTGTCTGAGTCCAGCTCGAGCAAGGAAAAGGTTTGGGGGCGCACTTGACCAGTTGACCCCTACCCTCTCAGATGGTACCAAAAGTGGGGTTCATATTCTGAAGTCCGGTGGTCAAGCCAAAGCCAAAAGAATTTTGGCCAAAGCCAAAAGGTAAGGTCTCTTTAAATTTCTTTTGCAAGGTGGTTTTCTTTTGCTTGACCGGACTTCAGAATATGTAAGGTCGGATCTGGTAAGATCAACTAGCTTGTCAAAATATAATAGGAAAATAATTGTATAAGTGTCCCCGCTAGGTTGGCCAGGACTGGTAGAATATTGTAAATATTTTACTAAGAAATAGGACTGGACATCAAGAACGTCTATGTTGTATTATGTTGTATTGAGTTATGTCCGATAAACTTAAGGTGGCCACCAAAAGTGAGAGATTTCACGTGGGACGCTGCGATAATTGTTGTCTTGGATTGTTGTTTGTGTATGAAGGATTTAGGACAAGATTGACAGCAACTTGTCCACGTGGTTACGTTAATAGAATTGGAAAAGGACCTTATTTTGAAAAAGGATATCCAAGGGTTTTGACTTTAAGGTTCAATATTCATAATCAGGTTCCTTTAAAACCAAATTTGACAGTAGCTGGTGTCAGAAGTCTGATTGAAAATTACTATAAACAACCTTATACTGTCTGTCCTAATTCATTGTTGGTCTGTGATCATAGAGATTTGTATGAATAATGGGAAATCAATTGGAAAAGGCAAGTTCTGGTGGTAAGTCAGAACAACCCACCCCAATTGATTTCATGTCTGGAAACTGTGGAAAATATTATAATGATCCATTTTGGGCACATGTACTAAAATGGGCACATAGTCTGCAAATTTCGGGATTAACTCCCTATGGACCTTGTAGCCAGAATGATTGGGAAGAAGTTACTAAAATGTGTGGGCAACACAAACAGTATAATTATCCACCGTTTCCTTTTAACAATGATTATATGAAAGAGTGTTATAAAATATGGTCTAAAGCACTGAAGGACTATAAAAAGAAATTCCCACAAACTATATACAAAAACCCGTTACGTTTTCCCACTGCACCTGATCCACTTGTAGACACTCCAAAGCCTTGTAATCCTTTTTATGATTCCCATTCCGCCCCACCTCCTTATGTTTTTCCCAAAATTGACCAACCCAAGGAGGAATCTGATAAACCTGAAACCCCCAGAGAAGTAATTGACCCAGAGAACGCTGAAACCCCCCTAGAAACAATTAAACTAAACTATTTATTTAAACTAGTGAATTATGAGACCCCCATAGAAACAAATAAACAGATAAACAGAAAAAGAAATTATATCCCTCCCTAGAATTAACATTGGGGGGATTATTGGCGATAGCTGAGGACAAGGGTACTCATTGGTTAGAAGAACAAGAAAATAAGAGACTAGCAATTAAAGAATATGTTAAGACCATGGATAAGCTATCCGAAACAGTAGACAAACACCTAGAAATAGCTAGAACTAAGGTAGAAGATAAGAAACAAAGAAAGAAAAGAAAGAACAGAATAAGTGAGTTACTAAGAGAGTCAGAGAAGATATTACCAGTGCCCTTCTAGCTGAGCCTAAGGAAACATTGCAAACCCAAACCCCCGAAAATAGTGATATGTTCCCACTCATCACCATGGGCAATACTCAAGTGCAGATTCCTCTTCCCTTGGGAACAATTAAGGAAATAAAAGACACATGCCCCAAGCCCAGTAAGGACCCTAAACAAGCAGTAAATTTTTTAAAACGGTATTGTTTAGGGGGTAGAATGTCTTCCGAAGATCTACAAATTACAATTAATGCCGTAGACCCTGACAGCACAGCAGAAATAAAAATAGAGGACTGGGTGCAAAATAGTAAATTATACCAACCAGGAGAGGATTGGGACACCTTTTGGGCAGCACTGTTGGCTCCCTGGAGGAAGGCTTAGAGACCTGAAACGCCAATCAATGATCTAATCTCCTGTAAACAGTTGCCGGGGGAATCTTTTCATTCCTTTGTCATACGATTGTATAAGATTAATGCATCCTGTGGAATAGACAGTGACCCCTTATTTGTCAGTACGGTAATGAACAATGGGGACCCCAAGTTGGCCCAAATTATAAAACTAGTAAATACTAAATGGGCGACACAGACAGCAAAAACATTTATGGAAGACATACAAACAAGGGCAGCATCTGGTGTCTTTAATTCAAAAGGAGGACTCTTTACAATAGTGGAGGACTCTGGAATAAAACAAGAAATCACACCGATGTGTACTTCTCTTCCAATGCCCACTTATGCATACAGACAACAATACCAAAACAGAGATAATATTCAACAAGCTGACCAGGGTTGTTTCAATTGTGGGGACCCATCACATTGGAAATCAGACTGTCCACACAGGAGAGGATACAGACCCAGACGCGGTAATGGCCCACCTCCGAGGGGACGGGGTAGAGGATACAATTCAGACAGGACACATAGTCAGACTAGACCAAACCCTAGAAATGACCAACCCAACCAACAAACACCAATACCCCGCAGAGGGTCCAAATGAATTGTCCAGGTAATTCTGGACATTCAAACAATAACCCATTTAGACAATAGGGATGCCCAGAGCAGGTTCCAGCCCTGGTACTTCACATGTTTACAGATCATTGGAAAATCTTACCAGAAGTGACCCTTAAGATCAAGGGTCAAGTGGTCAACCTAATGCTTGATTCAGGAGCCACAACAAGTTGCCTAAACAATGAGAAATTTTTATGTGAAGATTGTACGGAGGGTTGCTCTATAGGGATCAATGGAACTGATGTGGTACACAAAATTACACTTCTCCTAGAGGTCTGTGACTTGGAGAACAGAGTGTTAACCAAATCTAGGTTTGCAATACTACCACAATGTCCCCTATGCCTAATGGGCAGGAACCTAATGTCTAAATTGAAACTGAATATAACTTTTACAGCAGAAGGAGGGATTGTTGCCAAATCCCCTCACTGTGATTTACAGATGCCAAAAAGACAAGATTTTCTGTGTTACTTCATGTCAGTTCCTACATACTTAGAAACACATCCCATCTGGGCAAAGTCCAAAACTGATGTAGGACACATACCTTGTACACCATATGTACCCACCTTCAAACCAGACACGGTACCCACATTCCAGAAACAATACCCTTTGGCAAAAGAAAAGATCATAGGACTTCAGCCCCTGATAGAAGAATACCTAAGATTAGGTATTCTAAGGCCTATAATTAGTCCCTGGAACACACCAGTTAATCCAGTAAGGAAGGCTAACGGGGAATGGAGGATGGTGCAGGATCTTAGGGTAGTCAACAAAAGTATACAACCCTTACCCCCACTAGTGGCAGACATTACAGGGATATTCATCAATATTCCTGCACAGTCCTCCATATACACGGTACTAGACCTGTCAAACGCATTTTTCAGTATAGAAGTGCATGAGGACTTCCAAGACATCTTCTCTTTCATATGGTCCACCGAACAGGCCATTGGCCAGCAGCTAACCTGGACCAGGCTTCCGCAAGGTTATGTGGACAGTCCGGCCGCCTTCTCAATGGTGCTTAAAGCCACCCTAGATGACTGGGTCCCCCCAATGAAATCCACACTCTTGCAGTATGTTGATGATCTACTGATATGTAGTGAAAACAGGGCACAATGTGAGGTCAATTCCGAGAGTCTGATGTCGCACCTAGCACTCAAGGGCCATCTCGCGTCTAGAAAGAAGATTCAGTGGGCCTAAGAGCAGGTAGAGTACCTGGGGTGCGTCATTGCAGAGGGAACACGGATGGTGTCTCCAAAACGGGTCGAAGCCCTCACTTGTCTCGGCCCACCAAAGGACAAAGCGTCATTATTGTCCTTCCTAGGTTCAATAGTATACTGCAGGCAGTGGATACCTGATTGTTCCTACTATGACTCTCTGCTAAGGCAGGCAACAACAGCACAGGCACAGGCAAACTGGTCACATACACCCCAGAAATGACTGAAGCCTTTCAAATTCTTTTGAAATCACTGGCCTCGGCTCCGGCCCTTGGCTTGCCAAATTATGAAAAGCCCTATGCCCTATACTGTGTGGTCAGGGGTCATGCCTTTGCTGCAGTTCTAGCCCAAATGCATGGCACCCACAACCGCCCCGTAGCCTACATCCCAAAAAAACTACCAGTGACAGTCCAAGGGATGACGGGCTGCTTACAAGCGCTGGCAGCCTGTGCACTGACCGTAAAAGAAGCACAAAAGATCACTCTAGGGACGCCAACCACCCTATACACATCACACAGTGTCCTCCATTTGTTACAAAACATGAACACCCAACACATGACTACACAACGTTCATCAGGGTATGAAATCATTCTTACAAACACGCACAACTTAACTCTCAAAAGCTGTGCTGAAGTAACACCGGCAATCAAACTCTTACACGCTTTGCTAAAACTCCCAGTCACTCCCCAAGACTGTCATGACTGTACACAAGAACTTCTCACTGTCACAGCACCTCGAAGAGATCTCACTGATCTGCCTAATCCAGACTACCCTAACGTCTTTATAGATGGTAGCTGCACACGTCCAGCAGACAATCAATACAAGACAGGCTATTCGGTGGTAATGCTACGGGATCTCATTCTAGAAGATGGTTACCTTACTGGCGCAACCTCCGCACAACAAGCTGAGCTGTATGCACTCACCAGGGCATGTTTAATACACAAAGGAAAAAAGGTGAACATTTACACAGACAGCAGGTACGCATTCGGGGTCGCGCACGATTATTGTATGATCTGGTTTAGGCGCGGATTCCGCACCGCAGATAACAAAAAAATAAATAACAGTGGTTATGTGTACGATCTAATTAATGCAATACAACAGCCCGATAAATTAAACATTGTCAAAGTTAAGGGACATGCCACTGACGGATCCCTAGAGTCACAGGGAAACGCTCTAGCAGATAGAGTAGCAAAAGCTGCAGCAGAAAGACAGCCTCAACCACATGACACAAAGCTCTTATTATTCCAGAATGACTTTAACACCCCCTCGTTTCAACACACATCTGCACTCTTGCAAAACAGGCATCGGCTGATGACCTGGACTACTGGACCGAGGTGGGTTTGACCAGAGACCCTACAGGTCTCTGGACAAACAAGGAGGGAGTCATAGGGATACCTTGAGCAGCAGCGCCCCTATTGCTGTCTTATCTCCACGGCCCAGGACATATAGGACCTAGACCACTCTTAAAAAAGTATGAAGACTGTTTTAGCACACGCAAGGCATATGAATTAGTACAACAGCTTGTCTCCTCCTGTCTGACCCCAACATGGGAAACATGGACATTTGCCACCACCATTAGGCCCACTACAAGACTTACAGATAGACTTCACACATATGCCCAGGCAGAGGGGTAATCTCAAATATTTGTGCGTGTTGGTGGACAAATTTTCAGCTTGGCCAGAGGCAATACCCGTTACAGGGGAAACCGCAGGCATTGCAGCCCGGTGTCTGATCAATCATTGGATCAGTCGATACGGACTTCCTGCCACCATATACTCTGACCAAGGTCCAGCATTTACTTCAAAACTGGTGAAAGAATTGACAAGGGTATTAGGGATACAGTGGAAGCTACACATCCCATACCACCCACAGAGTTCAGGGGTAGTGGAAAGAATGAATAGAACAATCAAGGACAAATTAAAAAAAGCTACTAACGATACCATGAAGGACTGGCTAAAATACCTGCCAGGGGTCCTCTTCCAGATAAGAACCACCCCCCACAGTAGGACAGGCTTATCCCCATATGAAATACTAATGGGAAGACCAGCCCAAAAGAAAGCAATTGAGGGAGAGGAGGTTAATCTTTATTCCTTACAGGAAGAGCACGTGAAACATTTGGTAAGTAGCCTTACTGAAAACTACGACAAGGTAGCTGTCACTTTTCCTCCTCTTTCCACAGAACCTACACACCCCTTCATACCCGGAGACAAAGTCTTGATAAAGCAGCTTGCAGCAAGGAAGGTACCAGGGCCCATCTACCAAGGACCATTTGAAGTACTCAAAGCAACCCGAACTGCCATCCTCACAGACCAAGGACCACAATGGATCCACGCATCAAGGATAAAGAAAGCACCAAGCCTGGAAACAAGCCAAGGACCACGAAAGAAAGAGAAACCAAGCCTAGAAGCAAGCCAAGGACCACAAAAGAAAGAGGCATTGAACTCAAACCCCTGCCCAAGCCCTCTACTATCTCCACCCGAAAGCCCCCCAATTCCCCCTGAAAGCCCCCCAACCCCCCCAATCCCTAGAGATCTTAAGCAATCCCTCTGCAGCACCCTCCCTAGAGGACTTGGGAGCCCTAGAAACCTTAAGCAAACCCCCTGCAGCACCCTCCCTAGAGGACTCAGGAGCTCCAGAGACCTTAGACCTAATGACATTCGAGTAGTAGATGTTCAGGTATTTCCCCCAGGTTCCCAGGACCCACCTGAACAGCTCTGGAAATGTACCACTCAAATAATTTTAGTCTTTGCCATCCTGGTTACTTTTAAGATTATTCTGATAACTACCTTTGTATGTTGGATGACTAACAGTTGTAATTTTCAGCTCCCCTCTAATTATACTAACCGTACTCGGCGAGGTTTTATGGGAAATCCTATTTATCCCTGCTGCACTCAGATAGCCGGCCAGATGTCCAAAGCCCAATCTCAAGCCATTACGGGGTATCATATTCAAAGGAGGGATGGGAATTGTCACATAGCAGCCATTGTCTTTACAGCCAAATATAAGGGAGTAGAAAGGACTTGGTGTATGAATCCCAATCATAAACAAAGTCAGAGCCTGGTGTTTAAAAAGGCCAAACTCAGAGATATAGGAATCAGCCAAGTTATTCAAAATAAAACATCAAACTACGCTCCCTTTGCACCATTAAGTGATACTAGTATGAAAAAGGCCCCCAAATCAGAATTCCAATTTCTAGAATCCAGAAAGGAACTCCTAAGACCAGACTTTAGAAGTATTAATAATGGGGCACAGCTAGATCCTGAAACTTATTCAGTACCAGACTCAATTCCTCATCATTTCATAATGATGCATGCTTTCGCAAGAAAGCAGAATTACTCAGAATGCTGGGTTTGTTCCCATATGGGAACTGGCCGACGCTCAGTTCCGATGGTTGGAAGGCCAGTGACCCTAGAACAGCTGCTAAACATCACTCAACCCATTCCCCCTGAGAGCATCACAACCAATAGTAAACCCCTTCTCTTTACAGGATACACAAGGAGTCCACAATTTTGTTTTCTTAATGGAGTAGGTAAAGACCTGTATAACGGTAGATTTTGCAGAGACACAGTAGTAAATTTTACACTGGTGGATTTGGGGCTCATAGCCAATGGGACACTAGATATAGAGGGACTTCTCACACACAACATAACAGACCCTGATGAACACATTGGGAACATGTCCTCCTACAGTATTTCAAATTGTATGAAAGGGAATAGCTCGGTCACAGAATCTTGGCTCATCAGCACACATATGAATAGTTCATGGATGGAGGAGCGGGAGGATGAGGCACCCTCCATAGGGGACTGGATGTGCCTAGTGGGATTAAGGTTCAACCTACATTCATCTGGGGATGTACCCACCCCTCATATGCCCCACGGATAGATGGTGTGCTGCGGTCTTTGGTGCCACACTACCATCCCATACCCCCTCGATAGAAAGACTTCAGGATGGTGCACCCTGGTAGAAATGATTCCTTTCATGGTTGCTACTCCAGAGGACTCCCCTGTTGAGATGATACCAGCCCATGGTCATTTAGAGTTTGGGAGGCACAAAAGAGAGGTCACAACCTGGTGGGACAAGGTATTCGCTTCCATGGGAGGGGCAGGCATGTACAATGCACTAACAAAGGTAGATGAGTTTGGGGAACTAGTAGATTCCTGGATAAATAAAACATCAGCTGATGTGGGCTTCATCAATGAGGAATTGAGGAAAATCCTGTTTGAACAAGAAATAATCAAGCAGCGTCAAGAGAGGATGATGATGGTACTGACAGGACTATGTGATGTGACAGGGGATAAAAGCCTATGTTGCACATATATGAACAACTTAACCAAACCCAGTGAAGATTTAGAGGTACCAGATTATTATGATATAATTAAAGGACACCAGGAGGAGAGAGCAAAGTTGCAGACACAAATGTGGAGACTGGGAGACTCTTGGAACCCACTCTCAGGAATTGGGGGGTGGTTCGGATC
This sequence comes from Aquarana catesbeiana, assembly GCF_042186555.1. Lineage (NCBI taxonomy): Eukaryota > Metazoa > Chordata > Amphibia > Anura > Ranidae > Aquarana > Aquarana catesbeiana. Next base: position 361,627,285 of record NC_133324.1, on the reverse strand, counting down.
ATTTTGGGATAGTGTAATGGGTTTCTTTAAAAAGGCAGGCATGATATTGATCATGATAGTACTCCTGGGTATCACCATTTATGCCACTATCAAATTCCTATTTTACATTACCAGTAAAGTCCCTGACATTGCAGCAAAGATTAAACTGGACTCTGAGCTCAAGGAAACCATGGCTATGTTCTACATTGACCCCCTCTACATTGAGCCAGAGGAAGCCACGGCTATGTTCTACACAGAACATACCTGGTACTCCAAACATTAGGGAATTAATGATCAGGGAGAATGAAATCCTCCCTGATCAAAGAAGGGATTGTAAGGAAAATGGCTGCACTTTGGTTCACTATATATATTTTTGATAAGAGGCCTGAACTTTTTTTTATTATACAAGATAGGTGAAATGCTTTTTTATGCAAGGCTTTGACAATGTTTAAGTGGAAATTTTACTAAGCCAGCTGTCTGCAAAAAACAGAAAACTTGCGGTGACAAATTCTTGTGAATATGTACGGGAACAAGTTAGAACATCCCACCGCAAGTCTGGGCCTAATGCCAAACGGCACCTTATCGAAAGTATCTTAAAAGGTTATTTCTATATTACACCCTTTTCTCGGAATTAAGCTAAGAAAAATATATTTTGATAAGGAAATTTGGGGTATTTTTGTTAGGTACTTTTTAAGCACGTCATACAGCAGAAATATCATTGTCTTTACATATATATCATATACCATGTAACGTGTGATACTTGTACTCTTGTGATTGGATAAGCTAAGGGACCGCCCCTTGGTTTGCCCCTAATGATGTATAATGAATTGTTGCCATATATAACATGTGAGAAAAATACAATAGATATATTATCGATATCCAACATATTGTGTGGTGTCGTTTATATCACTCATTTTCCAATCGATTGAAGAGGCCTTCTTGGTGTCTGAGTCCAGCTCGAGCAAGGAAAAGGTTTGGGGGCGCACTTGACCAGTTGACCAGTTGACCCCTACCCTCTCAGTCACACTCGCGCCGTGTGTTCAGGTCCAAAAAGGGTTACCCAAAAGTATATAACAAAAACATAGCGTAATACTGATACCATAAAAAACTCAAAAAAAGAAGAAAAAAATGGTGAAACACTCAACAAAACCAAAATCATATATAATCATATAAACATCCAGTGTCATAAATACACATGGGAATGTTAGGTGAGTAACATGCAAACATGCAATAAAGTGTGTGTTTTAGATTCTACCTAAAACATCAATGATGTTTTTGAGTCTTTTTTTCAACATCATTGATGTCTTCCTTGATCTTCTGTAAATCCCTATTGCACACCATGATCTCCCTGATGAAGACATGTGCACTTGCACTTGTGAAATTAGTTTCTTCCTCTGCAACATCCACATCACCTAAAATTAAAAAAACACACCATGTATTATAAATATGCAGGCGTACATATATTACCTGAAGCTGTGGTCTCAGACACTCACCTGTTGTGGTCACTATTTCGCCCACTTCATAAACCTCTCCTTCCTCCACATCCTCTTGTTGTGGTGTGGGGATTTCCCCTTCTTTAGAAGGTTGTGGGTCCCTGGTGTCATCTGATGTCCCAAGTCTTTTTTCCCCGTATGTGAATAAAAAAAAAGGTATACTTAGCACACAGATATTTGAGGGCAGAAATAGCAATATGAAACATTGCTTGGAAGTGTCTTCCAATTGTCTGTTTTGGCAGAGTTCCAAGCTCATGACATGATTTTTTCCCTTTCTTAAAGCTGGAATACTTACCTTTTTTGGTAAAGTATCACACATGTAGAGACCCCTAGTATCCACTGGAGCACCTGTGTGGCAGACCCTAAAAAGTTTGTTCTGGTGTCCCACACTCCTGCGTCCAGATGTGTAAACAGCTGCTGAGTGTCCTCTCCTTACAATGAATCAAGTTTGCATTTCATTCTAGTTACAAACCCATCTAAACAACAATGTACTAAACTTCTTTTAATACAAATAGGCATGAATAAATGTAGTTAACCTGCATCTGCCAAAAGCATCGTATTAGTGAGCGAACGAATGATGTTTACTACGAACGATTACTATGCCCACGAACCTGAAACTTGCCATTTTAAACTGTACAACAGTAAAGAAAAGCACATGGAGCAGCACGAACGTAATAATAATAATAATAATAATAATAATCATAATAATAATAGGAACACACGACAAAATACTTACTTTTTTGCAGCACTCTCTTGATTCTTCTGTACTGATCCTGCTCCCTCAATTTGAGATCTGACCCTCATTTCATCAGTTGATCCTTGGATCACCGTACCCCAAAAGTCTTCTGCAGACTTCTCACAACTTTAGTCATGATCTTGGCCTTTCTCACATTTGGGTTTGGGTAAGGTCCATGCTTCCCGTCATAGTCGGCCCTCTTCAAGATGTCCACCATCTCCACCATCTCTACAAAGGACATATTTGAGGCCTTAAATCTCCTCTGGGATCGGGACGTTTGTAGCTCTGGGCTTTCATCATCCTCCTCGCTGCTGTTCTCCTCTGCATGCACTTGCACTTTCTTAGCCATGTGCTCTCCCACTGTGCCAAAAGAGAAGGGGCGGGGAATAGACTAGGAAGAAGGTCAGGGGTGGGCAGAGTTTCACATATGTGCAGTGTATATAAAGCATAACATGCATGCGTCGTATATACAATCAGTGAGCGGAGGATGGAGTAGCGTAAGCGCGAACGTGATAGCGAAGGTACATTTTGAACTTGGGGCATCAGTGGTCTATACTGCTTCTAGATTGAGGCCTATATTGGGACAAGATTAGGATAGTTTAGCCTGACATTAGGGTTTGTCTTGTGTTGTGTCTTGCAGAGAAAATGGATCGATTCAATGATCATGACTTCCTCCCCCAATTCATTGATATGTACAGAGAGCTGCCCTGTCTGTGGCAGGTGAAACACACCTTTTATACTAATAAAAGAAAGAGGCAGGCAGCGCTGGATCAATTGCTGGAATTGGTGAAGCCGCAGATCCCCACGGCAAACATCAACTATTTGAGGGCCAAAATTGGTGGCCTGAGGAGCACATATAATAGGGAGCGCAAGAAGGTCCAGGATTCCATGAGATCCAGGGCAGCAGCAGATGACATTTATGTCCCCAGGCTGTGGTACTATGACAGACTGTGGTTTTTGTCAGACCAGACTGAAATCAGGACATCACTCTAAACCCTTCCTTCCACACTTCCTTCCACTCTTCCTTCCACCTCAAATGAGGCTTCTGAAGTCCAACCTGGGCCTTCCACCCAGGAAGAAGATGTAGAGGAGCCCAGCTTGAGTCAGGTATAGCATTGTTTAACATATTTCTCAAAATTGTGTTTGATTGATAAACAATAAACTAAAACTATGTCCCATTTTCATACACAGGAAAGCCTCATCCAGGAGGAGGCTGTGGAAAGTGGCAGCCAGGACGTGGTGGGGGAAAGTGGCAGCCAGGAGGTGGTGAGGGAAAGTGGCAGCCAGGAGGTGGCGGGGTAAGTGGCAGCCAGGAGGTGGCCAGGCCCAGTAGCCTGACCGAAACCCAGGTTCCTCCCCTCTGCCTTCCATCAAAAAGGCCCAGAAAGGGGAGTAATGTGGAGGAGTCAGCGCTTTCTTTGATTCGGGAGGCTACTGCGGCCCTCAGAACCACCCCCAATCTTCAAGAGGCCTATGCCTGCATGGTAGCCAGCAAAATGCAGGAAATGGAGGTGGGCCAATGCCTATTTTGTGAGGAAGTGATCTATCTGGCCCTAAATAAGGGTTGGGGGCCGAAATCACAAGCAAAACCCACCTGTGTGAGTTGGACCATCCTCCTCCTCCTCCGCCTCCTGCCACAACTCCAACGGAAGAGCCGTAGCCTGGAAGCTAGCATGGAAGGAAGCATGTAAGGAAGACAAGAGAGTGATGGCCTGGGTTCAGTCTGGTCTTACAGAAGACGCAGGCTGTTGTATGACCACAGCCTCGGGTCATATATGTCATCTGCTGCTGTTCCTGATCTCTCGGAGTCCTGGACCGGATTGTGCTCCCTATTACATGGACTCCTCAGGCTAACGATTTTGCCTGTCAAATAATTTATGTGTGCCCTGGGGTACAAAGGCTTCACCAATTTCACCAGTTTATTCAGCGTTGCCTTCCTCTTTATTTTGTTATGATCCCTAATAAATGCCTAGTTTATTTTCACAAATACTTGGCTATGTGTTTTAGTTCAAAAAAGGACAGTTTGTTTGTGAGTAGGCAGGGACATTTCAAAAATACAATGTTAAATTAATAAGGGACACCAACACCAAACGACCTCCTTGAGGTTAAAAAATACAAGATAATAATGGTGTTGTGGTAACTTGACACACAAAATGACGAAAAATATTATGGAGACCACTAGAAAAAAAAACAGGAGATCTTGAGAAAAAAATGATTAAAAAGATCACTATAAAAATAAATTCTAAACATTATTATGGAGATCTGATGAAAAAAAAATATATTATTCAGGAGGTCACGAAAAATAATAAAGAAATCAGTTTGTGAGAACTCTGTGTGAATATCAGCAGCAAAACAACTTCATTGTTCTAGCATTCTAAAGAAGAAGAGAATGCGCTGCATTAAAAGATTAAAAATTTTGCAGCGTGACGAATGTGCTATCACCATTACGAACACTATTGTTACCAGAGTGAGCGCTTCCATCTCATACTTGATTCAGAGCATGCGTGGAATTTTGTACGTCAGAATTGTGTACACAGGCTTGAAATTTACGACAACGGACTTTGTTGTCGGAAAATATGAGAATCGGCTCTCAAATTTTGTTGATCGGAAATTCCGACAAAAAATGTCCGATGGAGCCTAAACACGGTCAGAATTTCCGACAACAAGCTCACATCGAACATTTGTTGTCGGAAATTCTGATCGTCTGTACGCAGCATTTTTAAGGAAGAAAAAATCTGGACGGCCGCACTTCCGTGTAGAAAAAAAACAGATTTATTGTAATAAAAATTAAATAAATGTAAAACAAGTCACATCACAAGTAGATGAAGGTCACATCAACCGATGCTTATTTATAGCTAAGTTGAAGGTTGTTAAACATGAATATATAGCAGGTAAGCAATTACAAACACCTGAAACACCTGACAGAGTAAGGCTCGATTCACACCTATGCATGTTGCTTTTGAGCATTTTTGGAGGTTTTTTTTTCATGCTTGCCACGTTTTTGAGCAGCGTTTTTGTAGCGTTTTTGCGGCGTTATTGCCGCGTTTTTGCCGCGATTTGTGTTTTGCGTTTTTTTTTTTTTTCATTTTTTTTTACAGTCTTAAAAAAAAATTACAAAAAAAAAAATAAAAAAAAAAAAAAAAACGGCAAAAACGCACCAAAAACGCACCAAAAACGCTGCAAAAACGCTGCAAAAACGGTGCACTTGCGTTTTTGATGCTTGTCCATTGAAATCCATTAAATGCAAAACGCTGCTTTTTGCATGAAAAAAGTCCCCGACCCTTTCCAAAAACGCAGAGATACAAAAAAGCATTGATGTGAACATGTTCCATAGGAACCCATGTTAAAAAATTCCCATGCATTTCTGCAAAATGCAAAATGCATCAAAAAATGCGCTAGTGTGAATGGAGCCTTAAAGGCAAAAAAAAAGGAGAAAAAACTGAAAGAAACAAAGTGCTCCACCCCTATTACATGTTTAACCTTCAAAAACCCAGAAAACGTGAATTGCTAATAAGAAAATGTGTATAGTTAAAAGAACTCTAACATTCCTATAAAATTCTGGTTTTATGATCGCAAAGTTTGTATCAAATATTTTATATTTTAATAAATCCTACTAAATGCATGCGATTCACAAACACATTGTAGTGTGCCACAGAATTAACCCATGGACATATGTCTAAAGAAGGGAAAAAACAAAAAATATATTCAACATAACATCAATATAACAGAAATATATAGATCTATGCGTAAATATGTGATTTCCCTTCATGTTCCCGCAATCTCGATCAAAAAATGCAATAAAATGTTTATCCTATAGAAGCATGATGACCAAGGTGCATTTAGAAGATACCAAAACAGTGTCCACATTGTTAGATTAAATAAAAATAGGGAAAAAAAAAACGGGAAAAAATTAATTAATAAAGCTGCCCTTATAGTGAATCATATGGAACACTGCATGGCCATCCAAACAAGACATGCAACAATACAAACATGTGCAATAAAAGCTCGAACTAATGACAGTTACAACCGTTAAGGACATCCGAAATAACATGATGGACATATAAAGCTAAAGCTATATACTCAAAGTCTAGCCCACTTAAAAACAGAATCACAAACTCTGTCTTTTCACTATCCTAAAGTGAAACCTTATATAAAATAAGATATCAGAGATAATCGGTCTATAACAGACAAATATCGAAACAAACTTGAGCAAGAAAGAAAGGAAAAAGCCATCCCTTGTAGAACATCGCGCTGCCAGCCTGAAGAGCAAGCTGTGCTCGAGGCAAAGAGTCTCGCTCCACATGCTGCAGCGCACAGAACCCAAAAACCTTTCAAATCCATCCCAATGCTAAATTATCTGGATCAAAACAACACCCTTATATATATGTGCTATTGGATGGGTAACATAGACAGAGAGATAACCCGTCAGAATAGACTAGCAACCGTGATAACAATATATATCAAAAACAACTCTATTAATATATGGCAAAAACGAAGAGAAAGGTTACTAGCACAGCCCGCATCTGTCCCAAAAGTATCCATCTGTAAAAAACATTTATGAAAAAGGACACATTCTGGCAAATAAATCAAAAGAAAAAAGAAAACAAAAAAGAACAAGAGAAAGAAAAAAGAAGAGAAAAAGAAAACAAAACAAGGGGTAATCAAAGTTCAAGAAACTCCCATCCTCAGCGTGTGAAGTGAGCTGCACTGTGAACGCAAGAGTCTCACTCCACAAGCTGCATCATACAAGTCCCAAGAAAGTTAAATAAATCCCAAAACTGCATTGTGTAAACTCAAAACCAATGAAGGGTAAGCAGTAAAGCCATAAAGGACAGTAGAGATGAGAAGATGAAATATAAAGTGGGCTGCAAACCATATAAACTCTAACCCATCCTTTAAAAATAACATGAAAAATATGAAAAATGTTCTCAAATTAAGGATGTTGCTTTGACCTCACCAAAAGGCAATACGTATAGCCCCATATATAGAAATACAGCACCTAGGTAAATTTAGGACTATCCCAATGTGGTTTATTAATTTTCTCGATCCCCCAAATGACAAGACTTCTAGTATCCTTCTGGTGATGGACATTCCAGTGTCGTGCTACATTGGTAGAATGATTTTTTGTAATGTCATAGAGGTGATCGTAGAGCCTCTCTCTCAACCTACGATTAGTTATACCAACATACTGTACTTTGCACGCTGAACAAGTGATAACATATACAACATACCGTGTGTTGCAATTTATAAAGGAACGAATCCTATGGATATTGCCAGTGGAGTCGATGTAACGGTATTACCTTTATGGATGTAAGAACAATATGAGCATCCACGGCCTCCACATCCAAAGGTGCCCTGAAAGGATAGCCAAGTATTGGATAGACTTACACTGGAAAAAAGACTGGGTGATAATAAACTACCTAAAGATGGGGGTCTTCTGGAGACAGTGCGAATCCCTTTCTGAAGAATGTGAGAATATGCTGGGTCGTGATGTAAAATTGGAAGATACTTAGTAACTATCTTTTTAATTTTATTAAATTCTACACTGTAGGCGGTAGAAAAGGTAGGAATCAAGTTACATTTTTTATGCCCCGTACACACGGTCGGATTTTCCGATGGAAAATGTCCGATCGGAGCGTGTTGTCGCATATTCCGACCGTGTGTGGGCTCCATCGGACATTTTCCATCGGATTTTCCGACACACAAAGTTGGAGAGCAGGAGATAAAATTTTCCGACAACAAAATTCGTTGTCGGAAATTCCGATCGTGTGTACACAAATCCGACGGACAAAGTGCCACGCATGCTCAGAATAAATAAAGAGATGAAAGCTATTGGCCACTGCCCCGTTTATAGTCCCGACGTACTAGTTTTACGTCACCGCGTTCAGAACGATCGGATTTTCCGACAACTTTGTGTGACCGTGTGTATGCAAGACAAGTTTGAGCCAACATCCATCGGAAAAAATCCTAGGATTTTGTTGTCGGAATGTCCGAACAAAGTCCGACCGTGTGTACGCCCTATTAGAGTTGGAAAGTTTGTGGGAGGTTTTATCGGTTAACAGTTTGTCTCTAGGGACCTGATTGGCTATTCTAAGGCCTCTATTAATGATGGATTTTGAATAACCCCTGGACTCAAACCTTGCTGACATAAGTGATGATTCCTGATCAAAATCAAATTGTTTACTGCACAGTCTTTTTAACCTCAGAAACTGGCCTACTGGGATGCTGTTAATCGTATGGCTGGGGTGGCCCGAATCCGCTCATTGTAAAACATTGCCTGCACTGGGTTTTCTAAAGAGACTGGAGACTATCCTACCATTCTCGCCTGTTAAATTAACGTCCAGAAAATCTATGGTTTTAGGATTCATGGTGCCAGTAAATTTCAAATTTAGTTCATTGTCATTTAGAAATTTTACATAGTGACACAGTCAGTCAGGTTGAAAACGAGACACTAATCTATCTGATTTAACCAATAACTAATACTAATTAAAAAATATTATTATAATTATCCACATAAAGATACAGGTCATCATGGCTTCCCTGATGGGTAACGTGATTCAGTGCACATCCTGCTTTATGTTTGCACACCTTGCACAACAAGTTGTTTGTTTAGAAGCCCAGATGCTGGAGCTTAAGAATCTACTGGCAGCACTTCAGAGCATTAACAACTTGGCAAAGAGTTTGGACATCAATCATCAGGTGCTGACTGGGGCCAGTATAGATAATCAGAAAGATGTAGAGGAGGTGGGTCACAGTTGGAAGATGGGGTAAAGAGGAAAGTGTTAGAGAGGCTAATCCTGAGTTGATACATACCAATAAATATGCTTGGTTGCATAATATTGATATATAGCATCTGGGGGGATGACTGCTCCAGTAAAGATAGAAACAGATGTTTAGGCAAAGAGAGGCAGATACTGGTGGTAGGGAACTTGATTATTAGGACAGAGAGATGATCTAAAGAGTTTGATGATGATCTGAGCAGTTTGCTGTTTACTAGTATCTCACAAAAGTGAATACACCCCTCACATTTTTGTAAATATTTTATTATATCTTTTTATGTGACAACACTGAAGAAATGACACTTTGCTACAATGTAAAATAGTGAGTGTACAGCTTGTATAATAGTGTAAATTTGCTGTCCCCTCAAAATAACTTAACACACAGCCATTAATGTCTAAACCGCTGGCAACAAAAGTAAGTACACCCCTAAGTGAAAATGTCCAAATTGGACCCAATTAGCCATTTTCCCTCCCCGGTGCCATGTGATTCGTTATTTTTACAAGGTCTCAGGTGTGAATGGGGAGCAGGTGTGTTACGTTTGGTGTTATCGCTCTCACTCTCACGTACTGATTACTGGAAGTTCAACATGGCACCTCATGGCAAAGAACTCTCTGAGGATCTGAAAACATGAATTGTTGCTCTACATAAAGATGGCCTAGGCTATAAGAAGATTTCCAAGACCCTGAAACTGAGCTGCAGCATGGTGGCCAAGACCACACAGTGGTTTAACAGGACAGGTTCCGCTCAGAACAGGCCTCGCCATGGTCGACCAAAGAATTTGAGTGCACGTGCTCAGCATTATATCCAGAGGTTGTCTTTGGAAAATAGACGTATGAGTGTTGCCAGCATTGCTGCAGAGGTTGAAGGGGTGGGGGGGGGGTCAGCCTGTCAGTGCTCAAACGCTGTACACTGCATCAAATTGGTCTGCATGGCTGTTGTCCCAGAAGGAAGTCTTCTAAAGATGATGCACAAGTAAGCCTGCAAACAGTTTGCTGAAGACAAACAGACTAAGGACATTGATTACTGGAACCATGCGCTGTGGTCTGTTAAGACCAAGATAAACGTATTTGGTTCAGATGGTGTCAAGCGTGTGTGTCGGCAACCAGGTGAGGAGTACAAAGACAAGTGTGTCTTGCCTATAGTTAAGCATGGTGGTGGGAGTGTCATGGTCTGGGGCTGCATGAGTGCTGCCGGCACTGGGGAGATACAGTTCATTGAGGGAACCATGAATGCCAACACGTATTGTGACATACTGAAGCAGAGCATGATCCCTTCTCCCTTCAGAGACTGGGCCACAAGGCAGTATTCCAACATAACGACCCCAAACACACCTCCAAGACGACCACTGCCTTGCTAAAGAAGCTGAGGGTAAAGGTGATGGACTGGCCAAGCATGTCTCCAGACCTAAATCCTATTGAGCATCTGTGGGGCATCCTCAAACGAAAGATGGAGGAGCACAAGATCTCTAACATCCACCAGCTCCGTGATGTCATCATGGAGGAGTGGAAGAGGACTCCAGCGGCAACCAGTGAAGCTTTGGTGAACTCCATACCCAGAGGGTTAAGGCAGTGTTGGAAAATAATGGTGGCTAGACAAAATATTGACACTTGGGGCCCAATTTGAACATTTTCACTTAGGGGTGTACTCACTTTTGTTGCCAGCATTTTAGACATTAATGGCTGTGTGTTGAGTTATTTTGAGGGGACAGCAAATGAACTCTGTTAAATAAGCTGTACACTCCCTACTTTACATTGTAGCAAAGTGTAATTTCTTCAGTGTTGTCACATGAAAAGATATAATAAAATATTTACAAAAATGTGAGGGGTGTACACACTTTTGTGAGATACTGTATATACTGTATATATATATATATATATATAGTCATACACTCTGGCTTTTATTGCTGGAATATAGAGGTATTAGACACAGTATATAGGATACAATATAGTATACTTCCTTTAGCCCTGAGTGAGCCCCCTTGTCGGGGAGAGATAGGGGGTGACAGGATGGTTATTTGACACCGGGGCTGCGATGCATGGCACTCAGTTCCCTTCCCCCCTTTCCCTTTAAACAGACTTGGGATCGGGGTCTTGCCTCCTAAGGCTCGGCCTCATGATGTGACGCCCTACTCAGGGCGTCATCATGCCTGAACATGGATCAGATTCCTCCTTTCTATCTAGTTGGGGCTGGGACTTGCTTGGTTCCTCAGGGGATTCGCATGCCACGGATGGAGCCAAAACTTGTTGCCACTTCCCACCGCATTGGCAGGTTTTCATGACGTTGGTGGGGACCTGCCCCTTATTGGGGATAAAAGCAGCGCGGGCTGGCCAGCTGACCATTTCACATGGGCCATTCACACGAGAGGGATCCCAGGCATGCTCACATCCACAGAATCGCACACAAGGTAACTGAGTCTCACTCATATCTACACATAACACTCTTCAGGTGCATTTTAGTTTCACATTTTATAGTTCACCATTATCATGGTGTGCACATAGTCACCACATGGTGGTTTTGGTTTTGGTATCATTTTTGGTGGGTATATGCATACACATCTCACTTGGCTGTAGTCCCTTTAGTTAGCACACTTCAGATCATTGCAGTAATTACACAATATTCATCACCTTCACTCACTCACTGGTATAGGTTCATTCCATTAACAGTTTATTTATTTCACATGGTTTCATCCCCATATCCTTGCAGAGCAGTATGAAACCTACACAAGATTCACATGGTCATGATATGATCACCTGGCTGCTGTCTCTGGTCTGGATGGGATAACTCAACTCCACCCCGGGGGAGATCATCATCCCTGTCCCTTGTCCTCCCTAGGACACAAGTTGGGCATCCCCATTGGGCTGCATTGTAAGTTATAGACCTTTTTTTGAGAGATGGTTCTCCGTTTAAAGGGTATCCTATATTTATAGATATGTTATTGATTTAATTTCAGAGCATCTTACTCCTGATGATTGGTGTGAGCCATTAAATGTGTGTCGAGTATACATCAAACTGATGCCCAGACAAGTTTGGCTCACTAAGAGCAATTGCTTATGTTTATTTAATTATTATCAATGGATGAGCATTTTATGAAATTTTATGAAATTGTACTGCTAATCATGTTGTATTTTACTTCATACAAGTGAAGTTATTTACAGTATATTGTGTCCTTTACTAAAGATTGACACTTTTTAACTTGATTTGTAATCAATAAATAATTAAATGATCAATATGAACAAGGTATTAACTCAGTGACATGCCTCATACAAAGTTCCATTCCTTCCTCCTTTTTTGTCTAACATATATTAGGGATGGAGGTTTGCCACTGCTATGATCAGGTTGTGTCAGGTCGCATCACTGTATGATAAAGATTAGGTTGACAGACTATTGGATAAGAAAGACCCAGCTGTCAAATTGCATATTGGTACAAATTACAAAATTAGAGGAAGATTTATAAAAAAAAAATATTTCAGAGACTTAGGTATCAAATAAAGAAAAAGGGTCTCCAAGGTGTTATTTTCAGAAATTCTTTCTGTGCCATGTGAGACCCCAGAGAGGCAGTGGGGGCTTAGGGTGTTAAACAATTGGCTGAGAAACCAATTGGTTGGTTTCTGGATCTAATGTAGGGACTGATTGCACATGAATGGGAAGGTACAGCTATTTTAGGGGAAAAATGGTTACAAGGATGTAAGAGTTTTTAAACTAGTATCTGGGGGAGGGATCAAAATAGTATATGCAACATGGAGAATAAAGATCTTTGGGAGAATGAGGTATAAAGGGGGTGTAAAAGTGGGGGAAGCCAGACTCAAGCTAGATGGTAGAGAACTTGCATCACTTACATTCAATACAAAATGAAGTAGTAGAATCAAGTTATCACTTAAAAAGTGTGTAATGATACAATATACAAAATTACATTTTACAAATTTATGTTCACGAATACAAGAAGGCTGGTAAACAAAACAGATGAACTAAAACTTCTGTTATTCGTGGAGCACATTGACTTTTAATATTGAAAACACGGTTGGACAGCTGACATGACTTGACTATTAATATCAAGGGGTACACTGCATTTCAGAGGGGCATAATTGGCAGAAGAGTTGGAGGGGTATGCATGTATGTGACAAGCATCCTGAAAGTGAATTTGAGAGATAATATCACTAACAAGTACTGTGATGTACAGTGATTATGGCTGGAGCTCCATAACAGTGCAGTAAATAATAAATGAATGATTGTGGCAGTATAATATCAGCCCTCTAACATAAAGGATGAGGAAGAATCTAAGCATCTTCCACAGATTAAAATGGCTGGGAAGAAGGGAAATTATATTATTAAGGATAATTTTAATTATCTTAATTGGGCGAATGGACCTGCACACTCAACAAAGGCCTGGTGTTTCATGGTGGAAGCTCCAATAAGATAGAATGCTCTGTTGGATCTATAAATTTCAAACAACATGGAGCTCATTACAGAGACAACTTGGGTAATATTTATTGTGGTGAAATCACAATTGCCACAGGAAAGAGAGGCATGTTACTATTTTAAAAAAGCTAGCTTCAATAAGTTGTGATCCTTACTGCATTCTCAAAGCTCAATGAGACAAAACATCAGCAATAAAAAGCAAACAAGGCAAGTTGGAGTGTTTTAAAAATGTATTAAGAAAATACATTAGTCATTTTTTTCCATTGGGTAACACACATACAAGAACATCAATAAAACCTATGTGGCTAAATTCTAGTGTAAAAAAAAATGATAAAAAAACAGGCCTTTAAGGCTGGGTTCACATATGAGCATGCATCTGCTCATAGCAGGTGTCTGGTGCATCCTCGTTCAACGTTTCAGGTCCGATTTCAACCCGTATTTTTGGCTGAATTTGGACCTGAAATGGACCAAAAGACACACAGGGCTCCTGTGCAAATCGCACCGGAGCCGCTGCCAAGATTTGTAAAGGGCTCCATAGAGAGCCGGTCACAATCTTCTGTTGTGTGAATTGAATGCAGGGAAATACGCATCCAATTCACACTAGTGTGAACCCAGTCTCAAGAGTAAAAAAAAAAAACAACCTTGGCATTCCAGTTTTGCAAGGATTACAACAGGAAATGCAAGGGAACACACAGGGCGGCTAATATAGAATATGAGAAACACACTGCTACAAGTAAAGCAAATGCAATTTTTTTTAAATATATCAATAGTAAAAGGGTCTTGTAAACACAGATATGCCTCATAAGCCCAGGAAGTTGGTCAAAAATGACAGGGTAATTCAGATAAAGTATAATATATCACCTTTTCTCTTCAGTTTTGAGTAGTTGTAACAGCAATACTAATGATGTTTCACCTAAGGTGAAACCAGAATCCAGGTACTAAAGAAACGGGAAAAACTTTTTGGGAACAAATCACCAGGTCTAAATAGCTCACAGCAGCTACTCCATAGGAAACTTAACTCAGTTATAGCCAAGCTGCTATTTCTAATTTATAAAGATACCTTATTGACTGGAATGGTACCAACGGATAGCCATAGAGCAAATGTGGTACCAATTTGCAAAAAAAAATCACTGAGATGTATAACAGGTAAATACAGACCAGTCAGTCTAGCATCAGTAGTGTATAAGGTATTTAAGCAGGGGACTCTTCCGAAATGTAACTATGATAAACCAGCATGGACTTATGAAAGACTATTCTTGTCAGACCATTCTATTATCATTCTATGAGGAACTAAGTGAGAAATTGGATGATAGAAGTCTAGTGGATGTAGTTTAGCTACATTTCTTTAAAGCATTTCATACTGTTCCTCATAAATGATTAGTACAGTAGCTATTTTCCAGCCATAAGATTAGTATTTATGTCCATCCTGTTCTGAAATTAACACAGCTCTTCCACACAGTACATGTCTAGTAGGGCAGGTGATGGGATTTTTCCCTATTGCAATTAAGTGACACTTATAGGCCTTGTCCCTCTGCCAGTCTGTGACTGGACAATAAAAATACAAACAGCAACCTGATGAGCTAATATCTCTGTCACTCTACTCTCTCCTCCTGTCCAATGTCCGCTATTTCTAGATGAACCCTGCAGAAAAACTGACTGGCTGCTTGAGCTGCCTCCCCTCCAGTCTGAGCCTTGCTGTACAGGTGATTGCAAGAAACTGACAGCAAGCTAAATTCAGGTACATCCACGGTTTGCATTTTACATTTGTGTAATTTGTTTATTTTATATGTGCCCAAACTTCAACTTTAAAATAGCTGACAATCTCCGTTTTTTGATATGTATATGTACCAGCAATCACGAACCAGAAATTATGATGTCATCACGCACAAGTAATCCCGAATTGCATTTTGGGATTTGGTGTTCTATGAGTGCTGGTTTTTACATATGTTTCTGAGTGTCTTTAACTACAATAAAGAACCCTGGTAAAAGATTTTACACTTTGCGAGCCTAGTGTTCTGTTTTTTCTTCATTCCCAGAGATACTGAGATGGGGGGAATTTGTGTGCTGATGCCTAAGGGGTGTCTTGGTTTCCAGCAGTGGAATTTCACCTATACAAGTGCAATCTGACTTCTCATTTATTTGAGTTAAACATATATATATACCAGATGAGAGGACACGTGGTGATATCCATAACAGGCTGAGTGAAGAGATCCTGTGTGTGGAATTTTGCATTTAACTGCATTGGTGGTGGACTTTTTAATTTGCACACAGATTTTATTCATGCACTGACTTTTAGTTTATTTATTTATGTGTTTTATATTGTGTATTCACTTAATTGCACTCAATGATTCAGGTTAATGTGGCATGTTGTTGATTATATTCATTTTGATGTATATTATCCCATGCATCTTTCTGCATCTTGTTTATCACTTCCATTTGGTATAAGTTTTCATTTTGTAGTCAGTACACAAACCAAAGGTCTGTAACAAGTGATGGCAGGTTGGGATCAAGTAGTCGAGGAACAAGCCTGAGTTCGGTAAGAAGTGGTAGTAGAAATAAGGATAGCTCTGGGCACGTAAAGGAACAAGAAATCAGCTGGAAAGAGCATAATAATCTAGCAAACAGGAACTGTAGAGGCATGGTATAAATCAGGAAGTTTATGGGAGGAGCAAAAATGTCAAGGTTTAGGAGAAACAAGAGACAAGGCAAGATTGTTCTAAGAGAGGATAAGGGAAACCCGCATCCTATTCGCAATAGTGTGAACCCAGCCTTAGTCTTCTCTGTAAGAGAGGCTGTTTCCCAGGAACTTAAAGCGGAGTTCCACTCAAAAGTGGAACTTCCACTTATCCGTCTCCTCTCCCCTCCGGTGCCACATTTGGCACCTTTCAAAGGGGAGGGGGGAATGGGTACCTGTTTTTGACAAGTATCGTTCCCCACTTCCGGAGATGGCCCTGCACTGCCATCTCTCGGAAGTTTGGCCCCCCTCCTTCTTCCTCTGCCACCTGGCCAATTAGAAAGCGCAATGTGCTGCACACATGAGCAGTAGGGAACCAGCTCTGAACCGGAAAGGCTTCACTGCCGGGTTCCCTTACCAAGAATGGCGGCGGCTTCACCAGACAGCCGATCCGAAGATAGGTAAGTGTCCATATATTAAAAGTCATCAGCTGCAGTATGTGTAGCTGCTGTCTTTTAACTTTTCATGGGGGGCTGGACCTCCTCTTTAAGAAATGAATATATTAAGCTTGCCTTGCATGCCTAATACAAGTACAATTATGGGTCATTCTACAAATGCCTGCAATCTTACTTCAGGATTAGACATGAACTGCCCTTAGTTGATGGCTATATTGCCTATGGATCTCATCACTTACCATAGACCTTGAGGGAGTGACTTACTCACCAAGGAGAATCACCAAGATATTGTAAGACCAAAAAAAAGACTACTGAGTATTGTTTGTGGTCAGGCATGAATGCCCAAGTACTAATTACTCCTCATACTTGCTGTCACACACACTCCACCATGCCAGCCAGTGTCTCTTCCTGCTTCTAGCTGGGGGAAGCTCACTATTGAGATTGCAGATCCTTTCACAGAGGGCGCCTGTGCACAGCTAGTTTCCTATAACTTTATAGGATTATGACACTAAATGGCCAGAAATTGTATGTGTTTCAAATAACAAATATGCATATATATATATATTTTTTTCTCCACAGTCTTCAGCAGGAAAGGTAACCCAAAGGACAGAGTTATTCTGCATAGGAAATGTTCTGTTTATAACCCCACAAAAAAGAAATTGGGAAATTCAACATAAACCCTAATGCCCCATACACACGGTCAGATTTTCTGATGAAAAATGTTCGATGGGAACGTGCTGTCGGAAATTCCGACCGCGTGTAGGCTCCATCGGACCTTTTCCCTCGAAATTTCCGTCACACCAAATTTGAGATCTGGATCTCAAATTTTCCGACAACAAAATCTGTTGTCGTAAATTCTGATTCTGTGTACACAATTCCAGCGCACAAAGTTCCACTTCATTTTTCTCAGCTCGTGGTACGTGTTGTACGTCACTGCATTCTTGACGTTCGGAGTTTCCGACATGATTTGTGTGACCGCGTGTATGCAAGACAAGTTTAAGCCAACATCCGTCAGAAAAAAAACATGGATTTTGTTGTCGGAATGTGCGATCGTGTGTACAGGGCATAAGGAAATATAGGGAACCCTTTACTACAGAGTTCGTACATGTCTACAGAGTGACTAGACATTCAACTACATAAGCATCATCAGCTGACCTACTGCCACATGGCAAACAAATGCACACTAAACTACATGTTTTAGACATACAACTGCCACAGAGTCCTTTGTCTCTAAAATCATCAGTGCCAAGACTATAAAAAATAGCTAGATAAAAGTATACCATATACTAATTGGAAACATTGTGCAACAAAAGTACACTAAAACAGGTGCGATCCAAATTTTCCAATCCATTTAAAGGGACAAGTCAATGAGGAATGTACCCCACTGAACTGTCTGATGGATGCATGTAGAATTCCACCTATCTTGAGCCTTTTTATTGTTTCTTTTTAGGGCTCTTTCACACGGGGCGGATCAGTGATGATCCGCCCCGTGAACACCCGCTCGGCGGAGCGATCCCCGCTGAGCAGGAAGATGGCAGGTCCATCGCTGTACACTGTGCAGCAACGGACCTGTTAGAGCGCCGCTCTCCCCTATGGGGGATTGGGTGATGACGGACCGTAGTGTCCGTCGTCACCTGATCCGATCCGAAAACGGATGGAAAAGTAGGGTTTTCCTCTATTACACTTTTAAGATTGGAGCAGGTCTGATGTCAGTGCTGACATCCGAAGCTCCATAGGGATACATTTATGTCCGTTTTTCATCCGAAAACGGAAGGATGAAAAACGGACATACGGATCCCTCATGTGAAAGAGGCCTTAGGCTTTATTAAAGAGCTGCTCCTTGCCGAATGGTATTTTGTGAAAGATATTTAACTCATGATGTCCCCCTGGCCCCCTGGCAGTGCCTAGCTTCTCATGCACTATGGTTTAAAAATCTCTTCCCTATTAGCCCTTAACATTTAGAGAATTGATTTTAAAATGTGTGGTTCTCGTTAAAGTTTACAGTTTTGGTGATTTTTGTCCGTAGTCACTGAACCAGCCATTAAATTGAACCCAAGTAAATTCAGTTATCACTAGGTTATCACTAATTGTAGAATAATGTTGCCGAAGTCTTGGTCTGCTTTACAATTTATGATGTAAGTGATGTCAAGTGTAAGGTAAAGTAACATAGACAGAGAGATAACCCGTCAGAATAGACTAGCAACCGTGATAACAATATATATCAAAAACAACTCTATTAATATATGGCAAAAACGAAGAGAAAGGTTACTAGCACAGCCCGCATCTGTCCCAAAAGTATCCATCTGTAAAAAACATTTATGAAAAAGGACACATTCTGGCAAATAAATCAAAAGAAAAAAGAAAACAAAAAAGAACAAGAGAAAGAAAAAAGAAGAGAAAAAGAAAACAAAACAAGGGGTAATCAAAGTTCAAGAAACTCCCATCCTCAGCGTGTGAAGTGAGCTGCACTGTGAACGCAAGAGTCTCACTCCACAAGCTGCATCATACAAGTCCCAAGAAAGTTAAATAAATCCCAAAACTGCATTGTGTAAACTCAAAACCAATGAAGGGTAAGCAGTAAAGCCATAAAGGACAGTAGAGATGAGAAGATGAAATATAAAGTGGGCTGCAAACCATATAAACTCTAACCCATCCTTTAAAAATAACATGAAAAATATGAAAAATGTTCTCAAATTAAGGATGTTGCTTTGACCTCACCAAAAGGCAATACGTATAGCCCCATATATAGAAATACAGCACCTAGGTAAATTTAGGACTATCCCAATGTGGTTTATTAATTTTCTCGATCCCCCAAATGACAAGACTTCTAGTATCCTTCTGGTGATGGACATTCCAGTGTCGTGCTACATTGGTAGAATGATTTTTTGTAATGTCATAGAGGTGATCGTAGAGCCTCTCTCTCAACCTACGATTAGTTATACCAACATACTGTACTTTGCACGCTGAACAAGTGATAACATATACAACATACCGTGTGTTGCAATTTATAAAGGAACGAATCCTATGGATATTGCCAGTGGAGTCGATGTAACGGTATTACCTTTATGGATGTAAGAACAATATGAGCATCCACGGCCTCCACATCCAAAGGTGCCCTGAAAGGATAGCCAAGTATTGGATAGACTTACACTGGAAAAAAGACTGGGTGATAATAAACTACCTAAAGATGGGGGTCTTCTGGAGACAGTGCGAATCCCTTTCTGAAGAATGTGAGAATATGCTGGGTCGTGATGTAAAATTGGAAGATACTTAGTAACTATCTTTTTAATTTTATTAAATTCTACACTGTAGGCGGTAGAAAAGGTAGGAATCAAGTTACATTTTTTATGCCCCGTACACACGGTCGGATTTTCCGATGGAAAATGTCCGATCGGAGCGTGTTGTCGCATATTCCGACCGTGTGTGGGCTCCATCGGACATTTTCCATCGGATTTTCCGACACACAAAGTTGGAGAGCAGGAGATAAAATTTTCCGACAACAAAATTCGTTGTCGGAAATTCCGATCGTGTGTACACAAATCCGACGGACAAAGTGCCACGCATGCTCAGAATAAATAAAGAGATGAAAGCTATTGGCCACTGCCCCGTTTATAGTCCCGACGTACTAGTTTTACGTCACCGCGTTCAGAACGATCGGATTTTCCGACAACTTTGTGTGACCGTGTGTATGCAAGACAAGTTTGAGCCAACATCCATCGGAAAAAATCCTAGGATTTTGTTGTCGGAATGTCCGAACAAAGTCCGACCGTGTGTACGCCCTATTAGAGTTGGAAAGTTTGTGGGAGGTTTTATCGGTTAACAGTTTGTCTCTAGGGACCTGATTGGCTATTCTAAGGCCTCTATTAATGATGGATTTTGAATAACCCCTGAACTCAAACCTTGCTGACATAAGTGATGATTCCTGATCAAAATCAAATTGTTTACTGCACAGTCTTTTTAACCTCAGAAACTGGCCTACTGGGATGCTGTTAATCGTATGGCTGGGGTGGCCCGAATCCGCTCATTGTAAAACATTGCCTGCACTGGGTTTTCTAAAGAGACTGGAGACTATCCTACCATTCTCGCCTGTTAAATTAACGTCCAGAAAATCTATGGTTTTAGGATTCATGGTGCCAGTAAATTTCAAATTTAGTTCATTGTCATTTAGAAATTTTACATAGTGACACAGTCAGTCAGGTTGAAAACGAGACACTAATCTATCTGATTTAACCAATAACTAATACTAATTAAAAAATATTATTATAATTATCCACATAAAGATACAGGTCATCATGGCTTCCCTGATGGGTAACGTGATTCAGTGCACATCCTGCTTTATGTTTGCACACCTTGCACAACAAGTTGTTTGTTTAGAAGCCCAGATGCTGGAGCTTAAGAATCTACTGGCAGCACTTCAGAGCATTAACAACTTGGCAAAGAGTTTGGACATCAATCATCAGGTGCTGACTGGGGCCAGTATAGATAATCAGAAAGATGTAGAGGAGGTGGGTCACAGTTGGAAGATGGGGTAAAGAGGAAAGTGTTAGAGAGGCTAATCCTGAGTTGATACATACCAATAAATATGCTTGGTTGCATAATATTGATATATAGCATCTGGGGGGATGACTGCTCCAGTAAAGATAGAAACAGATGTTTAGGCAAAGAGAGGCAGATACTGGTGGTAGGGAACTTGATTATTAGGACAGAGAGATGATCTAAAGAGTTTGATGATGATCTGAGCAGTTTGCTGTTTACTAGTATCTCACAAAAGTGAATACACCCCTCACATTTTTGTAAATATTTTATTATATCTTTTTATGTGACAACACTGAAGAAATGACACTTTGCTACAATGTAAAATAGTGAGTGTACAGCTTGTATAATAGTGTAAATTTGCTGTCCCCTCAAAATAACTTAACACACAGCCATTAATGTCTAAACCGCTGGCAACAAAAGTAAGTACACCCCTAAGTGAAAATGTCCAAATTGGACCCAATTAGCCATTTTCCCTCCCCGGTGCCATGTGATTCGTTATTTTTACAAGGTCTCAGGTGTGAATGGGGAGCAGGTGTGTTACGTTTGGTGTTATCGCTCTCACTCTCACGTACTGATTACTGGAAGTTCAACATGGCACCTCATGGCAAAGAACTCTCTGAGGATCTGAAAACATGAATTGTTGCTCTACATAAAGATGGCCTAGGCTATAAGAAGATTTCCAAGACCCTGAAACTGAGCTGCAGCATGGTGGCCAAGACCACACAGTGGTTTAACAGGACAGGTTCCGCTCAGAACAGTTCTCGCCATGGTCGACCAAAGAATTTGAGTGCACGTGCTCAGCATTATATCCAGAGGTTGTCTTTGGAAAATAGACGTATGAGTGTTGCCAGCATTGCTGCAGAGGTTGAAGGGGTGGGGGGGGGGGGTCAGCCTGTCAGTGCTCAAACGCTGTACACTGCATCAAATTGGTCTGCATGGCTGTTGTCCCAGAAGGAAGTCTTCTAAAGATGATGCACAAGTAAGCCTGCAAACAGTTTGCTGAAGACAAACAGACTAAGGACATTGATTACTGGAACCATGCGCTGTGGTCTGTTAAGACCAAGATAAACGTATTTGGTTCAGATGGTGTCAAGCGTGTGTGTCGGCAACCAGGTGAGGAGTACAAAGACAATTGTGTCTTGCCTATAGTTAAGCATGGTGGTGGGAGTGTCATGGTCTGGGGCTGCATGAGTGCTGCCGGCACTGGGGAGATACAGTTCATTGAGGGAACCATGAATGCCAACACGTATTGTGACATACTGAAGCAGAGCATGATCCCTTCTCCCTTCAGAGACTGGGCCACAAGGCAGTATTCCAACATAACGACCCCAAACACACCTCCAAGACGACCACTGCCTTGCTAAAGAAGCTGAGGGTAAAGGTGATGGACTGGCCAAGCATGTCTCCAGACCTAAATCCTATTGAGCATCTGTGGGGCATCCTCAAACGAAAGATGGAGGAGCACAAGATCTCTAACATCCACCAGCTCCGTGATGTCATCATGGAGGAGTGGAAGAGGACTCCAGCGGCAACCAGTGAAGCTTTGGTGAACTCCATACCCAGAGGGTTAAGGCAGTGTTGGAAAATAATGGTGGCTAGACAAAATATTGACACTTGGGGCCCAATTTGAACATTTTCACTTAGGGGTGTACTCACTTTTGTTGCCAGCATTTTAGACATTAATGGCTGTGTGTTGAGTTATTTTGAGGGGACAGCAAATGAACTCTGTTAAATAAGCTGTACACTCCCTACTTTACATTGTAGCAAAGTGTAATTTCTTCAGTGTTGTCACATGAAAAGATATAATAAAATATTTACAAAAATGTGAGGGGTGTACACACTTTTGTGAGATACTGTATATACTGTATATATATATATATATATATATATATATATATATATATATATAGTCATACACTCTGGCTTTTATTGCTGGAATATAGAGGTATTAGACACAGTATATAGGATACAATATAGTATACTTCCTTTAGCCCTGAGTGAGCCCCCTTGTCGGGGAGAGATAGGGGGTGACAGGATGGTTATTTGACACCGGGGCTGCGATGCATGGCACTCAGTTCCCTTCCCCCCTTTCCCTTTAAACAGACTTGGGATCGGGGTCTTGCCTCCTAAGGCTCGGCCTCATGATGTGACGCCCTACTCAGGGCGTCATCATGCCTGAACATGGATCAGATTCCTCCTTTCTATCTAGTTGGGGCTGGGACTTGCTTGGTTCCTCAGGGGATTCGCATGCCACGGATGGAGCCAAAACTTGTTGCCACTTCCCACCGCATTGGCAGGTTTTCATGACGTTGGTGGGGACCTGCCCCTTATTGGGGATAAAAGCAGCTCGGGCTGGCCAGCTGACCATTTCACATGGGCCATTCACACGAGAGGGATCCCAGGCATGCTCACATCCACAGAATCGCACACAAGGTAACTGAGTCTCACTCATATCTACACATAACACTCTTCAGGTGCATTTTAGTTTCACATTTTATAGTTCACCATTATCATGGTGTGCACATAGTCACCACATGGTGGTTTTGGTTTTGGTATCATTTTTGGTGGGTATATGCATACACATCTCACTTGGCTGTAGTCCCTTTAGTTAGCACACTTCAGATCATTGCAGTAATTACACAATATTCATCACCTTCACTCACTCACTGGTATAGGTTCATTCCATTAACAGTTTATTTATTTCACATGGTTTCATCCCCATATCCTTGCAGAGCAGTATGAAACCTACACAAGATTCACATGGTCATGATATGATCACCTGGCTGCTGTCTCTGGTCTGGATATGATAACTCAACTCCACCCCGGGGGAGATCATCATCCCTGTCCCTTGTCCTCCCTAGGACACAAGTTGGGCATCCCCATTGGGCTGCATTGTAAGTTATAGACCTTTTTTTGAGAGATGGTTCTCCGTTTAAAGGGTATCCTATATTTATAGATATGTTATTGATTTAATTTCAGAGCATCTTACTCCTGATGATTGGTGTGAGCCATTAAATGTGTGTCGAGTATACATCAAACTGATGCCCAGACAAGTTTGGCTCACTAAGAGCAATTGCTTATGTTTATTTAATTATTATAAATGGATGAGCATTTTATGAAATTTTATGAAATTGTACTGCTAATCATGTTGTATTTTACTTCATACAAGTGAAGTTATTTACAGTATATTGTGTCCTTTACTAAAGATTGACACTTTTTAACTTGATTTGTAATCAATAAATAATTAAATGATCAATATGAACAAGGTATTAACTCAGTGACATGCCTCATACAAAGTTCCATTCCTTCCTCCTTTTTTGTCTAACATATATTAGGGATGGAGGTTTGCCACTGCTATGATCAGGTTGTGTCAGGTCGCATCACTGTATGATAAAGATTAGGTTGACAGACTATTGGATAAGAAAGACCCAGCTGTCAAATTGCATATTGGTACAAATTACAAAATTAGAGGAAGATTTATAAAAAAAAAATATTTCAGAGACTTAGGTATCAAATAAAGAAAAAGGGTCTCCAAGGTGTTATTTTCAGAAATTCTTTCTGTGCCATGTGAGACCCCAGAGAGGCAGTGGGGGCTTAGGGTGTTAAACAATTGGCTGAGAAACCAATTGGTTGGTTTCTGGATCTAATGTAGGGACTGATTGCACATGAATGGGAAGGTACAGCTATTTTAGGGGAAAAATGGTTACAAGGATGTAAGAGTTTTTAAACTAGTATCTGGGGGAGGGATCAAAATAGTATATGCAACATGGAGAATAAAGATCTTTGGGAGAATGAGGTATAAAGGGGGTGTAAAAGTGGGGGAAGCCAGACTCAAGCTAGATGGTAGAGAACTTGCATCACTTACATTCAATACAAAATGAAGTAGTAGAATCAAGTTATCACTTAAAAAGTGTGTAATGATACAATATACAAAATTACATTTTACAAATTTATGTTCACGAATACAAGAAGGCTGGTAAACAAAACAGATGAACTAAAACTTCTGTTATTCGTGGAGCACATTGACTTTTAATATTGAAAACACGGTTGGACAGCTGACATGACTTGACTATTAATATCAAGGGGTACACTGCATTTCAGAGGGGCATAATTGGCAGAAGAGTTGGAGGGGTATGCATGTATGTGACAAGCATCCTGAAAGTGAATTTGAGAGATAATATCACTAACAAGTACTGTGATGTACAGTGATTATGGCTGGAGCTCCATAACAGTGCAGTAAATAATAAATGAATGATTGTGGCAGTATAATATCAGCCCTCTAACATAAAGGATGAGGAAGAATCTAAGCATCTTCCACAGATTAAAATGGCTGGGAAGAAGGGAAATTATATTATTAAGGATAATTTTAATTATCTTAATTGGGCGAATGGACCTGCACACTCAACAAAGGCCTGGTGTTTCATGGTGGAAGCTCCAATAAGATAGAATGCTCTGTTGGATCTATAAATTTCAAACAACATGGAGCTCATTACAGAGACAACTTGGGTAATATTTATTGTGGTGAAATCACAATTGCCACAGGAAAGAGAGGCATGTTACTATTTTAAAAAAGCTAGCTTCAATAAGTTGTGATCCTTACTGCATTCTCAAAGCTCAATGAGACAAAACATCAGCAATAAAAAGCAAACAAGGCAAGTTGGAGTGTTTTAAAAATGTATTAAGAAAATACATTAGTCATTTTTTTCCATTGGGTAACACACATACAAGAACATCAATAAAACCTATGTGGCTAAATTCTAGTGTAAAAAAAATGATAAAAAAACAGGCCTTTAAGGCTGGGTTCACATATGAGCATGCATCTGCTCATAGCAGGTGTCTGGTGCATCCTCGTTCAACGTTTCAGGTCCGATTTCAACCCGTATTTTTGGCTGAATTTGGACCTGAAATGGACCAAAAGACACACAGGGCTCCTGTGCAAATCGCACCGGAGCCGCTGCCAAGATTTGTAAAGGGCTCCATAGAGAGCCGGTCACAATCTTCTGCTGTGTGAATTGAATGCAGGGAAATACGCATCCAATTCACACTAGTGTGAACCCAGTCTCAAGAGTAAAAAAAAAAAACAACCTTGGCATTCCAGTTTTGCAAGGATTACAACAGGAAATGCAAGGGAACACACAGGGCGGCTAATATAGAATATGAGAAACACACTGCTACAAGTAAAGCAAATGCAATTTTTTTTAAATATATCAATAGTAAAAGGGTCTTGTAAACACAGATATGCCTCATAAGCCCAGGAAGTTGGTCAAAAATGACAGGGTAATTCAGATAAAGTATAATATATCACCTTTTCTCTTCAGTTTTGAGTAGTTGTAACAGCAATACTAATGATGTTTCACCTAAGGTGAAACCAGAATCCAGGTACTAAAGAAACGGGAAAAACTTTTTGGGAACAAATCACCAGGTCTAAATAGCTCACAGCAGCTACTCCATAGGAAACTTAACTCAGTTATAGCCAAGCTGCTATTTCTAATTTATAAAGATACCTTATTGACTGGAATGGTACCAACGGATAGCCATAGAGCAAATGTGGTACCAATTTGCAAAAAAAAATCACTGAGATGTATAACAGGTAAATACAGACCAGTCAGTCTAGCATCAGTAGTGTATAAGGTATTTGAGCAGGGGACTCTTCCGAAATGTAACTATGATAAACCAGCATGGACTTATGAAAGACTATTCTTGTCAGACCATTCTATTATCATTCTATGAGGAACTAAGTGAGAAATTGGATGATAGAAGTCTAGTGGATGTAGTTTAGCTACATTTCTTTAAAGCATTTCATACTGTTCCTCATAAATGATTAGTACAGTAGCTATTTTCCAGCCATAAGATTAGTATTTATGTCCATCCTGTTCTGAAATTAACACAGCTCTTCCACACAGTACATGTCTAGTAGGGCAGGTGATGGGATTTTTCCCTATTGCAATTAAGTGACACTTATAGGCCTTGTCCCTCTGCCAGTCTGTGACTGGACAATAAAAATACAAACAGCAACCTGATGAGCTAATATCTCTGTCACTCTACTCTCTCCTCCTGTCCAATGTCCGCTATTTCTAGATGAACCCTGCAGAAAAACTGACTGGCTGCTTGAGCTGCCTCCCCTCCAGTCTGAGCCTTGCTGTACAGGTGATTGCAAGAAACTGACAGCAAGCTAAATTCAGGTACATCCACGGTTTGCATTTTACATTTGTGTAATTTGTTTATTTTATATGTGCCCAAACTTCAACTTTAAAATAGCTGACAATCTCCGTTTTTTGATATGTATATGTACCAGCAATCACGAACCAGAAATTATGATGTCATCACGCACAAGTAATCCCGAATTGCATTTTGGGATTTGGTGTTCTATGAGTGCTGGTTTTTACATATGTTTCTGAGTGTCTTTAACTACAATAAAGAACCCTGGTAAAAGATTTTACACTTTGCGAGCCTAGTGTTCTGTTTTTTCTTCATTCCCAGAGATACTGAGATGGGGGGAATTTGTGTGCTGATGCCTAAGGGGTGTCTTGGTTTCCAGCAGTGGAATTTCACCTATACAAGTGCAATCTGACTTCTCATTTATTTGAGTTAAACATATATATATACCAGATGAGAGGACACGTGGTGATATCCATAACAGGCTGAGTGAAGAGATCCTGTGTGTGGAATTTTGCATTTAACTGCATTGGTGGTGGACTTTTTAATTTGCACACAGATTTTATTCATGCACTGACTTTTAGTTTATTTATTTATGTGTTTTATATTGTGTATTCACTTAATTGCACTCAATGATTCAGGTTAATGTGGCATGTTGTTGATTATATTCATTTTGATGTATATTATCCCATGCATCTTTCTGCATCTTGTTTATCACTTCCATTTGGTATAAGTTTTCATTTTGTAGTCAGTACACAAACCAAAGGTCTGTAACAAGTGATGGCAGGTTGGGATCAAGTAGTCGAGGAACAAGCCTGAGTTCGGTAAGAAGTGGTAGTAGAAATAAGGATAGCTCTGGGCACGTAAAGGAACAAGAAATCAGCTGGAAAGAGCATAATAATCTAGCAAACAGGAACTGTAGAGGCATGGTATAAATCAGGAAGTTTATGGGAGGAGCAAAAATGTCAAGGTTTAGGAGAAACAAGAGACAAGGCAAGATTGTTCTAAGAGAGGATAAGGGAAACCCGCATCCTATTCGCAATAGTGTGAACCCAGCCTTAGTCTTCTCTGTAAGAGAGGCTGTTTCCCAGGAACTTAAAGCGGAGTTCCACTCAAAAGTGGAACTTCCACTTATCCGTCTCCTCTCCCCTCCGGTGCCACATTTGGCACCTTTCAAAGGGGAGGGGGGAATGGGTACCTGTTTTTGACAAGTATCGTTCCCCACTTCCGGAGATGGCCCTGCACTGCCATCTCTCGGAAGTTTGGCCCCCCTCCTTCTTCCTCTGCCACCTGGCCAATTAGAAAGCGCAATGTGCTGCACACATGAGCAGTAGGGAACCAGCTCTGAACCGGAAAGGCTTCACTGCCGGGTTCCCTTACCAAGAATGGCGGCGGCTTCACCAGACAGCCGATCCGAAGATAGGTAAGTGTCCATATATTAAAAGTCATCAGCTGCAGTATGTGTAGCTGCTGTCTTTTAACTTTTCATGGGGGGCTGGACCTCCTCTTTAAGAAATGAATATATTAAGCTTGCCTTGCATGCCTAATACAAGTACAATTATGGGTCATTCTACAAATGCCTGCAATCTTACTTCAGGATTAGACATGAACTGCCCTTAGTTGATGGCTATATTGCCTATGGATCTCATCACTTACCATAGACCTTGAGGGAGTGACTTACTCACCAAGGAGAATCACCAAGATATTGTAAGACCAAAAAAAAGACTACTGAGTATTGTTTGTGGTCAGGCATGAATGCCCAAGTACTAATTACTCCTCATACTTGCTGTCACACACACTCCACCATGCCAGCCAGTGTCTCTTCCTGCTTCTAGCTGGGGGAAGCTCACTATTGAGATTGCAGATCCTTTCACAGAGGGTGCCTGTGCACAGCTAGTTTCCTATAACTTTATAGGATTATGACACTAAATGGCCAGAAATTGTATGTGTTTCAAATAACAAATATGCATATATATATATTTTTTTCTCCACAGTCTTCAGCAGGAAAGGTAACCCAAAGGACAGAGTTATTCTGCATAGGAAATGTTCTGTTTATAACCCCACAAAAAAGAAATTGGGAAATTCAACATAAACCCTAATGCCCCATACACACGGTCAGATTTTCTGATGAAAAATGTTCGATGGGAACGTGCTGTCGGAAATTCCGACCGCGTGTAGGCTCCATCGGACCTTTTCCCTCGAAATTTCCGTCACACCAAATTTGAGATCTGGATCTCAAATTTTCCGACAACAAAATCTGTTGTCGTAAATTCTGATTCTGTGTACACAATTCCAGCGCACAAAGTTCCACTTCATTTTTCTCAGCTCGTGGTACGTGTTGTACGTCACTGCATTCTTGACGTTCGGAGTTTCCGACATGATTTGTGTGACCGCGTGTATGCAAGACAAGTTTAAGCCAACATCCGTCAGAAAAAAAACATGGATTTTGTTGTCGGAATGTGCGATCGTGTGTACAGGGCATAAGGAAATATAGGGAACCCTTTACTACAGAGTTCGTACATGTCTACAGAGTGACTAGACATTCAACTACATAAGCATCACCAGCTGACCTACTGCCACATGGCAAACAAATGCACACTAAACTACATGTTTTAGACATACAACTGCCACAGAGTCCTTTGTCTCTAAAATCATCAGTGCCAAGACTATAAAAAATAGCTAGATAAAAGTATACCATATACTAATTGGAAACATTGTGCAACAAAAGTACACTAAAACAGGTGCGATCCAAATTTTCCAATCCATTTAAAGGGACAAGTCAATGAGGAATGTACCCCACTGAACTGTCTGATGGATGCATGTAGAATTCCACCTATCTTGAGCCTTTTTATTGTTTCTTTTTAGGGCTCTTTCACACGGGGCGGATCAGTGATGATCCGCCCCGTGAACACCCGCTCGGCGGAGCGATCCCCGCTGAGCAGGAAGATGGCAGGTCCATCGCTGTACACTGTGCAGCAACGGACCTGTTAGAGCGCCGCTCTCCCCTATGGGGGATTGGGTGATGACGGACCGTAGTGTCCGTCGTCACCTGATCCGATCCGAAAACGGATGGAAAAGTAGGGTTTTCCTCTATTACACTTTTAAGATTGGAGCAGGTCTGATGTCAGTGCTGACATCCGAAGCTCCATAGGGATACATTTATGTCCGTTTTTCATCCGAAAACGGAAGGATGAAAAACGGACATACGGATCCCTCATGTGAAAGAGGCCTTAGGCTTTATTAAAGAGCTGCTCCTTGCCGAATGGTATTTTGTGAAAGATATTTAACTCATGATGTCCCCCTGGCCCCCTGGCAGTGCCTAGCTTCTCATGCACTATGGTTTAAAAATCTCTTCCCTATTAGCCCTTAACATTTAGAGAATTGATTTTAAAATGTGTGGTTCTCGTTAAAGTTTACAGTTTTGGTGATTTTTGTCCGTAGTCACTGAACCAGCCATTAAATTGAACCCAAGTAAATTCAGTTATCACTAGGTTATCACTAATTGTAGAATAATGTTGCCGAAGTCTTGGTCTGCTTTACAATTTATGATGTAAGTGATGTCAAGTGTAAGGTAAAGCTCAAGCATCTGTATAAAGGATAAATTCGCCTTTTTTTTCCCTAAATTCCAGCTTCCCTATGTACCAATATACCATTAGTATACTTCTTTTGCAGAAATAAAAAAACGTTCTGTTTATCTTTACACCCCTTACCTCACTGTCCAGCTGGCTGTAGGAAAAAACTTCTCCATTACTTCCTGGATCGACCTTGGGATGTGACACAGGTAAGAGTTTAACAGCTGACCTCATTAGCATACACCCTGCATCACATAACCTCCTACTCTAGCAGATCACTACCACCCCTTAGCCAATGAATGTTTTTTCTATACAATTAGTGAATACTATTCTTACTAAATACACAGCCATAAATCGTTCACTTGGTAGAGTGTGTGGGAGCTGAGCGCTCAGTTAACAGCTTATGTGGATAGAGCTGTAATATTGAAAACAGAATACATCTGTCCTGGGTTCTGTAAAGCTCACCATACACTATACAATTTGATTGTACAATCTCCTTTAGATCTACCATCAACTATGTAGTGCAATTGCCTGCCTAATTGGATACAGAGTGATTGTATAGATGGTGTGTCCTCCTATTATATAGTTTTGGTAAATCCAAACAAAATCGTACAGAGATTGTACAATACGATTTTATAGTGTAGGGCCACCTTTATAGACCTAAAATTAACTAGCTGCGCTTTTGGTGCCATTAATTGTTAAAGGCAGACCAAACACAGAAGCAAACACACATGTTGCCACGTGAAAAATTAGTAAAAAAAACAGCAAAACACACAGTAAAAGACGTGCAACCAGCAGCACACCAAAATGTCCCAGGAGCTACTTTGCCATGTGCAGGGCAGCCCACTAAAATCAGTAGGCTGCCCTATGCGTTTTACAGGAAAAAAGCACCAAAAAATGTTCACTCCCACTAAGCTGAGTATGACTGGTGCCTAAAAGTGAAATTGGTGTGTTTACACAAGAACAATGAAGCTCCGTTCACATCTGTGCATTTCTGAACACATGGCAAACCACACAGAACATGTGCACCTTGCCATGCATTTCAGAAATGCTCTGCAAATGCACCGGAAAGCACGGTAAAAAATGTACCATGCTCCACTCTAAAAAAAGGTTCTGGAACTTCTTTGGGGCAATTGTTGTGTGTAGGGCAGCCCATTCAAGGAATGGGCTGCCCTATGCAAGATGAGCAAAAGTGCTTCAAAGCACACCAAAAAAACCAAAACACATGCACTAGTGTGAGTTCTGCAAAGCAGATATGTGAACGGGGCTTGACAGCTGAGTGTCTCCATCCACTCCCTCCTATGTACTTGTATAAAGCTGCCCATACACTCTGCAATCTGATTGTACAATTTTCTTTAGATCTACCATCAACTACTGTATGTGATGCAAGGGGCTACCTGAATGGATACAGAGTGAATGGATAGATAGGTGAATCCTCTTATTCCATAGTTCTGGTAAATATAAAGGAAATTATACAGAGATTGTACAATCAGATTGCATAGTGTCTGGGCAGCTATTATCTGATCGCTCAGTTTCCACACACTCTGCCAAGTGAATGTTCTTTGGCTGTCTATTTAGTGAGAATAGTATTCACAGATTGCAAAAAAACAACCATACACCCGATAAGAGGTGATAGTGATATGCTGGAGTAGGACGGTAGATAATGCAGGGTGCTAATGAGGTCAGTTGATAAACCCCTGTGGGGAACCCTTTACTACAGAGTTCGTACAGGTCTACAAAGTGACTAGATATTTAACTACATAAGCATCACCAGCTGACCTACTGCCACATGGCAAACAAATGCACACTAAACTACATGTTTTAGACATACAACTATATGTTGCAGACATACAACTGCCACAGAGTCCTTTGTCTCTAAAATCATCAGTGCCAAGACTATAAAAAATAGCTAGATAAAAGTATACCATATACAAATTGGAAACATTATGCAACAAAAGTACACTAAAGCAGGTGCAATCCAAATTTTCCAATCCAATTAAAGGGACAAGTCAATGAGGAACGTACCCCACTGAACTGTCTGATGGATACATGTAGAATTCCAGCTATCTTGAGCCTTTTTAATGTTTCTTTTTAGGCTTTATTAAAGAGCTGCTCCTTGCCGAATGGTATTTAGTGAAAGATATTTAGATCATTTTAAAATGTGTGGTTCTCGTTAAAGTTTACAATTTTGGTGATTTTTGTCCGTAGTCACTGAACCAGCCATTAAATTGAACCCAAGTAAATTCAGTCATCACTAGGTTATCACCAATTGTAGAATAATGTTGCCTAAGTTGCCTAAGCCAGCTGGACACAGAGGTAAGGGTGTGAAGCTAAATAGAAAACTTTTTTATTACTGCAAAAGAAGTACACTTATGGTATATTGGTGGTACATAGGGAAGCTGAAATTTATAAAAAAGGTGAACTTATCCTTTAAATTAGGGATCAGAGAATGCTTCTTCACCATTTGTTTTTGGTGCTGAAACTCCTATGCCACAAGTTACCAGTCACTGTTTTCTTAGTGCCAAAACTTATTTCCTACCTTTTGCATTTCTCCTCTCACTAAAATATATGACAATGAAATTTCTGTCCAGAGAAACAGTCAAAAATAGCTTCATATTCAAAAAACTGTAAAAAAAAATGGGAACTTGAAACTGCCTTGTTATTATGTGGAATGTCTTTCCCCTAGTTCCTATACACAAGGTTCATAAGCTTGACAAATTCACAGTGTTAGTGCTTAGAATGCTCTTTGTAAAAAAAAAGATGGTTCAAGATGAAAAGTTATAAAGCCCAAGAATAAAGTGGTGAGGGAAAGAGAACATCTATTGAATTTTCCATACAACATCACCTTGTAGCTGGTTCTTCAGAAGCTGTTATTCACATTGTGCTTTGTGGAAAAAATTATGATTTCAAGCAAAAAGCTTGTGTGAACAAAATAGATAACTTTGAATTACTATGTGAATGTGTTTTTTTTTTTTTTCAATGAACCTCTGTAGAAGGAAACGTTTTAAACTTTCTTTTAATTTTACAGTGTGTTCCTTCGTAAATGCAATACTTTAAAGCTTAATTTACAGTGAAAATTGGCAAATATGTTATATTCTTGCATGCCATGGAGATTTGAAACAAATGTATATCTTTAGTTGCTGCCTATTATTGTCTCATTTAGCTATATGGATTGCTATTGGAAGCTGAGCACTTCTACAAAGTTCACAGATTTTAATATGTTTTGCCTTTAGCATCAAATTCTTTCTGTTTAACTTATTCATACATTAACCTTTACCAGCTGGTACCCAAAAAAAATACCTCTACTTGAACTCATATTGTGACTTTCTGCATTTACCATGCTCTTTAACATACAGGATAAAGAAATTATTGCATCAATCTACCAATTTAGTTTTGGATAGCGTGGAGAGGAATTAAAACACCTGTGAGGTTTTTATTGCTGTACATCTCACCAAAAGTGAAAATAAAGGAAAATTCCACATTTTGTGTTATCCCCAGAACAGTAATAGAGGGGAAATCCTCCAATGGTGGCGCTAGTTCTAGTGATCCTGGTGAAAATCAGTGATTCCCTTAGTTTGGAGGGTTTTCCTTTCAACTTTCTGTTTTGGCTATAGGACAGGAAGTGAAGGAAATCTCTCCAATGGCATGTAAATGGCATAAAAAACTGTCAGCAGTTATATATATATATGTACATGGGCTCTTTATCTCAAGCAACACAGCAGAGATGTTGCAGTGTCCAGAGTAGCTCATAGTTTAACCCTTTAACTGCCAACTCCCATTAAATGTTTATATTAAGTTGTGCACAAATCCCTAGAGCAGTTCTTGCCAAATTTCTAGTGACAGACCCTTTGTAGCCCTTTAGGAGTAGGGAGACAAGAATTTTAAAAGTGAATAGAATTATGTTTCAATGATTTAACCACTTTCTGAGATTTGTTGTTTACAGGTTAAAAACATTTTTTTTTGCTAGAAAATTACTTAGAACCCCCAAACATTGTACATTTTTTTCTACCACCCTAGAGAAAAAAAAATGGCAGTCGTTGAAATACTTTCTGTCACACTGTATTTGCGCAGCGGTCTTACAAACGCACTTTTTTTGGAAAAAATACACTTTTTTGAATTAAAAAATAAGACAACAGTAGAGTTAGCTCAATTTTTTTTATATTGTGAAAGATAATGTTACGCCGAGTAAATTGATACCCAACATGTCTCGCTTCAAAATTGCGCCCGCTCTTGGAATGGTGACAAACTTTTACCCTTAAAAATCTCCATAGGCAATGTTTAAACAATTCTACAGATTGCATGTTTTAAGTGACAGAGGAGGTCTAGGGCTAGAATTATTGCTCTCACTCTACCAATCACAGCGATAACTCACATGTGTGGTTTGAACACCGTTTTCATATGCGGGCGCTACTCACGTATGCGTTTGCTTCTGCTCGCAAGCTCGTCAGAACGGGGCGTGTGTAAAACATTTTTTTTCCTTATTTGTTTTACCTTTTATTTTTTATTTTTACAGGTTTTTTTTTATAAAAATTGTGTCACTTTTATTCCTATTATAAGGAAAGTAAATATCCCTTGTAATAGAAAAAAGCAGGACCTCTTTAATATGAGATCTGGGGTCAAAAACACCTCAGATCTCATATTTAGACTAAAATGCAATGATATGGAGACGGGTGAGGGCCATCTTCCCCTCACTCATCTCCATGTCAGGCCACAGGAAGGACCCGATCTCCTCCGGTAAGCGGTGGAGGGGACCGGAGCGCTGCGGGAGGGTGGGCCTCTCCCGCCACCGATAAAAGTGATCTGGTGGCGAATCCACCGCAGAGACCACTTTTATCTTAAACCGGACCGCTCACTGAAGAAGAGGATAGCAGGGTTATGGCAGATAGCTGCTGCCATAACAACAATATCCTCCTTCAAAGTACCGATGTATATCGCTGGTCTGAAAGTGGTTAATACAGTTTAATATACTTTTTTCATGAATATTGTAAATTATTTAGCTATTAAAATACAAACAAGGTTCATAAAGACGTGGGTGAGTGAGTTTGGACTGGAGGAACTTAATTGGCCTGCACAGAGTCCTGACCTCAACCCGACAGAATAACTTTGGTCAGAATTAGAGCAGAGACTGCGAGCCAGACCTTCCTGTCCACATCAGTGCCTGACCTGACAAATGCGCTTCTGGAAGAATGGTCAAACATTCCCATAGACACACTTCTAAACCTTGTGGACAGCCTTCCCAGAAGAGTTGAAACTGTTACAGCTGCAAAGGGTGGGCCAACTTAACATTGAATCCTAAGGACTAAGACTGGGATGCCATTAATGTTCATGTGCGTGTAAAGGCAGGCATCCCAATACATATGGTAATATAGTGTATAATATATGTTAAGATTATTAGTTAAAGTAGAAGCAAAGGCTAATACACCTAAGGTTTAAGTGCTGCTATTTTTTTCTAAGGAGCCTGCAGAGCATTGATCTGCTGATTGCTGGTGCAATGCTCTGCAGGCTCCTTAGAAAAAAAATGTCCATCTCCTGCAGACTCTCAGGATAGCTGTCTGCTTGTACCTTCGATACAGGCAGGCAGTTTCTTGAGAGCAGGAAAATCACCAGTGCCCTCATAGTTCATTGTGAACTACAAGTCATAAACTGCAATGACACGGGAAATTGTGAATGAATGAAGCGGACGTGTGGGCAGAGATCCTCATGGCCGAAATGTTTTCAAATTGTGGTAGTGGATGCCAAATTCCCCTGCCTGCTGTCACAGTGAGGGGGGGAGAGGGACAGATGCTGGAACATGTTATATGTTTAACCCTAAAATCGGGGAGAACATGTAAAAAGTTCCAAAGGTAAAAAGCTGTATATATATATATATATATATATATACAGTGGGGAAGGAAAGTATTCAGACCCCCTTAAATTTTTCACTTTTTGTTATATTGCAGCCATTTGCTAAAATTTAAGTTCATTTTTTTTTTCTCATTAATGTACACACAGCACCCCATATTGACAGAAAAACACAGATGACATTTTTGCAGATTTATTAAAAAAGAAAAACTGAAATATCACATGGTCCTAAGTATTTAGACCCTTTGCTCAGTATTTAGTAGAAGCAACCTTTGATCCAATACAGCTATGAGTCTTTTTGGGAAAAATGCAACAAGTTTATCACACCTGGATTTGGGGATCCTCTGCCATTCCTCCTTGCAGATCCTCTCCAGTTCTGTCAGGTTGGATGGTAAACGTTGGTGGACAGTCTTTTTTAGGTCTCTCCAGAGATGCTCAATTGGGTTTAAGTCAGGATTCTGGCTTGGCCATTCAAGAACAGTCATGGAGTTGTTGTGAAGCCACTCCTTCATTATTTTAGCTGTGTGCTTAGGGTCATTGTCTTGTTGGAAGGCAAACCTTCTGCCCAGTCTGAGGTCCTGAGCACTTCAGAGAAGGTTTTCGCCCAGGATATCCCTGTACTTGGCCGCATTCATCTTTCCTTCCATTGCAACCAGTCGTCCTGTCCCTGCAGCTGAAAAACACCCCCACAGCATGATGCTTCCACCACAATGCTTCACTGTTGGGACTGTATTGGACATGTGATGAGCAGTGCCTGGGTTTCTCCACACATACCGCTTAGAATTAAGGCCAAAAAGTTCTATTTTGGTCTCATCAGACCAGAGAATCTTATTTCTCACCATCTTGGAGTCCTTCAGGTGTTTTTTAGCAAACTCCATGCAGGCTTTCACGTGTCTTGCACTGAGGAGAGGCTTCCATCGGGCAACTCTGCCATAAAGCCCTGACTGATGGAAGGCTGCAGCGATGGTTGACTTTCTACAACTTTCTTCCATCTCCCGACTGCATCTCTGGAGCTCAGCCTCAGTGATCTTTGGGTTCTTCTTTACCTCTCTCACCAAGGCTCTTCTCCCCCAATAGCTGAGTTTGGCTGGATGGTCAGCTCTAGGAAGGGTTCTGGTCATCCCAAACGTCTTCCATTTAAGGATTACAGAGGCAACTGTGCTCTTAGGAACCTTAAGTGCAGCAGAAATTTTTTCGTAACCTTGGCCAGATCTGTGCCTTGCCACAATTCTGTCTCTGAGCTCTTCAGGTAGTTCCTTTGACCTCACGATTCTCATTTGCTCTGACATGCACTGTGAGCTGTAAGGTCTTATATAGACAGGTGTGTAGCTTTCCTAATCAAGTCCAATCAGTATAATCAAACACAGCTGGGCTCAAATGAAGGTGTAGAACCATCTCAAGGATGATCAGAAGAAACGGCAGCACCTGAGTTAAATATATGAGTGTCACAGCAAAGGGTCTGAATACTTAGGACCATGTGATATAAATCTGCAAAAGTGTCAACAATTCTGTGTTTTTCTGTCAATATGGGGTGCTGTGTGTACATTAATGAGGAAAAAAAATGAACTTAAATGATTTTAGCAAATGGCTGCAATATAACAAAGAGTGAAAAATGTAAGGTCCCCCCCCACTGTATATATATATATATATATATATATATATATATATATATATATATATATATATATGGCCAAGGTTACAAAAAAAATGTCTGCTGCACTTAAGGTTCCTAAGAGCGCAGTGGCCTCCGTAATCCTTAAATGGAAGATGTTTGGCATTACCAGAACCCTTCCTAGAGCTGGCCGTCCAGCCAAACTGAGCTATCGGGGGAGAAGAGCCTTGGTGAGAGAGGTAAAGAGGAACCCAAAAATCACTGTGGCTGAGCTCCAGAGAATCAGTCGGGAGATTGGAGAAAGTTGTAGAAACTCAACCATCACTGCAGCCCTCCACCAGTCGGGGCTCTATGGCAGAGTGGCCCGACGGAAGCCTCTCCTCAGTGCAAGACACATGAAAGCCCGCATGGAGTTTGCGAAAAAAACACCTGAAGGACTCCAAGATGGTGAGAAATAAGATTCTCTGATCTGATGAGACCAAGATAGAACTTTTTGGCCTTAATTCTAAGCTTTATGTGTGGAGAAAACCAGGCACTGCTCATCACCTGTCCAATACAGTCCCAACAGTGAAGCATGGTGGTGGCAGCATCATGCTGTGGGGGTGTTTTTCAGCTGCAGGGACAGGATGACTGGTTGCAATCGAGAGAAAGATGAATGTGGCCAAGTACAGGAATATCCCGGATGAAAACCTTCTTCAAAGTGCTCAGGACCTCAGACTGGGCCGAAGGTTTATCTTCCAACAAGACAATGACCCTAAGCACACAGCTAAAATAATGAAGGAGTGGCTTCACAACAACTCAGTGACTGTTCTTGAATGGCCTAGCCAGAGCCCTGACTTAAACCCAATTAAGCATCTCTGGAGAGACCTAAAAATGGCTGTCCACCAACGTTTACCATCCAACCTGACAGAACTGGAGAGGATCTGCAAGGAGGAATGGCAGAGGATCCCCAAATCCAGGTGTGAAAAACTTGTTGCATCTTTCCCAAAAAGACTCATGGCTGTATTAGATCAAAAGGGTGCTTCTACTAAATACTGAGCAAAGGGTATGAATACTTAGGACTAGGGATGAGCTTCGAGTTCGAGTCGAACTCATGTTCGACTCGAACATTGGCTGTTCGCAAGTTCACTGAACAGCGAACAATTTGGGGTGTTCGCGGCAAATTCGAATGCCGAGGAACACCCTTTAAAAGTCTATGGGAGAAATCAAAAGTGCTAATTTTAAAGGCTAATATGCAAGTTATTGTCATAAAAAGTGTTTGGGGACCTGGGTCCTGCCCCAGGGGACATGGATCAATGCAAAAAAAAGTTTTAAAAACGGCCGTTTTTTCAGGAGCAGTGATTTTAATAATGCTTAAAGTCAATCAATAAAAGTGTAATATCCCTTTAAATTTCGTACCTGGGGGGTGTCTATAGTGTGCCTGTAAAGGGGCGCATGTTTCCTGTGTTTAGAACAGTCTGACAGCAAAATGACATTTTGAAGGAAAAAACTCATTTAAAACTACCCGCGGCTATTGCATTGCCGACAATACACATAGAAGTTCATTGATAAAAACGGCATGGGAATTCCCCAAAGGGGAACCCCGAACCAAAATTAAAAAAAAAAAATGACGTGGGAGTCCCCCTAAATTCCATACCAGGCCCTTCAGGTCTGGTATGGATATTAAGGGGAACCCCGGCCAAAATTAAAAAAAAAAAATGACGTGGGGTTCCCCCTAAATTCCACACCAGACCCTTCAGGTCTGGTATGGATTTTAAGGGGAACCCCGCGCCAAAAAAAAAAAAAAAAACGGCGTGGGGTCCCCCCAAAAATCCATACCAGACCCTTATCCGAGCACGCAACCTGGCAGGCAGCAGGAAAAGAGGGGGGGACGAGAGTGCGGCTCCCCCTCCCTCCTGAACCGTACCAGGCCACATGCCCTCAACATTGGGAGGGTGCTTTGGGGTAGCCCCCCAAAACACCTTGTCCCCATGTTGATGAGGACAAGGGCCTCATCCCCACATCCCTGGCCGGTGGTTGTGGGGGTCTGCGGGCGGGGGGCTTATCGGAATCTGGAAGCCCCCTTTAACAAGGTGACCCCCAGATCCCGGCCCCCCCCCTGTGTGAAATGGTAAGGGGGTACTTACCCCTACCATTTCACGAAAAAAGTGTCAAAAATGTTAAAAATGACAAGAGACAGTTTTTGACAATTCCTTTATTTAAATGCTTCTTCTTTCTTCTATCTTCCTTCATCTTCTGGTTCTTCTGGTTCTTCTGGCTCTTCTGGTTCTTCCTCCGGCGTTCTCGTCCAGCATCTCCTCCGCGGCGTCTTCTATCTTCTTCTCCTCGGGCCGCTCCGCACCCATGGCATGGGGGGGAGGCTCCCGCTCTTCTCTTCTTCTTTTCTTCTCTTCTTCTCTTCTTCATTTTCTTCTCCGGGCCGCTCCGCAATCCATGCTGGCATGGAGGGAGGCTCCCGCTGTGTGACAGCGCTCCTCGTCTGACAGTTCTTAAATAACGGGGGGGCGGGGCCACCCGGTGACCCCGCCCCCCTCTGACGCACGGTGACTTGACGGGACTTCCCTGTGACGTCACGGGGAATGCCACAGGGAAGTCCCGTCAAGTCACCGTGCGTCAGAGGGGGCGGGGTCACCGGGTGGCCCCGCCCCCCCCATTATTTAAGAACTGTCAGACGAGGAGCGCCGTCACACAGCGGGAGCCTCCCTCCATGCCAGCATGGATTGCGGAGCGGCCCGGAGAAGAAAATGAAGAAGAGAAGAAGAGAAGAAAAGAAGAAGAGAAGAGCGGGAGCCTCCCCCCCATGCCATGGGTGCGGAGCGGCCCGAGGAGAAGAAGACAGAAGATGCCGCGGAGGAGATGCTGGACGAGAACGCCGGAGGAAGAACCAGAAGAGCCAGAAGAACCAGAAGATGAAGGAAGATAGAAGAAAGAAGAAGCATTTAAATAAAGGAATTGTCAAAAACTGTCTCTTGTCATTTTTAACATTTTTGACACTTTTTTCGTGAAATGGTAGGGGTACTTATGTACCCCCTTACCATTTCACACAGGGGGGGGGGCCGGGATCTGGGGGTCACCTTGTTAAAGGGGGCTTCCAGATTCCGATAAGCCCCCCGCCCGCAGACCCCCACAACCACCGGCCAGGGTTGTGGGGATGAGGCCCTTGTCCTCATCAACATGGGGACAAGGTGTTTTGGGGGGCTACCCCAAAGCACCCTCCCAATGTTGAGGGCATGTGGCCTGGTACGGTTCAGGAGGGAGGGGGGGCCGCACTCTCGTCCCCCCCTCTTTTCCTGCGGCCTGCCAGGTTGCGTGCTCGGATAAGGGTCTGGTATGGATTTTTGGGGGGACCCCATGCCGTTTTTTTTTTTTTTTTTTTTGGCGCGGGGTTCCCCTTAAAATCCATACCAGACCTGAAGGGTCTGGTATGGAATTTAGGGGGAACCCCACGTCATTTTTTTTTTTTAATTTTGGCCGGGGTTCCCCTTAATATCCATACCAGACCTGAAGGGCCTGGTATGGAATTTAGGAGGACTCCCACGTCATTTTTTTTTTTTTTAATTTTGGTTCGGGGTTCCCCTTTGGGGAATTCCCATGCCATTTTTATCAATGAACTTCTATGTGTATTGTCGGCAATGCAATAGCCGCGAGTAGTTTTAAATGAGTTTTTTCCTTCAAAATGTCATTTTGCTGTCAGACTGTTCTAAACACAGGAAACATGCGCCCCTTTACAGGCATACTATAGACACCCCCCAGGTACGAAATTTAAAGGGATATTACACTTTTATTGTTTGACTTTAAGCATTATTAAAATCACTGCTCCTGAAAAAACGGCCGTTTTTAAAACTTTTTTTTGCATTGATCCATGTCCCCTGGGGCAGGACCCAGGTCCCCAAACACTTTTTATGACAATAACTTGCATATAAGCCTTTAAAATTAGCACTTTTGATTATTCATGTTCGTGTCCCATAGACTTTAACGGTGTTCGCGTGTTCGAACGAACATTTTTCCTGTTCGCATGTTCTGGTGCGAACCGAACAGGGGGGTGTTCGGCTCATCCCTACTTAGGACCATGTGATATTTCAGTTTTTCTTTTTTAATAAATCTCCAAAAATGTCAACAATTCTGTGTTTTTCTGTCAATATGGGGTGCTGTGTGTACATTAATGAGGACAAAAATGAATAATATATATATATATATATATATATATATATATATATATATATATATACCAGGCATTTAGGCACAACAATATTTTTTTTGGGGGGGGGGGAATTATTCAGTGAAAATATTTCACTTTATTGTTTGTTTCTAGATTTTGCAAGGGAATGATGGGGTCCTGCTCTAAAAAAGACCTAGTATACAATGATTATTATGCTGTAATGCTGCAATGATGTGTGATCCATCAGCTGGGTTGTGAATGTATGTGTATGTGTATGTATGAAAGTGCTGCTTTGTTCATTCATGAAATTATAAGATCACCCAGAGCTGTAGCTCTGTATAATGTATCTGTAACTGCTTTTAATTCATACAGAGACTCAGTAGATACTTTACGCAAAACTCTGAGAGATATTTTACTACAATGGAACACGCAGTGCTGATCCTTCATCCATAATAGTCACAGATCACTCAGTTTAGAGATGGGGCAGGGCTCTGTGCTGTCTATACCTACAGGAACACCCATCATTTGGGCTTCAAAAGGGGTACTGCTATAGCCAGCATATATATATGCATTTTGAGGACAAAGGGGGGCACCAATCAGAACAAGACCAAGTGTTATATGCACTTGGTCTCTTGGGGATTTAAATAAAATGAACATGTGCACACCCTGCCAAGATGTGCACACCAGGCCATTTCTTTAATAAATATGTGGAAAATATAACTTACCTCCTCTTAATGAAGTCTATCATCAACTGGGTTGAGGACATAAAAACAGCTCAACACCCAAATCATGATCCTTGACAACCTCTCTTATGCACACATCGATGTGATAAGTGTGCATGGTAAGGAAGAATGATAGATGATAACTAATAGAGGCAACATATGCTGGCATAATGACGTGCTGTGACATAATGAAAGATATCATATTGAGACCTTGTAAGTAAAATATTAAGAGTGCCTTGTACAGACATAATAAGAACGTGTTGTTTGTAACATGTGCAGTGTTCTGCATAGTGAAACCAACATACTTTGAAACTTCTCCATTTCTACTATTCAGTGAGTGTATATACAGTATAAACAGTATAAAGATAAGGTTAGAACATAATTAAGATTTAACTCATGCATAAACCCAAAGAATCGTTGAAATTTTTCCCCTGTGGTTTGTCCTCTGAAATTGAAAACAGTTTCACATATCTATTATACTTTTAGTTAAAATAGTATTTTTTATCAGCTAGCTATCATCCACTGTAGCCTCAGTGTGGTCTGTCTCTTTTCTCCTTTGCTGAAATATGTGTCCCTCCTGCTCTTTTGTTGCACAAAGTATTGATTGTAACATTGGTCTGGGAGGAAAGAAAATTGAATGTAGCTGGTAATACTGTACCTTATAATAACCAACATAAAAGTTCTTTATAGATAGAGTACAAAGCTTTGCAACCTGTTTGCAAAACAGAGAGCAGGCTTATCAGTGTACTATACAATTATTTATTGCTCTCTGGCTCTCAGGGTTTTGCCATAAAACTGAAAGACTTCTACAAATTATTGTACTGTACTTTCTCCTAGGAAATGTGTGCTAGAGTTTGTGACAAAAATAAGTAAATACAGATGGACAGAAAAACTGATAAGAGGCCTTAGCTATACAAGAAGGCATTTTCTTTAACATTTGCAATTACGGTAAATAATTTGCTAGAAAATCTTTTTGTTCCAGCAAAAAATTATTGACTGTGGCATTTATTTGCTTGGGTACTATACAGATATTGTAGCAAAACAGGCTATTTCTGATTTTGTTTTTATGAAAGTAATTTATTTTAAATGTACT
This sequence comes from Aquarana catesbeiana, assembly GCF_042186555.1. Classification (NCBI taxonomy): domain Eukaryota; kingdom Metazoa; phylum Chordata; class Amphibia; order Anura; family Ranidae; genus Aquarana; species Aquarana catesbeiana. Next base: position 361,583,061 of record NC_133324.1, on the reverse strand, counting down.
TATACTGTACATTTTAACCAATGGTTTGTAACCAGAGGTCATTGAAGCTGAGATGCTCAAAACAAATTTAGCAGCAACAGTTTGACTATAATTTGATGACTAATTTAAATAGCTAGATAGATGTTCTACTTTTCTCTATATGCTGTATATATGTATTTATCATCCAGATGTGTTGGAGGCACTTACAAGTCTGAAACAGGAGCTAGTGCACATGAGTGCACATTATATCAATCTTTCCAACACATTCTGGTTATTCTCCCATGGCAATTCCATCACCAGTGATAACACATAGGAAGCACCAAAGCCTTCCAAGCCACAACACCCTCCAAATAATGACATCACAAGTGTAAAGATAAAATTCCCAAAGAAGGTAGAGGTCAAAGGGTCAAAACAGTTAAAACAAACAAAGACAATAAGGTAATGGCATGAACAAATTAAAAAAAAAACTGCGTAAACAGCAGTAAAAGTAGGATCAATTACCAAGTACCTAATTTGAACAGCATATTAAAACATGACACCATATATCAAATAATATGACCGCCCCCCTCCCCCAAGCAGGGTTGGACAGAAACAGACAGAACAGCATCAGATATGAAATCTTTCTGGAGTAGTTGGGATACCTCAGCCACTAGAGGAGGGTATCAATCAATAGCAGTGAATAATGGCAACCCAAACCCTCAGTGTATACCATACATGGACAGATATTAAATCAGGACAGATAGTAATTTGAATTTAAATCACCTTATATGGTTTCTTTCCCTAGGATGAGAGTTCAAAGAAAAATGTTATTTAAAAGTGGTATTCAATTTGTTATTTATGCTTTTATTGTTTTGGTTGTTTATTATTTAAAGTACTTGCCACCTGTAGTCTGGTTGTTCTATACAGGGGGGAAGTGGTGGCAATCCTGCATGCTGTCTCATGGGCAAGTACCAAGGCATTGGGTAGTATGTCATCATGTGTGACACACAGTGACGTCATCATGCCTCTTGAGCATGCAAATGTCACTACGCTGTTCCTGCCCAGAAATGTATCATCATGTGCAGTACTTAAGCATTGTGCACAATTGACCTTTAAAAAAATCATCACGTTGTTTCTGATGGTGGCAGGGGGTTGGATGGTGTCCCTCAGCTGATACTTAGAATGCCTGGGCTCAGTGTAAGTATTATTATAGCCTCCAATGTAGCTAGTGTAATACTAGTGAAACCAGTCATGCTATGTGTTGCTACCACATTCCTTTTTTGCATGGGCTCCCTCTGGACTTGATACTATAGAGACTTTGATAAGTATATGGCATTTGTATTGCAATTCAGACTCTGGCAAGCTTTCTGTTGTCGTCGTTGTTGTATGGATATGGTGTTATTAACACACTTGGGACAAGATTCTTCTTGAGTCCTCGTTTGCAGGCATACTTATTGGTTTACCTCTGGGAATACACTAGTTATAAAATACTATTGACAGTTGCCTTTTTAGGGTGGCTGGTTATCTCACTAGGTCAACGTGTTCCATTATTGGATTCTTGAAACAAATGCACACCAAGATTGTCTGGTTACCAGTTGATGCCAGCAGGATTGCACACATGCAGTAGTGTGCTCAACAGCTAAACACAGGTTGATACATATGAGCATGACAATAATATAGTGTGTTATACACAAGATTACTATGGGGGACTTGCCTCTATATGATGTAAAGCTAAAACAATAGTTCAGAGACTTCAAAGTGCTTCACCAATCCTATGTCCAGATTTTACCAGGAACCAGCAGGCTGAGTGTGCAGGTGTTCACAGTAGTTCAAGACTCCACCCAACAGACTAGAGGTCTGTGGCAGGAGGCAAGAGGACTCCAATGCATCTCCAAGAGTGAGAGAGGTTGCATGGGGAAGCCAGAGCGTGCATATCTGCAGGAAGCAGATTTAGTCTGTGACAGAGCAGCAAGGATCTGATTGAGAGTAAGCTATGAGAAAGCTTGAGTTTAAGGAACTATGTGTGTTGGTCTGAAGATCATACCTAAGGTCTAGACTTGAGGCCTGAAGCAGCCATGTGGCAAGAGAGTGAGTGATTAGGCTGAAATATTCTGTTGTGCAAATTACAGTAAGGCTCCATTCCCACTATGGCTTTCTGGAACGCGGGCGGAATTGTTGCGATTCTGTATGCAATTCCGAAACGCAACAAAACGTTGGATGCACTTGCGATCCCCGTTACTTTCAATGGCACCCAAATTGCATATTAAAGACTTTGAATATCTTTTTATATCCTTTTCTTACTTTACAGAGTTCCATTACCTTGTTATGCAGGTCTTTTACCAGTTCTCTTCTGCTCCCCATGGCTCAGAATCTAGCCTGCTCAGTGCATCTATGTAAGAGCTAACAAACTCATTGACTATTTATACACAGACACTAATTGCAATTTAAAATAACACAGATGTGGGAAGTTAACCTTTAATTGACATTTTAACCTCTGTGTGTCATCTTGTGTGTCTGTGCCAAGGCCAAACATTCCAGGGTATGTACACTTTTGATCAGGGACATTTGGGTGACTTATGTTATCATTATGATTTAAAAAGGAGCCAAACAACTATGTAATAATACATGGCTTCATATGATCACTATCCTTAAATAAAATATATTTTTGGCATATTTAGTCATATTTGTAATATCAATGCCAAAATTACACAATTTCTGGCAGGGTATGCAAACTTTTGAGCACAACTGTAAAATACTATTATTGAAGATAAAAACACAACCCCCCCCCAACTCTGGTCTGTCCCTGTACACTTGTTGCCTATAATTATCTCCAGTTTCTTTATCCATGCACTGGAGAAATTGTAAAAGAGACACAAAGGCGAACTACATAACTCTGTCATACATGTCATAACTGTCAACAAATTTATGGAAATGCTTTCATGACACAGGACATTTAAAGGGACTATACCTCCAGAAAAAAAAATTCTAATGCTTTATTGAATGTCCCCTATATTTGATTTAAATAAAAACATTATAAAATTATAATAAGTATAATATATACATATATATATATCTATATATATATATATATATATATATATATATATATATATATATATAGATATATATATATATATATATAGATATAGATATAGATATAGATATAGATAGATAGATAGATAGATAGATAGATAGATAGATAGATAGATAGATAGATAGATAGATAGATAGATAGATAGATTCTGCATAAAAGTAAAACAATAGAGATATGTATGCAACAACACTGAAGCCACTTGGTTGAATATAAACATTGCAATTTAGTTCATTTTTTGGAGCAATTTATCTCCATAAAAAATCATTTTTATAACAATCAATGAAGGCTTATTGTTTGCCCGCATGACATATAATATATCATAATCTCAATACTGATAAAATGTGCACCGTCAAGAGAGCACAAATTTGGGTGAAAACATGCCATTCTAATATTTATCATGATTCATGATAGTTTCTGGTCTTGGAAATATACAAATAATATATGTTGAGTTTTTATATAATTGATGTCCTAACAGAAAACAAAAAAGATGTTGAATATTCATGTCAAGACTTACCTTCCATCTTGTGTAATGGATTTGAATTTTCTTTCATAATGTCTGTGCAGTCTTATATTAAAATAAATGCTTGTGACTGAATTGCTCAGTCACTGTATACTTCTATAAAGAAATGGCATGCAAAGTCTATCTTGTATCTTGTATTTACACCATTAGAATGGTTTTGGTACTTTAGCATGCTGTCTAACCATATTTGCATTTTACATAGTTTTTTGAATAAATAACATGGCAATGCAAACAAGTAAAGGAGATAAGACAAGTGTGAGGCACAGATAAATCCTAAGCAAAAAGGTGCATGCAGCAATGAGTTATGATTTAATGTGGATGAATCTCATTGTTCTTTGTTGATTACAGTCCCCCTTCAAAGTCTAAAATAGCATTGCATAGCCTTTAGAAATGTGTCCATATCTAAGATGTTAAATAATTTTAGGCAGTGCACATAATAATATGTAAAAAAATAACATTTGTAATTCAAACAAAATAAAAAATAAAACAATACTTTGTATCTCTATGTGCAATCTTGAATAATCAATAAATTCACATGGAGTATAATAATGTAATAAATCCGTCTATGTGTAATACTCAAGAGACAAGGTGCAGTCTTAGCTTCTACTAGACTGGAGCTCATCGCATTAAAATAAGCACCTGCTTAAAGGAAAGTGTACTGATGTTTCTTCAAGCCCTGTCTGTTGTGCTTCATCACGTGGACCTCATCAGAGGTGTAGATTGGGAGATAACTTCAAGTTACAATCTAAAATGCATTGTTATCCCTTAATTACTTTGATAGATACATTAGGCTAAAGTCCAAGATGGAGTATTAACCCTCTTTGCCTGAATAGAAATATCAGGTGTTTTCAATCTAAGAATGGAGTGTTGCCCCTTTTAGTTTGAACAGAAAGATCAGGCTACTTGAACTCCAAAATGGAGTTTTAAACCTTCATTTGAACAGCAGGATCAAGCTATCCATGTTGTGTCCCACCTGTGATGTTATTCTCTGCTATTGCTATATATTGTATTTGTGTTACTAATGTTCTCATTTATGCTGAAATATAGTGTTGGAGTAATGTCATAGCTGCTTGTTTATGTAGCATTTGCTATTGTTCCTTCTGTGTTCCTCTCCTGTTTAGTGCTATATGGTACAGCATCAATAGACCCTCCCTGTGTTTTTCATGGTCCCTCAGTTAACTTCTAGTCCTCATAGCTGACACTAGGCTGAAAACATTCTTTTCTCTATACACTTCAGGAGACTGAAAAAATATCTGTGCTGCCCACTGAAAAGTAAAATTGTGTTGGATTCAAGTTTTGTGTCTAATTTGAGAGTTTAGCTGTCTGTGGATTCTGCTGAATTATCAGGTGACCATATTGTTATAGCATATCAAAATGTATGGAGGTATTCCAATGCATAAAGCAACATTTGAAATAGTTAACCCTTCAATGTGCAGTGCAAACAAAAAAGAAAAGAAAAAGTCAATATATTATCTGGTCAAGGGACATCTGGATGCACCCAATGTGCTAAAACAAAGTATACAATGATCAATATGCACTATATGTATGTGCTTCTAATCATAACACTCATGAAACATAAATTCATTAGTTGTGGGAATTTTCCAAAATACATAAATATAATAATAAACATTTAAGTGCATCAATTAGGACGTATTATTATTCTGCAGTTATAATGATTGTGCAATTATATTCCAGCCAAAAGGAGTACAGAATAGTAGTAAACAATAGCTTTAAATAATAGCCTAGATAAGAAAACTGCCCAGTGTCTAAAAGCCTAGATGCATATCACATACTCAGCTTCCTACTTTAAACTGCATACATAATCCTGGATGCAATGCATTTGCATGGATATTCAATCACGCTTATAAATAATAAACATCTGGTGTTGGCACCACCACCATGGCATGCATGCCCCTATGTGTACTGCACAGGAAGGAGAGCTAGGGGTTTGGACACACCCTGTGGGCATACATTCCTACCAGAAAACATACCCCTACATGCACTGTACAGGGAGGAGAGCACAGAAGTGAATACACCTCCTGAGCATCACCTGCATGGGAAACCTGGTCATTTTGTGTGCCTCATGGTGGTCCTGCCCACCTGCACATGTGCAGTGTGAAAAGCATCCCTTCCTGGGTTCACCAACGTAAGAAGTGTCTCCTACTGGTACAGATCGTAGTAAACATGATGTTTCATGATTTAAACTAATGGGCTGGCATAGCATGTGGCTGTAATGGGCAAAACAGAAAACAAAGGAAACATGTAAATGAAAAGTTCATATTGAGGATTTTGGTATGTATTGTATAAGTATCATAAATCAAAAATGCCTCTCTGTGAAGAAGTTGTCATTCCGTATCATCCACTTTGATTGACCCCTGTTCAATCAGCCTTTGATTTACTCCTGTTCTATTACCATCCCTCTGAGGTCATGTATTTTATATTAAGTGTCAACATGTGGGTGTAAAAACTGATCACTACATATAAGTGCCTTACATACACTGCAGTGCTGGCACTACAAGAATAACGAGTTCCATTAAAAAAAAAAAAAATTCTCTATTATTTTGAGGAGCAACTATAATTGGGGTCAATTTATCCATTAAAGAGGACACACTTCTACTGTATATACTGTATAATTCCTGATCTGGATGGAAATACAGGACCGCATTTTTTTGTCTTTACGTAAAATAGGCCAATATCAATGTATAATCTTTTCTATAGCCCTATATTAGAAATTATAATTTGTAACAAATGCTACATTAAGTGTTGACTCTTATGCTGCGTACACACGATCGGAATTTCCGATGGGAAATGTTCAATGTGAGCTTGTTGTCGCAAAGTCCGACCGTGTGTATGCTCCATCGAACATTTGCTGTCGGAATTTCCGCACACAAATGTTTGAGAGCAGGTTCTCAAATTTTCCGACAACAAAACTTGTTGTCGGAAATTCCGAGCGTGTGTACACAAGTCCGACGCACAAAATTCCACGCATGCTCGGAATCAAGTACGAGTGGAGCACTGGCTATTGAACTTCTTTTTATGGTCCCGTCGTACGTGTTGTACGTCACCGTGTTCTTGACGTTTGGAATTTCCGACAAGATTTGTGTGACCGTGTGTATGCAAGACAAGTTTGAGCCAACATCCTTCGGAAAAAAATCCACGGTTTTGTTGTCAGAATGTCCGATCGTGTGTACAAGGCATTACAATATCTTTGTGTTTTTACTGAATTGGCTCCTAGGGGTAGTTCTAATCTAGTCAGTATGGTGTCCACTACATATCAGATATAGCCATTCCTTTCCATGGTCCTAAACAGTTTTTGTTCTTATCCTATCTTCTTCATCAAAAACTTCCATATCCAAAAAGTTTGTGGAGTGCTTGTTAAATAAAAAAAAATAGTTTTGTTATTGTTTTACGTTATTCTTGTTAATGTGATGCAAAAATGTACCTAAAGTAACTGTCTCCTTTCCATATAATAAAATCATCTCATTAAAACATTCCCAAATAAATAAATAAACTGCACCTAGAGTATTGAGTGATACATTTTGGTTAACTTACTTTTATACAAATAATCCAGCTATAAAATTTTCAGCTCTATAATCATTTTAAAAGAAGATTCAAAAACAAAAATAATGCATGGAAAAACAATTGAGGTCTCAGAATAAAAATTTAGATATTAAAATCTTGTATATTCATACGTGCAAATGTAGTACATTGCAGTCATGTTTGCATTGTGCCAAATGCTTGGTAAATCTCTCCTCAGTATTTCAGTAATGGTTTCTGCTGAGACTTGATATATGATGATTGAAAGGTGCAATTATGCAATAAATTATGCAATTATCTACATTAGATGAATTGTATATTGGAGTAAAAATAACAGCAGTACTGTACTATTACCTAGGTTGTATCAAATAATGCCTGCAAGATTAATTTAGCATTTACTAGACCATACCACTACCAGTTATGTCACTCAAATTTAATTAATCATCAATGCTGATTTTTAACTTAAATGTTCCGTGATTCTATGCATAGGGGTTGATTTACTAAAACTGAAGAAATCTGGTACAGCTGTGCATAGTAGCCAATCAGCTTCTAACTTCAGCTTGTTCAATTAGGAGGAAGAAAAGAATGGCTGCACACCACAGGAACGGTCCAACGTCTCTAATGATACCTTGTGCCAAATTATTGTTCTTACAAACAATTGTTGTATAAGAATGCATATTAGCATCTGCTTGTTTGGAATGCTGACCTGTCATCGAGGAAAACAATAAATTGACCTAGAAAACTCATCCCAGATGATTCTCTCCCCCAGCAATGTCAGCCATCAGGGAGTGCATATAAATATATTGACTTTAAATGACTGAAGGCATCTTAAGTGTAAGAATACATAATTAGTGTAATGCACCAGCGGAGTATTTATATCTGCATTGGAACCAGAAAAAAATTAATTTGTCATATATTTTCTCGATAGATAGATAAACAAACATAATAAGGACCACTTACCATCTCTCCTGTTGAGTCTAGCAAAACCTGCACTATCTGTACTGGAAAGTTCAGATGAACTGCTGAAGGAGGATTGAGGCAGAGAAGACACAAGCTGACCATCACAATCATCTGTGTAGAAAATAACAAATGCAGAATTAAGGCACTCTAATTAAGGCACTCTATCTTAGTATGTCTATAAGTACTGTATACTGTATGTTCATGATTTTACATAATATGACAAAAATATCTCTAATGTGCCAGTAACTTTGACATAATGCAGACATAATGTAGGCTTACTGCACTTATAACCAGATGGAGTACAGCACATTTCTCCTTCAAACCTGTCAAGTTGTAATATATCAGCTATTACATCCAGATAGGTGCCTGCATACGTACTACAAATAAGCACATAATGTATGTTGTAACATTTTGATAACCATGGCTAATGACAAAAGAATTACTCCTGCAAGCTTTTGGTTTACTGGCAATAACATGGACATTTTGTTTTACTATAACTTTATGAACATTCGTTATTTTGAACATATTTCTTATGCAAATGTTCTGACATTATCCCCTAACTTAAGAAGAAATGCCTTAAAAGGTAACTATAACAAAAAAAAATACATCTGGGAATTCTTTCTCTATAAAAGTATTTTTCTGTGTGACCCAAGCAAGTTAGCAATTAAAAAACATGCTGGACCCACTGTCTTTCCAGCAAATCCTTATCTTGTGGGATCCACGATTCACAAATATGCATTAACTGAGATTCAAACAGGATCAGACAAATTCATGGGTTATCATATATTAGTGAAAATATTTCCAATTTGAAGTGACTTGCTCATATCTTACCATCCAAAGTGAAATAGTAGAACGGGGTACTACTGCCATACTGACAATTTATGGTTATCAACTTTTCAAAATTAAATCCAAAGATACCCTACTGACCGCATTCACTTTTAACCACACTCTCCATAACATACCACCATTTGTAGCACACCCTCAAAAAACTGATTGCAGGTTTATGGAATAAGAAGTTAACATTGTACTTTAACAAGTAATAACAAGTAACAATTTAACAAGTAATAAAGACAAAGTAAACAGATTCCGAATAAAAGGCACCAAGATTTTCATGGAACAAAATGGTGAACTATAAGTTATGCGGTAAAAAGCAAAAAATAAATGAATACTCAAACATAAGCATGTTTAATAATGTTGATAAGACCTACAAACGCAAAATCAGAACGTTCAAACAATAAATGTGCACAAACACAGGAAACAAAAAAGTCTATAATGGTTGAAATCAACACAATGATAATGTTGCAACACCCTGTGGCAAATCTTGTGGTAAGCCGGCACTTAAGAAGTGCAGGCTTACCAGATAGCCAATAAGATAGGCATATCACCCACTCTTGGGTAGCGAAGATCTCCCACTTCTGTATAAGACCACTGTGAGTGATTCACCGACCTGGCGTTCTCCAGCGGATTGAGTGCTGCATTACCAGTTTTTGAGCCTGCCAGCTGATACTGTCATACCGGGACTGTTGGATCTCTCGAGTCGGAATTCCATGAGAATGCCAGGTTGGTGAATGGAAAAACAGAGTTTCTGTTTTGGAAAATTATTGTGTAGAAGTACAGTATATACAGTCTGTGCCTGTGAAACTCTTGTTTGTGTCACTGTAATTAAGAGACCCTGGTGGTGATTTACTAAAGCCATGTAGAGGCTTTAGTAGAGGCGCATGGCGAGGCACAACGCACATTTCCATATTCACGACATGGTGCACCAGTAACAGAGCCACTATAGCGATCTCGGCGCACGTGAGAATGCAATCTGTGCTACTATGGACATGGTGCACAGCATCTCCAGTTCAAGATTAACAGAAGATGGCCAATATTATGGGGTGATGTGAGGAAATTTAGTATCAACTGCCCAAGTAACAAATATGCCCAAAATAGAATGAGAAAGTAACTTTTTCAGAGAAAGCCTGCTGTGCAAGTACGTTTATAACTGCGTGAGATCAATGTAAGCAGTGCACATGAGCAAGTGGCTCTTGCACTTGTTCACATGAGTTTGTTCACTGCATGGCCAAAATCTTAGTGAATGTTAAGCAATGTATATGCAGTTGCATGGGTTGAACGGGCACAAAAAAATCATAAATTAAAGGGGAACTCCACACTCCATTCGCCAATGCTCTTGTCTCCCCCCTCTAATCCCTTGGATTTCCATGAGCTAGCTTTTGATTTCAAAGGGGAACTCCTAACTCCATTCTCCAATGCTGTTGCCTCCCCCCTCTAATCCCTTAGACTTCCATGGGCTAACTTTTTCTTTTAAAGGGGAGCTCCAAACTCCATTCTCAAATGCTCTCGTCTCCCCCCTCTAAACCCTTGGATTTCCATGGGCTAGCTTTTGCTTTTAAGGGGGAACTCCACACTCCATTCTTCAATGCTCTTGTCTCCCCCCTCTAATCCCTTGGTTTTCCATGGGCTAACTTTTGCTTTTAAAGGGTAACTCCACACTCCATTATCTAATGCTCTTTTTCTCCCCCCTCTAATCGCTTGGATTACCATGGGCTAACTTTTGCTTTTAAATGGGAACGCCACACTCCACTCCATTCTCAAAAGGCTGTGATCTGCCTTCACCAATCCAAACCACATCCTTTTTCAGAGCATACAACAGGGCCAGCTAAGAAAGGGGCAAGAAGAGCAAGCACCCAACCCCCCCTGAACCATAGAAGGCCACATGCACTCAACATAGCTGGTTGCCTTTGAGGCATGTTGGGCTCAGCCCAATACCAACCACAAAGCACCTTGTACCCACTAGTTTAAAGGGGCTTTCCACATTCCGTAAAGCCCCCTGTCTGCAGCCCACAACCCCAGCCTAGGGTTGTGTGGAAAAGGCCCTTGTCCCCCGGAATATGGAAACAAGGTGGTTGACTTTTGGGGTGCCCGATCCCCTCCTGCTCCCAAGCATCTACCCCCCTTTCATGGGCTGGCTTGCTGTGTGTTTGGCTAGGGGTTTGTTAGTGTGTGGAAGGTGCACAATATTTTTTTAGTTTGGGGTGGTATTTTTCACGTGGGGGTTCTCATTTTAAGCCTTAACAGACCCAAATGGCCTTGTATGTATTAGGGGGGTAGGCTATTTTTTGGGGGGTTAAAATCTTGCAGCTGCAATGTAGATTTGTAAGTTTTCATCTTTGAAGCAGCATTTTGGATACACACTACAGATGTACCACTTTACAGGCAGAGTGACCCCCCCAAGTTACTAGCTTTTAAGCAATTTTGCATTTTTAAAGGCACTTCTCCTTGTTCCGTTTTTGGGGTTGTCCAAATTGGTGACATTGATATATGTCCCTCAGGATGGGACCTGGGCCCCCATTCCCATTTTAAGGCCGATTACTAGAATATAAGCCAGCCAAGTGGGGACTAGCAAAATTAACAAGTCAATTCCCATAGATTGCAATGATATTTGTTGTTTAACTTTTGCCCATGTTAGGCTCTTTGTTTGCCCCCCTGGACGGGGGGTGTTTGTCCCATCTGTAATTTTATAGCATGCTGGATGATGTGCTTAATTTTGGACAGGGGGTGGCTTATTTTGTGTTAGCTGCATTTGGGTTGGTCTGGGAATGCTCAGGGACTTTGTTTTTTTGCTGTGGCCTTTGGTGTGTGAAATGCATTTGGGTTGGTCTGGGCATGCTCAGGGACTTTGTTTTTTTTGTGCTTTTTATGTGTGAACGGCACTTAGATTTTTCTGGACATGTTCAGAGAGTGTGTTTTTGGTTAGTAATTTAAGGACATCCTTAACAGGTGTACCCACTTTGAAGTAATGTCTCTACAATGGGTGAACTTGCATTTTGTGTGTTTCATGGACTGTACATGTGTTTTCAATTGTCTCATTAGCACACAAACCTATGTTATATAAAGCTTGCAGATAGCATTCTTTACCTTGCCCTGAAAAGAGACCAGATTGCTTGATGGTGTGTGTGTCTGTGGGGCAAGAGAGTACATTTAGGTGTCCTTTATAGAGTTTGTAACACATGTATTTTCTCTTTGTATTTTGTTTGTTATGTCTTTGCAAAACAGATGTGTTTTAGAGCAAGTATTTTTTACTTTTGTTTATTTTTTTGGGGGGGAGGTGATATATTTCCCTGAAATACTTTTGATGTTGTCAATGTGTGTCATTTGTAGGTTGTTAGATTCACTTTGATTTAATTGTCTGTGCTGCATTATTTTGCAACATCTTCCTCAAGATGTTGTGAGTAATAAATATTTAAATCCTTAAGAGACTGTCCGTTTGTGGGCGCAGTCTATTTAACTCCTGTTTATTTCCTCTGCAAAATGGTCAGACCTCAAAACCATATTCTATTAGTGTCTCAAATTAACATACATGTGTTTTTTGTTTTCCTTGCTCTTTTACAAGTCCTGTTTCGTTGACCAATACAATTTGTAGCAAATTGTTATGTTTTATGTGTTTTGTTAATAATTTGTTTTTAGATGCAGACAAGCAAAGAAAGTGTTTCCACCGCTCAGGCTGACACTGACCCAGGTGTAAGTAGAAGTTTCAGAGCAGAAGAGCTCCAGGTGCTGGCTGAATGCTAGGCAAAGCAGGCTTGAATGGAGGAGAAGATTTGGATGCCGCACACTGGATGTAGTCAAAAAACTTCACTTTATTGAAAAAATGGGATCATCAAAACAACAAGACTGTCATGCAGAAAGTACAGGTAAGCTGACGCGTTTCGCACTCAGGACTGAGTGCTTACTCATAGCTCATAGCTATGAGTAAGCACTCAGTCCTGAGTGCGAAACGCATCAGCTTAACTGTACTTTCTGCATGACAGTCTTGTTGTTTTGATGATCCCATTTTTTCAATAAAGTGAAGTTTTTTGACTACATCCAGTGTGCGGCATCCAAATCTTCTCCTCCATTCAAGCCTAATAATTTGTTTTACAGAGGCATGTTCAATTCAAGTAATGCATTTTAACCCCCCCAAACAATTTTCATGGAACAGATTTCCCAGCTGCAGCTTAACTAGGCTAATTGGCATGGCAAAACAAAAAAAAGTGTGATTTGTCTAAAAGCTACTTTCCTGGTGCCTTCATGGTAGCATATGCATGGGTTGTGCATATGCTGCCATGGATAGGCACCAGGAAAGGAAAATTACGTAGAGGTAAGTATTCAATTTTCCATTTTAGCGCAGTGGTGCTCAGCCTCAGTCCTCAAGTACCCCAGACAGGACATGTTATTGGAATTTATCTTAGCTAAAATAGCTATTCCAAAATACCAAGCCATTGACTCTGATTTAAAGCACCTGTGCAAGATGAAGGAAAACCTGCAAACATGGTCAGTTGGGGGGTACTTGAGGACAGGGTTGAGAACCACTGATTTAGAGCACTGAGCTAAAATCTAGCTCAAGACAATCCCATTCTAATTGTGGGAATTTGAGGGAAACTAAGTGTGTTGGAACCCCTGCTTGTCTTTTTTAGGTTGGGCTTTGTGTCCCTTTTCTGAAAATTGGCTTCACTTCCTGTCACATAGCCAAACAGGAAGTGAGGGTAAAACCCTACTAATGTCTTTCCTTGGGGACACACAGGTCAATCTAACTAGTGTCCCCATTAGGCAAATTGCACTCTAGCACTTTGTTTGTGTGACAGGAAGTGAATAAATTTGAAGGAGAAACTGGCAAAATTTGGGAGATGTCTTCACCCTATCAGGGGTGCAGACATCCCCAAAAACTGACAAGGCTCCTAATCCCTCTGCATTCAAAAATAAGAAAGGATTTCATTTAGTTTAACTTTGCAAAGACACATTCCTAAGTTCAACTGTGATGCATGTCAATTGCCCATTTAGACCTTGTTTAATAGAAAACACCAGTTGTCTTTCACTATAAACATTTGGTAGTCCAGTCCTGAAAATCTGCATCTCCTTTACTATTAATTTCCCTAAAAATTGGGTTCCTGTAGCTAGATGCGTGACTGCTGTGTATGTGAGATGCGCAACTGCTGTGTGCGAGGGGGAATGTACCCATGGTGCATATCTGGTTCTGGAAGAGGCAGAATGACATCATGGACCTCCAGGAAGCTGCTTGTCCTGCTGTGAATTTCTTCCCACCACCATGCCCCGCTCACTGTTCTCTGAGGAAGAGATGATCCTTATTTGCAAATCAAAGATAATTTTTTTATTTATTTTTACATGGAGTGGTGTTTGTGTGGGTCATGTATGTATGTCTAAATGATTTGGCCTCAAAACACACACCTACTTCCTGTGTACAGATTCACTTCCGGGCCAATGTATATGGCTTCCTGCTTCAGTGTGTGTGTGTGTGTGTGTATATATATATATATATATATATATATATATATATATATATATATATATATATATAAAAATATAGATGTAGGTTCCAGCAGAGAGAAGTTGGATAAATGCCACAATCCCAATTCTGGAGGCATAATAATGGTCTAGCACAGGGGTCTTCAAACTACAGCCCTCCAGTTGTTCAGGAACTACAATTCCCATCATGCCTAGTCATGTCTGTGAATGTCAGAGTTTTACAATGCCTCATGGGATGTGTAGTTCCACAAAAGCTGGAGAGCCGTAGTTTGAAGATTCCTGATTCCTTGTATAATGCCTAAGAAATATCATTTGGAAAATACAAGTGGGTCATGGCACATCTACATTCCAAATTTGGCACTTAAGATGGTCATGCACTATGCAATCTGATAGGCCAATCTCCGGCCGGCATAACAAACATCAAGCGGAGCCCGTCCTCCTCCTCAGGTCACGTGGTAGCGTCACTACGTGTGTACCCAGATGCGTTTCGTCATCAATCAGACGTTCTCAATGAGAACCCATTGAGAACGTCCGATTGATGACGAAACGCATCTGGGTACGCACGTAGTGACGCTACCACGTGACCTGAGGAGGAGGACGGGCTCCGCTTGATGTTTGTTATGCCGGCCGGCGTCTTTTATATACCAATACGCGAATTTGCCTTTTAACTGTAAGTGCAATACTTTATATATTAAAGTGGTTCTTGGATGTATTACACTATGGCCAGTTTATTTCCTTTTTGGGTCATACACTGAGGAAATGGATCTCCTGGCTGCAGTGGGCGAACATTTGTACTTCCTTTCACCATCCACATGATTCCTAGTGGAGTTTTTTGAGCCATTTGTGTTTTAAAGCTTGCAAGTTGGTAAGCACACTCTACAGCTACGGTGGTGGGGATATCACCTTTTGTTTTGCGTGCACATCAGGGTGTTGGTTACAATTAAAGGTCTACATAGGATATGCAGATATACTACACTATGGCCAGTTTTTCTTGTTTTTCTCTCCTTCCGGTATATAAGCACTGAGGGAACGTTGACTCGAGTTTGGATAGAGCGGAAGTTTTTTCTACACTTAAAGGCCCTGGCTGGGTTTAAGCCATCCGCTTATACTGCTTGCTGTTTTGGTAAGCGCAACTTACTACTACGGTGGTTGGGTTCTTCAGTTGAACTGTTATATGTTTCGTGCACATTGAGGCATTTCTGGTGATCCGGAGTGCCTTTGTTTGACAACTAATTTGGACTTTTATTTTACTCAACTTTTTAGCGCAGTTTAAAATTTATATCTTGCAATGCACTGTTCAGTGCCACAATGCGGGGGGCTGAACAAATGGTCGAATGACCCGTTTATTCAGCTGTTCGTCGTACGTCCAAATAGCTAAATTTCGGCCCGAACCATTCGCCTATCCCTAATGGTCAACTTTGAAGTTCAAGATCTGAAAATATTAATTTATTGGGTTTAGAAACACTTCTCTGTTCTTTGTAATGCATTGAAAGATTTGGGTAAAAGAAGAAAGAAAACACATTTCAAAGGAAATTATATTAGCATCAAAAGGTTTAATTAAGTGAGAACACCTACTAATTGCCTAACAAGACACATCCAATTAGATAAAATTAACCAGCTGTATTGGGAGTGCGCTATTATCATTGAGAAAACCGCAGTTACCCTAGCACCAGTTGCAGTTTACATATATGGGTATTTATTATTGCTATTTGCGCTTCAATGTGCGCCGGTTCATACGTTCAATTAATTACTTTGCCAGTGCACCAATTAATGTATGAACTGGTGCAGCGCCTTCTTCTTAGTGAATGACCCTCCCTATGAGCAGATTAATATTTTTTATTTGCATGCTCCTATAATAAAACAAGTGTTACAGATGCATGTGTGCTATTTTTGGTTGCTTTTTCTTTATTTTTAAGCCATTTATGCAAAGATTTATAAAAATTTTAAACTTTTAGGGGTTCCTAATTTCTTCTAGCTTCAATCACAGCTGTCATTTGGCATATGAGCTCCTTCTGCTTTCAGTGTATGCTTTCAGCTGTACCCAGTGCTGCAGATATAATGCCCCTCTCCAGTCTTTCTTCTTGTGTACAGCTTTTGAGAGACTCCCTGCAAAGTTGCACACTGATAATAGTAAAGCATAGTCCTCTCTAAAGCATATTTCGAAGGTAGGGGGGCTGTGGCATATGTGTGGGGTGTATACAAAATGTAGGCTCAGCTCCTATTTAACTATCCTTCTTTAAGCCCCTCCCACTGTTAGCATAGCATGGCCACACCCTCCATTAACCTTTTTTCTCATTATAGTGCCTAGGGTTGCCCTAGGTCTTTCACAATCCCAGCAATGCCCCTGGTGTCCTTTCTTTAGTTTTGCCATTGAACAGCCTGGCAATATTCACAATCAGTGCAAAGAGGACAGCAGATGCACTCTAGGGGTTCTCAGGCGGAGGAGTGTAGAGGGAGTTTTAGCTGCTCAGAGACCTGGCATTGCAGCTTCAATATTTCTCTTCTGAAGTTTAAGGATGGATTGCTCGGCCACACCTGCAGCTACAGAGCTAACAGTAGTGACATAGAGGCTAGTGTAATGCCCCATACACACGGTCGGATTTTCAGATGGAAAATGTGTGATAGGACCTTGTTGTCGGAAATTCCGACCGTGTGTAGGCTCCATCACACATTTTCCATCGGATTTTCCGATGGAAGTTCGAGAGCAGGATATAAAATTTTCCGACAACAAAATCCGTTGTCGGAAATTCTGATCGTGTGTACACAAATCCGATGGATAAAGTGCCATGCATGCTCAGAATAAATAAAGAGATGAAAGCTATTGGCCACTGCCCCGTTTATAGTCCCGACATACGTGTTTTACATCACCGCGTTTAGAACGATCGGATTTTCCGACAACTTTGTGTGACCGTGTGTATGCAAGACAAGTTTGAGCCAACATCTGTCGGAAAAAATCCTAGGATTTTGTTGTCGGAATGTCTGAACAAAGTCCGACTGTGTGTACGGGGCATAAGAAACCACAGATCCCAGTTGCGGACCAGACATCTGACACACCCAGATATATGTTTCAACAAGATTATCTCTTCAAAAATTCAGTGATAAGAGTAGTAATCCTTTTCTTTTTTGGGAGTGCTTTTTTATCTTTTTAAAATAGTGACAGTTCTGTGTATGGTTACCCCTTGTAACACTTGTAGCATGTTGAAATATGTATGTTACCAGATAAGTCATTGCCAAGAAGTTTGTTTTGCATTACTGAGCATTTATAACCAACCATTTATTTAGTAATAACACATTTTTACTGAATATTGAAGTCTAAAAAAGTGCTGATAGTAATATGTTGGTTTTCATGTCTAAATGCACATATATTTGTTTTACAAATGCTATTTAGAGGATAATGGTTTTAGGCTTTTATATGTACAGAATCATTCAAATGCACCTTTCATTAAAAAAAAAAGATAGTTTTACATATAATTGCTTCATCTAATGTTTAAAAAATTACTTTTCTATTTTAGTCTGCAGCTAGTATTTGCTAAACTACCAAAAACAAATTGATGTTTTTTTTTTTTTTTTTTTTTTTTTTTTTTTTTTTTTTAGCTTGGCAACCAATGGGTTCTTTATACTGTCTGCAGAATTTTCCCACTTTTCCTGTTCATTTGTTTAGATTTGTTTAGTTTTTCTCTTATTACAACACGTTAAGTGATCATGGATTAAAGCAGACAAGCTCTGCCACTCAGAAAGGAAAAGGCTGCTAGATATAATTGACATTAAATGATTTTGTCTTTCAACAAAAAAAGCTTCACTTTAAAGCAACCCTCCATCTAATGGAATATCCTAGTAGCAAGCATGTTCTTTCGAACAGTAGGTTGTCAGGAATATGTGCTGGAGTTTTAAAGTCAGAGGACACTCTAGGATTGGATGCAACCAAATGTAGGTAAACCTCAGCTGAATCAAAACAATATAGGCAAGATTTGAAAAACAGACAGGCACCATGAGGTGCTTACATGTAAGTGCTAGTATTTGCTGATGAATTTTAGACCTATAATAGGTTGTTTTTCTGTAAATCACCCAATCATTTACTAACTGCAATGTGTCACTGTTGCATGTACCCCAATAGAGTGCTCAGTAAAATAAAAAGCCACTGTTTTCATGTGGTCCCTCCATACACCCCTGCCCCTCTCTGTCAATAATAGGCAAACATATTTCTTATGGTTCAGCTGTAAAAAATAAATGAGATTAAACTTATGGTTAAACAACAAAAATAAATAAATCTAAAGGAAAAGCAGGCCGCATAGAATAAGATATTCAATATGCTAGACATCAAATGGAAAAACAAGCAAACAAATAGTGCAAATACAAAAAAAATCAGTGAGCTGCTGCATAGTAAACATAAACTTTTATGTCAGATTCACATTATTGGGAGCACCTGGCTCTTGTCTCTTCTCTCTTTATGCAAGTAATATTTGGAGGAGCTTCTTGACAACAAATGGCAGATGTAAGCCAAAGCCTTTGTAACCACTATGCGTATTATGACCACTCTTTGCTGGGGGGGGTCATGTTTCCCTTGTAAGACTTCATGTGCAACATGGTGGTGGAAAATCTATGTGATGAGCAGACACATTGTGTGTGACTACGCAGCAGCTCACTGATTGTTTTTTGTATTTGCACTATTAGTTTACTTGGATTAGAACAGCACCCTGTTTCCATAGTTCTTATGGTTGTTTAGAGTTTACAAGACAAATCATG
Organism: Aquarana catesbeiana; assembly: GCF_042186555.1. NCBI lineage: Eukaryota > Metazoa > Chordata > Amphibia > Anura > Ranidae > Aquarana > Aquarana catesbeiana. The sequence continues at coordinate 361,563,943 of NC_133324.1, read as the reverse complement.
GTTGTTCTGCAATATCAGGTGGTGCTGCAGGTGAAAGTTGCAATTGCAGACCCCAATCTTGACACCTTTCACAGCAATGGTAAGTTGGAAAATAAATGGTGGTTTGGAATGTTAGACACATCAGAAACACATCAGTAGATACTGTCCCCAATGTGGCTACCCCCACCTCTGTCTGCTGGGAGTCTAGGTAACTTAACTTCAATGAAGTTACATTTCTCAGAAAGTCCTTGGTAAAGTTTTGGATACTATTTGTGCAGTAGATATTACACAGCTGCCTGTGTCCTTTCATCTTCAGTGAATCTACACCTCTTTCTTATTCCCAGTTTGCTTGTCCCAGTCATTTCTTACAGTCTACCTATTTTGGTTTTCTATTGAGATTTCTTTGATGAATAATCTGCTGTATAACAAGGTTGTTATGTCTTAAAATGTATATAGTGACATCTGTCATTCCTGATAGAACTCAAATGCAAGATGTAAAGATCAAGCGGCCATAACAGATGTCGACTAGCTCTCTGGGTGTTGTAAGTCAGTCTGATTACACTTCATCATGAACTCAAAACATGATCTCATTTTCTACATAAAAATGATAGTTAATGATTCACTGCATGCAACACAGGTGGTTCACGAAGATTAATTTCTTATAAAAAAAATATCCATGGATATGCAGTAAAATGAGTACTGTAATATTATGTTAGAAAGGTATTTCAATTATTTTAAAAACCCATATACATGAATAAATAATTTCTAGATGATTTTGTCTAAAAGGATTGTCATGAAGATCCAGAGTATCCAAAATGTTTTGAATACATTTTTATTTCTTTAATATATTTAATAATTATAACAAAACACTTTGAATACATTTTTTATTTCCTTAATTAATGAACAATGACTTCAGGAACCAAATTTGCCACTGGTTGTTTGGTCATTCATCAAGAGCATTAGTGGAAATTTTAAATATGTCATCTTATGTTTGTTAATGACCCCATCTTTGTTAGCAACTTAAGGTGTGTGATGTTTTATTCAGAAATCTATTTATTTTTTATTATTGTTATTATTTTTAAAATGTTATTATTATTTTTAAATTGTTATCATTATTATTAGTAGTTTTATTAATAAAATTAACATTATTGGGACTTAAGAAGCTTGAATGATATTACTAATTTACATTTCCACAAAACAGTTATTAACGTTAAATAGTCTATGTGCTGGGTGCTTTCATTTAAATTGTTTTTTTGCTAATCTTTGTGGTCTACCTTTCCACCTTTACTGTATATGTTTATGGCAGAAGTAAAAAACTTTATTTTTTCAGTCCCCCTGTCCACCTATGCTCACCATCTTCATTAGTTATACTTGTTACTGTATTCCAATGGTTACTAGGTGAGTAGAAATCATGAAAAGTTCATTATATGTATTGTAATTCAGTGCTTTAGGGATAGAAAGATAATCTGTGGCAACCATATTTTTGTAAGGTAAAGCAAAATAAGACCCAAAAGGAATATACAGCAGTCATGCTTATTTTATTAATGAAAGTTAGAGGTAATCTGGAAGTTATCAAAAAACAAGGATAGGTGAATGTTATTCCTTAGTAGTTCCTTTTTACTATAAACTCAATAGTTAACCAATAAGGTTAAATATAAGTTGATGTCCCAAGATCGTCCACATTCCACTGGACACTGGCTCCTCTACTGACACATTTCACCCTGATGTTAATCTCCTTCATACTCATAGCCACTTCCTGTCTACATGCATGCACTACAGCAATGATTGCATGATGGCAATTTTTTAAGGAATATTCACTAATGGTAACAGCAGTGGACCATGCCTGTGTTTGAAGTTTCTTGTGGAAGTCCGTGTGACAAAGTAAATGCTCAGCTGTTTGGCAAGGTACTTTGACTAATAATGCTGCATATCTATACTATCTATGCAGTCTTATTTGTTGCAAAGTACATTATACACTGTATTTATGTTTAGAAATCTCCAATGCACAATGAATGCCTATCAACTAACTAGGGGTACTACAGGTAGATATTTTACATAAAGCATATAGTGTTTTAGGTATTATTATACATTACATTTCATTTACAAAGGAAGCATGCATGATATGTCAGCGCCAACTTAATACATTGGTTCACATTGGTTCATATCACTTTCCTAAAATTACTATAGCACTGAAGAAATTCATATAATTCTCTGTCTAATACTGAGATGAATCTAGGAATTATGGTGGTTTTATAATACTTTGCAGTAGGAAAAGAATGATAATGTTGGTTTAATGTAACAGGAAACAGAGCAATACTGTATGTAACCTGATAAAACCTGAAGTGCTCAGTTTCAGTACAATGTCACAGTACAAGTGCACAGCTTGTACTATGCTAGTCTAAAGGCCACAGTTACACACACATTGTTTCAGTCCTGTCATCATACTGTCACTTTCTTCTACAAAAACAAAGATTAGTCATGAAAAATGACATTACATTTTCTTCTAGTGTTTTTAATATCTTACAGCAATTATCATAATTCAACTAATCAAAAACCAAGTATATAATAATAAACAATTTTGTGTAGAACAAAAATGCATGAAATTGAGTTTAAGATGTAGTGATTACTACTACTCGGTCACTTTTCTATGTTTCTATGTTTTCTATGATTAGTGAATTCATATACAAATTAGCTGAATTGTTGATCCAATGAAATGTAAATTGTTTTCATTGACAAGAAATTATGCATTCAGTGTTGTCCTCTATGCAGAGAATCATAAATTCATAAACAACATTTCTCTGATTTATTGGATAGCATGATTCTCTGCAGATCAAAGAGATCAAATATTTGAATCATAAATTGGTGAGTCATCAGTGCTTTAGATTTGATTATCCCTGTTCACAAAATTGTTTTCATTATGTTGTTTTTTTTAAGAGTTGTCCTTTTTGACCTAGACTAAACTGTCAATTGCTCTATCGACCTAGAATTGGTGGGTTTCTTGGGGTCTCTAACATACAGCATTACTACAAAGTGGCCAAAATTACTTCATTGCTTCAACTCTTCTCAGATATGTATTTGCCCCTTTTGGCTATGATCGATGTTATGGATGTACATTCCCCTAACCGCCCTCACATGGCTACCGCAAGAAGCCACTGAATCCCATTATTATGCACACCCTATCCATCTAAGACTCCAAATATTCGGCAAGCTTAATAACCCCTCACTTTCCACTTCTTCAGCTGTTTGATTGCCCCATGTTCCCTCTGGGCATGACTAATAAAAATGTATTCGGATGGTGGATCTTGCATGGCCTGATGTATAACCATAGGTATACATACTTTTGATCAACTCTGGGAACCTCATCACCTTTCCCCGAGTGAGTTTTTTCACTGACTTCTTTAAGTCATTGAAGCAAAACATTGCCTCTCCGAACATCCTTGCAGGCGTCAAATCTCTCTGTAAATCCACCACAACCACTAAGGATGCCTTTTCTATAATTTACGTATCTATTAGGGGTCACATCTCCAACAGTATGCCATCCTACTGTATCTGATGGGAGTGAGACCTGAACAAGTCTCTTTTTACCAGTGGACTAGATGTCGATTTCGCAAGCCAGCTTGAAATTCTCCCACAAGATACAAGCTCTGGAAAACTTGTACAAGGTTCTTTCCCAGGGGTATTTTACACCACTGTGTATTGCTAATCGTGTCCCTAATTACAAATCTTCCTGTTTTTGGGGCTGTAGAGTTATTGGGGACATGCTTCATATATGGTGGTCCTGACCAGCAGAGCATTGCCTCTGGATAAGAATGTACAACATGATCCTATCACTTATGCAAATTTTCCAAAACTGGTGTCTTTGATTAATGAAAAATTACAATTTGCATTTGAGGCTGATCTCATATCTAAAAAGGGATTAGAGTTTCTGAAAGTAGAGAAGTTTAATATCCCAACCTATTACATCATCCCCAAAATACATAAGGATGCAAAAAAAAAACAGGTAGGTTAATTGTATCAGCAATCAAGGGACCCCTTGAAAGACTAGGCAAATACATAGACTCTCTAATTAAATAGTTGGTCTGTGACCTGCCATCTTATGTTAAGGATACAGGTGATGTGCTTAATAAAATCTTATATTATGAGATGCCTTATGATGTACTCCTGGTAGGTATAGATGTGAAATCACTGTACACATTTATACCGCATGAATGGGGGATATCGGCAGTGTTTCACTTTCTCGATAGCCACTTTTTGGGCATGGCAGCCCAAAATGAATTTATTGTTGAGCTTTAGACTTAGCGCTCAACAATAAATTCTTCCAATTCATGGGGGATTTTACCAGCAGCTCAGAGGCACCTCTATGGGTGCCCCTTGGGCACACGCTCATGCCTGTCTCCACCTGGGGTGGTGAAAGGAGGAAGTAGTATGCGTCTCATCATTGTACCTCAGCCACGCCAAATTGTGGCTGAAGTACATTGATGATGTGTTTATGCTATGCCACAGCTCCAGGTTTGAACTGGAGAAATTCATGAATGAACTCGGACAAAATACACAAAATATCAAACTAACATATTGTGTAGACCCCCGAGTGTTCACCGACTCTGATGGCAACAAAAAATACCAGATTAGACATTTTATTAACTGTGCAACAACTAGGGTACTGTATATCATGGCATGTCCATGTAAAAAACTATACGTGGGAAAGACAAAAAGGCAGTTGCATATCAGATTCTGTGAGACATTAAAAGCATCAACCAAAATGAAGAAACCCCAATTGCAGTGCACTTTCATGAATATCATGCAGGACAGCCTCTTGGTTTGAAAATTAAGGACTCATATGCCCTGAATCTAACAAGTAGGATGGGTGACTTTGACACAGTGTTGCTAAGAAAAGAAAAGTCCTGGATTTTCAAACTTGGTACTTTAGTGCTGAAAGGGCTCAACAACGGAATTATTTTGAAGGTCTTTTTGGAACCTTAGCCCATCAACCTAGAGCTGGGTTAAGTGTTATGAAAATGGTTCTTATCTGTTGTTGAAGTTGGTATATATTCTATTTTCAATGTCTTCCCCTTGAGCTAAATGCGAGTGACTTATGTGAATGTGAAGGTGATTCCACAGTATCTAAATGCTCTCCACGTTTTAACAAAAGAAACATAGGACTACAAGTTATAAGAAGGGGTTACCTTTAAGGAAAAGTCCCAGCTGCTTTAGAATGGTAGGAGGGAATGTGGTCCCTTTAACCTCTTCAGCGCCGGAAGGATTTGCCCCCTTCCTGACCAGGCCATTTTTTGCGATACAGCATTGCGTCCCTTTAACTGACAATTGCGTGTTCGTGCGACATTGTACCCAAACAAAATGAATGTCCTTTGAGCTTTCTTTTGGTGGTATTTGATCACCTCTGTGATTTTTTGCACTATAAACAAAAAAAGAGCAACAATTTTGCAAAAAACACAATATGTCGTTTTTGCTATAAATATCCCAATAAAAAAAATTGTCCTCAGTTTAGGCTGATATGTATTCTTCTACATATTTTTGGTTAAAAAAATAGAAATAAGCGTATATTGATTGGTTTGCACAAAAGTTATAGCGTCTACAAAATAGGGCATAGATTTATGTCATTTTTTTAATTATTATTTTTTTTACTAGTAATGGCTGTGATCTGCGATTTTTATCAGGACTGTGACATTGTGGCAGACAGATCGGACACTTTTGACACTATTTTGGGACCATTAACATTTATACAGCGATCAAAGCTAAAAATAGCCATTGATTACTGTATAAATGTAATTGACAGGGAAGGGGTTAACACTAGGGGGCGATCAAGGGGTTAACTGTGTTCCCTGGGTGTATTCTAACTGTAGGGGGATGGGACTGACTAGGGGAGGAGAGAGATCAGTGTTCATACTTAGTATGAACATACAATCTCTCTCTCTCCCTTGAGAGAACCAGGATTTGTGTGTTTATTTCTGTCAGACTGCTCCAGTTTTAATGATCGCATATTGATTTACCAGGAAGACTGTCTTGTCTCTACCAATTAACACTCTAATTTTGTGGGAACTCAGTAGTAATCAGAAGTAATAGCTTCTGTCATATGCATGATGTAACGAAATGTCCCACACTCCGCTTGAGTGCTTTCGTCATATACTGCTTCCTACCAGTCTGAATATAAATATCAGATATTCTAAACCGCTGACAACCAAAAACAAGGCAAAACTCATTTGGTTGCTCACCATGAACTGTTTATTAACAAGAATACAGTCTTATATACAGTTGAAGAGGAGCTCCAGTAGGAGTCGGCTTGTCTCCTACATTGTACAGAGGACAATGCGATCAGCTCTTTCAATTAACATGTTGAGTTCAGAATCAAACAAACCAAGAATAGTCTTTATATATATCCTGGGAGATATTGTGGATAAATATTACTGTCCCATTTTAAGTAATCCAAGCCACATTTTCTCAGTCACCCTGTGCTCCTAATGTACACAGGGTACCTTAGACATAGGAGGTGCATGGGGAGCTGAAACAAGGGTTTCCCAACCTCTCCAATGGATTCTGGGTTCCACGGGCCCTCCCGTCACATGTCTCCCCTTTCGGTAGAAGACAGTAGAACACAGGAGGAGACCCCAGAAGGGTTGACTCCGAAGTTAGCCCATAGTTCTGGTCCCCCAATGCCTGTACCCACACAGTACCCCAAACAAATTGTTCCAAACAGAGCATTACTCACCCAGCCAACCTCTGCCTTTCTTATAGAACATACCCACTGCTGGGGGGAAGTGCGGGCTGATCCTTTCCCCTGGAGTCCCTTCAGCTGCTGCAGAGAAGACAGGGTGGCTGGGCTCGCAGGGCTCAGTCCGTCATGCTGTATCTGGACCGACTGCCCAGCCTCCCTGAGGTATACAAGTGGAGACCGTAGTCCCATCCACTTTCACTGGAAATCCATCCTTTGTTAGTGGAGGGTAAGGGCCAGCAGCGGCTCAGCTGGGCGTAGGAGCTTCCCTACATCATCTGCCCCAGCTAACTGTTGGGGAGAGAGGCTGACTGCCCCAGCTTCCTGGAATTCCACAGTTGTTGCAGAGGTTGTTAGCACTCTGCCCTGTTGCCGGAACTTCTGCTGGTTTTCTGTTAGTGGAGATTGCAGGCCCATCCACTGACACCAGATCAAGCTGCAGATGTGAGGTGCAGACTGCATTCTCTCCTTGGATTCTGATCTGCAGCTCGGGGGTGACTGCCACCTCCTCACCCTGGGCCTCCAGAACTGCTGCAGGTGTAGAGCAGAGGTCTTAGACCCTCTGTCTGGTTGCCAGCACTTCAGCTGGGTTGGTGTCATAGTTCTGAGACGCCGTCTGCTGCTGAAACTCCCTTTCTCTGTTATTGTCTCCCAGGTGCACAAATCCTTCTTGGGGAGGCAGAATTCCCATTTAAAGTAATACAAGCCACATTTTCTCAGTAAGCCTGTGCCCCTAATGGACACAGGGTGACTTAGACATAGAATGGGGAATGGGGAGCTGAAACAGTGGTTTCCCAACATCTCCAATGGATTCTGGGTTCCACGGGCCCTCCCGTCACAAATGATAATTATTGTTTCCTTCACAGCCATTATAGAGGATGTTACAAAGTGCATCAATGCTGTGGCCTTAATGTTATAGTGAACATGCAAGTTAAGTGGAAGGAAACCCACCCATATTATGGGACAGCATGATATGCTCAATGCTCATTGATGTGACAATATAACATTGGCTCGGGTGCAATTGTTGCTGCTGCTCTTGCTGTGTGCATGTTGGCTGATGAGTGTGATTGTGGCTCTGAGCTCAGCTGAGTTTATTTTAAATTTGTGACAACATTGTCTCAATTTTATCCTTGTGCTCTGGAGGGTTGCTGTGCTGTGCATTTTTGCCAATTAATAATAACTTTTTTTGTATCTTCATTATCACCGCAGTTGGTTCTTTGATACCTTCTCCGCGAGTGGTCACCTTTGACCCTCGGTTTGTTTTTACTATAATAACCTCATCACCTTCCCCCAAGTGAAATTTTTCACTGTCTTCATTTACGCCATTTCTGTGAGTCATTGAAGCAAAACATTGCCTGTCTGAACACCCTTGCAGGCTTCAAACTATGTAAATCCACCACAGCCACTAAGGGTACCTTTTCCTTAATTTACTTGTCTATTAGGGTGTAACATCTCCGAAAGTATACCATTCTACTGCGCCTGATGGGAGCGGACTAGACGTCGATTTCGCAAGCCACCTCAAAATTTTCCCACAACATACAAGCTCCTGAACATTTGTACAAGGTTCTTTTCCGTGAGTATTTCACACCAATGTGTATTGCTAATTATGTCCCTAATTACAAATATTCCTGCTATTTGGACTGTATAGTTGTTGGGGACATGTTTTATATATGGTGGTCCTGTCCAGCTGCGCATTGCCTCTGGATAAGAGTATACAACATGGACCTATCACTTATGCAAATTTTTATCCCAAAAAATCCTTGGGAAGCTCTTCTCCACAGACCAATAGAAGATGTGCTGAAGTGGTCCTGCATTCTAATTTCCTTCATTTTTATGACAACAGAACAAACCATAGCCTATGCACGGAAATCCCCAACCCTCAGCTTTGAGGAAGTTAAATCCAGAATACAAGGTGTTTTTTATCAATGAAAAACTTACCTCAAAATTCGAAGCTAAACAAGATAAATTCCTCTCTATATGGCAACCTTGTCTTGACTATCAACCAGCCTCTTGTTTCACTACATGACTGCTTCAACTATAATCTAAGGACCCACCGTCCCTCTCGTCTACCTTCTAGCCCCTCGAGAATTCTCAGATGTCCCCCATGGCAAAGTCCCCTCCCCTATCTTTCTCTCCGTTCCCCCCTGTTTCTGGGGTCTGTTCCCTACCCTTTTTTTCTTACTTGTAGGCCTCTTTTTCTTCCCCATTTTTTTCCTCTCTCCCCTTTTCTCTACCTTTTCTCTACTGCATTTCGCAGACATGCAACCCTTTTCTCTGAGGCATGATCATCACCTGCCATGTTAAGATTAGCTTGTTAGTGCTAAGTAATGCACTTGATTATGGGCTGTATATCATGGGACACAAATGCAGGTTCCCCCTGCATCCCATAATTACTATGATCTTTTTGTTGCTCTGGACTTATCATCGATGTGCACATTTCCATGTTGCATGTTCACCTGTGTCCAAACAAGATCCACACAACCCCAGCGAGGGTATGTTCGATCCTAACCATGTTTGGAGCACCGTTTTAGCTACTCTATATACGCTCAATCTAATTTATGTATGTGCCACGCTGTTGTGTTTTCCAATAACGTTTCTGTGGTACATGAAGTCCATTTTTATAAATTCAACAATTTGGATTGGTCTTCCTTCAGCTTGGACACTTTGCAAATGTAATTGGTCTAAAAGATGGTTTATTGGACAAAGGTTTACAGTTTAAATCTATCACCTGTATTCTGGTCCTAACTAAAAATAAAATGATTTCCTGATTGAACATTATATTGTATGTTTATGCTCAAACCTTACTTTTCATTTGTATATTTTAGCAGAAATATTAAAAGATTATAAGATTAAGATAAATGAGTAGTAATGGTACCTCAAAATCAAAATGAAAGATTTAACCACTTAAGGACCGCTGCACGCCTATGTACGTCCAAACTTTGGCTAGCTGCCATAACCCCGGTATCCCCGTTTTCGTGCGGCGGTCGGCTTTCAGATAAAAGTGCTCCCTGCGGCGGATTCACCGCAAGATCACTTTTATCAGTGGCGGGAGAGGGGCCCCCCCTCCTGCCGCGATCCGGTGCCCTCCGCCGCTTACTGGAGCCGTCGGTAGCGGCGGAGGCGATCGTGTCCTTCCCTGTGGTGTGTCTGGAGACGAGTGAGGCTAAGATGGCGCCTACTCATCTCCATGACACTGCTGGGTGGAAGCGACGTCAAAACGTCATTTCTGCCCACGCCTCTTAAAGGCATATTTTTTCAAATGTCATTTTTCTAAATGACTTTTTTTTTTTTTTTTTACATTGTACAGATGTTTACATTCCTTGTAATAGGAATAAAAGTGACACCATTTTTTTTTTTAAAACCGTGTCAAAATAAATAAAGTATTGTAAAATAAATAATAAAAATTAAAAAAAAATTTTAAACCCCCCAGTCCCGACGAGCTCGCGCGCAGAAGCAAACGCATACGCGAGTAGCGCCCGCATATGAAAACGGTGGTCAAACCACACATGTGAGGTATTGCAGCGACCGGTAGAGCGAGAGCAATAATTCTAGCCCTAGACCACCTCTGTACCGCAAAATATGCAACCTGTAGAATTTTTTAAACGTCACCTATGGAGATTTTTGAGGGTAAAAGTTTGACGCCATTCCACGAGCGTGCGCAATTTTCAAGCGTGACATGTTGGGTATCAATTTACTTGGCATAACATTATATTTCACAAAATAAAAAAAAATTGGGCTAACTTTACTGTTGTCTTATTTTTTTATTCAAAAAAGTGAATTTTTTCCAAAAGAAGTGCGATTTTAAGACCACTGCGCAAATACAGTGCAAGAAAAAGTATTGCAATGACTGCCATTTTATTCTCTAGGGTGTTAGAAGAAAAACCATATATAATGTTTGGGGGTTCTAAGTAATTTTCTAGCAGAAAAACCTGTTTTAAACATGTAAACACCTAAAATCCAAAACGAGGCTAGTCCTTAAGTGGTTAACTTTGAGACACAATGGGGGAGAATCTTTTTCTGGTTTAAGGATTTGCAAACCATTGGCTGCTGTTTACACAGTTCATGTCAGAAATTAGAAACAACCCATTAAGGACTGCTTAGGCATTGTCCCTTGTCAATTGAGCCACAAGAGCCAGCAAACTAATGGAATTATTGACCGAACCCCTTCACAATAAAAGGGTGGGCTCACCATATTGTCAAAGTGTGTTAGAAATGTTAGGGAGAGCTGACAATTCATGCGTAGCATATACTGACCTATACTGCGCAGTACTGTCCTATACTGTGGATTACAGTGGTGGACTAGGTATTCTTTGGTACCCTGTTCTGTAACACCACACAAATCTTTATAGTTATTGTGTATAATGTGAAGACATTGTGTGTCTAAAAAGGACATGTCCAAGGCTTGTTCCTATTTCTGTAAAGAGCAACCTTTCACAAATGCATTTTTAGAATGTAAGAAAGTATACAGGAGTGTAATACCTTTCACTTTTGGTAAGTTGGAGGACCAAAAGAACCATGCTTTCTCTGGTAGGTTTAATGTTTGGATGTAATTGTGTCATAAACATGATGTAATCTGCATGTGAGCAAAAAAAAAAAAACTGGGGAGGAATGTTGTAGGTTTCATGTAGGGAGTGAAAGGGGGGAAGTTTGCCACCTGATGCTCAACTCTAATTGAGGTCCAGTGCTTAAGAGAAACATTAGGTATTAGAAAATGAAATACCTCCAAAGGGATGTACTAGGTGAAGAGGCTTTAATAAAGTCTAAAAAGTAGTTCCATACTGATATGGCTGCTGAAATGGTAATGTGCTGTAAGTGATAATGTGAACCGGGAAAAGCTACGGCAAAGAGAAGAGTACTTAAGTCCCCTTAAGGGACAAAGTATTGTTCTATATCGCTCCGTTGTTTAGCCAAGGAAGGGGTGAACGGCTATCTGAGCTGGTCCAGTATTACTGCAGAGTAATAATCTTCGCTGTCTGGGAAGATTGTTCCACCAACCCATTTCTATGAGCGTGGCATATGGGCAACAAGGTTTCTTGCCAGCTAGACATATGTGCTTACTGTGTGTTTATGGAAATTAAAAATGAGGACAGAAGCTGGGTTGGAAGTGCTCTGTATTTTTTTTATTTTTTTTATTTTGGCATTGGTGCATGTTACCCATGGCAGTGCCTTTGTTTGACAATAGCTTGCTTATTAGCCATAGAAAGGACCATAGAATTCATGAAACAGCAGTTGACTAATTCAAACCTGCCTTAAAAGTCTGGGTGTAATTGGTGACAGTATTGTTCACCTGTCAAACTGTAAGTAGACCTATGCTGTGTATGCACTGCATATCCTATGTTATGTATGCTGTGTACCTGTGTAGGTGTGTTTGTGTACTTGTTTAGGTGTTGATTTGTTTGTGTACTATGTCTCGTTAATGCTGTGCATACTCTGCCTTATCTAACGTGTTTGCTTTTTTATTCTGCGCTGTTTGTGCTGTTATTTTAGTGGTGTGTATGCTGTTTACATGCCACACTATGCATGCCATGTGCATTTTGCTGTGTGTGTGTTGTGCTTTGCATGATGCACACTGTGGGCACAATGGTCTGTGCTCTGGTTATGGTGTACTCATAGGGGTTGATTTACTAAAGGCAAATAGTCTGTTCATTTTGCAATAAGCTAATTAGCTAATAAGCTAAGGGAACGTGCCCCTGCGAAATAGAAATTCCCCTGCAAAGTGAACAGCGTATTTGCTTTCAGTAAATTAAGCCCTTTGTGTATAATTTGTGCTCTCTGTAAGTTATGTATTCCCTGTGTTATGTGCACTTTATTTGCTCTTTCTTATGTGTGCAATGTATGCTGTGTTGTGTGCATTGTTATATACCATATATACACTACGCGCTGTTTGTGTTCTGTAAGAGCTTTACACTAATCTGAATTCATGCAAATTAGGAAAACTATAGTGTATCTTCAATAAGCACAGATATTGGGTTATTATTGTAGCATTTACTAAAATGTAATTATTATATGAATTTCCATTTTTTAACCATCTCATTAACAACTTCTGAGATGCAGTTTCTGCTGTGTAGTGATATAAAGGGGCTAATTTAATAAAGCAGTTGAGAATTATCACACAGAAAAGAGTGTGAATTGTCACCTAAATTATCATGTGAAATCAAAAGTCCAGTTAATTTCATCTGCACATCATTGAATAATAGAAGTGAATATTCACACAATTTATTGTGAAGATTCTCAATTCATTTAGCAAATCAGCATAAAAAGAATGCATTGTTCTTAAGTGGTCAACTACTGTGTACCAATTACTGAGGAGAAAGTATTATCTATATACAGCAGCCAAAGATGGATCTAAATTTGGGTGGTTCAGCAGGGAATGGCTGAATTTCAATCTATCTATGGCCAGACTGGTTGTACAGAAGTTGATCTCTCGATCAACTTCTGCACAACCAGCCTGTCATTTTTTTTTCACTCAATCAGTGCCTCCGGCTATAACTGGCAAGTGACAACACTGATCGTTGTATTCTGACAGCGAGGAACTCTCCCTGCTATCAGAATACACTAGGTCTGCAGGAAGGATAAAAAAAATGCATCAACGATGGACTGCCTAAATCTATACATAGAAGCAATATTTTCAAAACATTATCAGAAATTGAGAAGGCTGTTTGCATTATTTAGATCAACTTAACTGCTTAAGGAAAGCCCCACGGATATATATTGCAGCAGGGCATCCCTTAAGGGCAAAATCAGGTATGTGTACGTGATCTTCTTCTTCGGCTCTAGGGTGCACACGCACCATCGGAGCCCTGCCTCCACTGTGATTGGACACAGCAGGAGCCAATCAGCGGGTTCAGCGGACACGATGTCCGCCGGAAACCCGGCGATCATTCGTAGAGAGACAGAATGGTGGTCTGCCCATGTAAACAATGCAGACTGCCGTTCTGCCAGAGAGGAAAATGGAGATCTTGTGTTTCTGCAAGGCAGAAACATGGATCTCTGTTTTCCTTTAGTCAAAGCATTCCCCCTACAGTTAGAAAGCACACATAGGGAACACATTTAATCCTTTGATTGCCCCTGATGTTAACTCCTTCCCTGCCAGTGTCATTTATACAGTGACAGTGCATTTTTTTTAGCACTGATCACTGTATTGGTGTCACTGGTCCCCAAAAAGTATCACTTAGTATCAGATTTGTCCTCAGCTAAAAGTCACTGATCGCTGCAATAAATCAGATCACTGTTATAAGCAATGATTTACTGTCCTGAATGACTTTCCATTCATGACATCTTGATTACTGTTGACATGCTGTTGTTAGGCTACATCTAATCACATGGTATAGGTTGCTGTGATTGACCCAGGTACCATGTGATAGCTGTGGGCCAATCACAGCATCAGAATAGTAAGCAAAATAGTCACAAATGGAAGCCATTCATGACTATTTTGTTGACATTGTAATCATGTGATCACTATGACCAATCATAGTGACCACATGATAACCCGGCCGCTCACTGCGGCTGGATACTAAGCATTGAGATCCGCTATGTCAACCATACACAATGGTTCTGTGATTGCGCCTCTGCACACCCTAATGCCCCTCCTCTCCAATGCCAATTCACAGAAAGCTTTGGAGTTTGTAAATTAGTTCATAGAATGCAAAGTGTTCTGTGACTGGGCAAGGGGAAAGGAGATGTGGGCATTGCAACTACATACAATGCTATGGCTGCTGAGTAGGACATCTTTAGCTGGGGTGTCAGAGTGACGGAGGTATCAGCACTCGGTGAAACAGTCATTGTGGTAAATATTAACCCCCCCCCAGTCCCCTGCTTAAAATTAAATGCAACACCACTCTGCTAATACTCATTTTGTATACTGTTTTTTTGTGTAACACATGTACATATTCTTTTTCCTCTTGCCTTTTTCTGAAAAAGGAACATAATGAAATAAACATTATTAAAAAAAATCAGCATTGTTTAATACTTTTTTCTTTAATCAGATTTTTTTTAAAGATAGAGAGTTTTGCCATAGCCATAGTAACAAATAGACCAACTGCCACACTGTTTAATATGTTTTAGTTATCTAATCTATTTACCTCTCTTAGGCCCCTTTCACACTGGGGTGGGGGCGGCGTCAGCGGTAAATCGCTGCTATTGTAAGTGGCGCTTTACCGGCGGTATTCGGCCGTTAGAGGGGCGGTTTTAACCCCTGCTAGCAGCCGAGAAAGGGTTAAAAACCACCGCAAAGTGCCTCTGCAGAGGCGCTTTGCCAGCGGTGTAGCCGCGCTGTCCCATTGATTTCAATTGGCAGGAGCGCTGAAGGAGCTCCACTGCTCCGAAGATGCTGCTATCAGGACTTTTTTTCTCGTCCTGCTAGTGCGCCACTCCAGTGTGAAAGCCCCCGGGGCTTTCACACTGGAGACACAGCAGCGGCTGTTTTGGGTCGGTTTGCAGGTGCTATTATTAGCGCAATAGCACCTGCAAATCGCCCCAGTATGAAAGGGCCCTAGGGCGGTTTGCAGGCACTATTGCGCTAATAATAGCGCCTGCAAACCGACCCGAAACAGCCGTTGCTGTGTCTCCAGTGTGAAAGCCCCGAGGGCTTTCACACTGGAGCGGTGCGCTAGCAGGATGGGAAAAAAGTCCTGCTAGCAGCATCTTTAGAGCAGTGAAGGAGCGGAGTATACTCCGTTCCTTCACCGCTCCTGCCCATTGAAATCAATGGGACAGCGCGGCTATACCCCCGACAAAGAGGCACTTTGCGGTGGTTTTTAACCCTTTCTTAGCCACTAGCGTGTGGTAAAACTGCCCCGCTAGCAGCCGAATACTGACGGTAAAGCGCCGCTTACAATAGCGGCGCTTTACCGCCGATGCCGACCCCACCCCAATGTGAAAGGGGCCTTAAGAAGACCACACACTCTGGTAGTGGTCTAATTTAATCACCTGCCCAGGGTACTAATCATATACTGTATATGACCCCCTGTTAATGAACGGAGAGAGTTGGACATCTGTACTATTCATGAGAGCTTTCAGCATGCTTGTAATTAAAGTTTAAAAAATTGGTTCCCATTTCAGCATAGTGAGCAAAGTACAAAATAAGGATAGCATAATGGTCATCACATCTACCCTTCACATTTACCTTTCCTAATATATACTACCCAATTTCCTCATCAAATTATATATTTGGCTTCCTAAGCAGGTTCATAGATTTCCTGAATTATAATAATGCTAGTAATATTATTAACTATCATAAAAAGCCAACAGGCCAGGAACTTATGTATGGCTACAAAACCAAACATATCTAGTTATGCATATGTTAAAAATATTCTCTGTGATTAATCGCTTGCCAACTGGCTCACACCGATATACGTTGGCAGAAGGGCATGTACAGGCATCTCAACGTACCTGTACATTGCCCTTTAAGATGCAGCTTGTGGGCGTGAGTGCCCACCGCGAGCTCCGTGAGTGTGATCGTGGGTCCCGGATAACTGCGATCGTCTCACAGAGAGGAAGAACGGGGAAATGCTGATGTAAACAAGCATTTCCCCATTCTGCCTAATGACACTGACACTGATCACAGCTCTCTGTAATCAGGAGCGGTGATCAGTGTCGTGTCACACATAGCCCCTCTCCCCCACAGTTAGAATCCCTCCCTAGGACACACTTAACCCCTACAACGCCCCCCAGTGGTTAACCCCTTCACTGCCAGTTACATTTACACAGTAATCAATGCATTTTTAATCGCACTGATCGCTGTATAAATGTGAATGGTCCCAAAATAGCGCCAAAAGTGTTCAATCTGTCCGCCATAATGTCGCGTCATGATAAAAATCGCTGATCGCCGCCATTACTTGTAAAAAAAAAAAAAAATAATTAAAAATGCCATAAAACTATCCCATATTTTGTAGATGCTATAACTTTTGCTCAAAGCAATCAATAAACGCTTATTGCAATTTTTTTTACCAAAAATATGTAGAAGAATATGTATCGGCCTAAACTGAGGAAAAAAAATGTTTTTTTTTTTTTATATATTTTTTAGGGATATTTATTATAGCAAAAAGTAAAAAATAATGCTTTTTTTCAAAAATGGCGCTATTTTTTTGTTTATATAGCAAAAAATAAAAATCGTAGAGGTGATCAAATACCACCAAAAGAAAGCTCAATTTGTGGGAAAAAAGGACAACAATTTTGTTTGGGAGCCACGTCGCACGACCGCGCAATTGTCAGTTAAAGCGATGCAGTGCCAAATTGCAAAAAGTGCTCTGGTTTTTTGCCAGCCAAATGGTCCGGGGCAGAAGTGGTTAATCACCATATCATATTTTTTCTAAGCAGCAGGGATATATTTCCAACATATCGACAACAAAACCAATATCATGTGGGTAGATGAATTATGGTTATGTCTTTGATAGTCTATCAACAGTGGCGGCCCGTCCATAGGGGGCGCACGGGTGCCGCCCCCCCAAGCTGTAAAAAATAAAATACAAAAATAAATTAAAAAGTGCCCTTTAACAGTGTCTAGGCGCTGGACACACGGCGGTCTATGGGAAGCTTTCCAGCTTTCAATCAGCTTATTTCAAGCTGGGAGCTGATTTGCCTGTGTTTAGGACGTGTTCAGGGCAAAATTATGCGCCCGTGAACACTCCCGCTCTACACTGATTTGTCTCTGTCCTCCCTTCCTGTATTTTAATTGGTGGCGATCGGAAGACGGTGGGCGGTGCTTTTTTGTCAGCATACCTGCGTCACTTCCGGTTTCCCGGCTCACTGCAGTGTGAAGTGAACCTGGATCGACGGACTGAGACTGCCAGCGCAGCCTAGTAATGGCAGAGGCAAGCCCCTATGCAGGGCAGTAATAAGGCATGGATGGAGGAGAAGCGTTAATGTATAGATGCAGGGGCGAACTTGGAGTTGGAGCAGCTCGTCCTCTCAGTAGCAACAAGCAAATGCAGGGAAGTCAATCTTTCACTCACTCACTTGATAACAGAGCTCACTGCACACTAGGCTCAGCCATATTTATTGCTGGAGAGACACAGATCTTTCTCTGTGACAGGTTGCCTGAGCGCTGCTATCTTCAGCTATGCCTGCACTGTTTGTTGAACTTGTCTCCAGTTATGGAGTTATACTGTCCTAGCAGTAAATAAGTCTGAGCCTGAGTGTGCAGTGAAAGTTCTGTTATCAGGTGAGGAGGTTAACCCTTTACTTCCCTGCATTTGTTTTGTTGGGTTCTCTTATTACCTACTGGAGGTAGGGTATGAGCCCAGGTTCAGACTACTGCAATCTAAGACATGTGATTCACTCCCGCACCTGCGGTGCTGATCACGTGCAATGTCTGTGAGATGCGTGTTCAGCCATACAGTTGTATGGCTAAACTTGCATTAGATTTGCAGGAAAAGTGCAGGGACTTTTTTTACCCCACACTGAAATCCGATTGCATTGGGTGTTCTCACCTATGCACTCTGATTCCTGTGCAAGTTCACAGTTCATACTGCGATCTGTGAACTGATCTGGGAGTGTCATTAACATTGTAATGACACCCACAGCAGTTTGCAGAGGGCAGTGTGAACTGCCTGTGGTAGAGATGCGATGTGGGAACCGCCGCTGGAATCACACTGCTTCCCACATTGCATCAGTGTGAACCCAGGCTAAAGTAGAAGGATCATCTCATAAAACCAGGGCTGATGCTCCATGCCTCTTGATTATAAACATCCACTATTTTAGAATTTGGAATTTAGAATTCAACTGTTTGTTGAACCCGGGTGTATTACAAGGATGAGGATGATGATGATGGGTGTATTATACGATGATGATGATGGCGGATGTATTATACTATGATGAGGATGATGATGACAGGTGTATTATACAACGATGATGATGATGACGGGTGTATTACACAATGATAATGATGATGACAGGTGTATTATACAATGATGATGATGATGATGATGACGGGTGTATTATACAATGATGATGATGATGACGGGTGTATTATACAATGATGAGGATGATTATAATGACAGGTGTATTATACAATGAGGATGATGATGATGGTTGTATTATACAATGATGAGGATGATGATGACGGGTGTATTATACGAGGATGAGGAAAATGATGACGGGTGTATTATACAATGATGAGGATAGTGATGACGGGTGTATTATACAATGATGAGAATGGGTGTATTATACAAGGATGAGGATAGCAATGACGGGTGTATTATACAATGATGAGGATGATGATGACGGGTGTATTATACAACGAGGATGATGATGACGGGTGTATTATATGATGAGGATGATGCTGATGGGTGTATTATACAATGAAAAGGATGATGATGATGGGTGTATTATACAATGAGGATGATGATGATGACAACGGGTGTACAACCCCTGGCAAAAATTATGGAATCACCAGTCCCTGAGGTTGTTCCTTCAGTTGTTTATTGTTGTAGAAAAAAACCTGATCACAGA
The DNA here is from genome assembly GCF_042186555.1 of Aquarana catesbeiana. Classification (NCBI taxonomy): domain Eukaryota; kingdom Metazoa; phylum Chordata; class Amphibia; order Anura; family Ranidae; genus Aquarana; species Aquarana catesbeiana. The sequence goes on along the minus strand of NC_133324.1, from coordinate 361,544,787 downwards.
CATGGCCAAAAACTAAAGGCATTTCAAATGGCAACTTTCTGGCTTTAAGAAACACTAAAAGAAATCAAGAAAAATAATTGTGGTGGCCAGTAACAGTTAGATTTATAGAACAAGCACAGGGAATAAATTATGGAATCACTCAATTCTGAGGAAAAAATTATGGAATCATGAAAAACAAACAAACAAAATAACACTCCAACACATCACTAGTACTTTGTTGCACCACCTCTGGCTTTTATAACTGCTTGCAGTCTCTAAGGCATTGATTTAATGAGTGATAAACAGTACTCTTCATCAATCTGGCTCTAGCCTTCTCTGATTGCTGTTGCCAAATCATCTTTGCAGGTTGGAGCCTTGTCATGGACCATTTCCTTTAACTTTGACCACAGATTTTCAATTGGATTGAGATCCAGACTGTTTGCAGGCCATGACATTGACCTTATGTGTCTTTCTTCAAGGAATTTTTTCCCAGTTTTTGCTCTATGGCAAGATGCATTATCATCTTGATAGATGATTTCATCATCCCCAAACATGCTTTCAATAGATGGGATAAGAAAAGTGTCCAAAATTTCAATGTAAACCTGTGCATTTATTGAAGATTTAATGACAGCCATCTCCTCAGTGCCTTTACCTGACATGCAGCCCCATATCATAATTGACTGTGGAAATTTGCATGTTTTCTTCAGACAGTCGTCTGCATAAATCTCATTGGAACGGCACCAAACAAAAGTTCATCATCACCTTGCCCAATGCAGATTCGAGATTCATCACTGAATATGACTTTCATCCAATCATCCACAGTCCACGATTGCCTTTCCTTAGCCCATTGTAACCTTGTTTTTTGTGTTTAGGTGTTAGAGATGGCTTTCTTTTAGCTTTTCTGTATGTAAATCCCATTTCCTTTAGGCGGTTTCTTACAGTTCGGTCACAGATGTTGACTCCAGTTTCCTCCCATTTGTTCCTCATTTGTTTTGTTGTACATTTTCTGTTTTCAAGGCATATTGCTTTAAGTTTTCTGTCTTGACGCTTTGATGTCTTCCTTGGTCTACCAGTATGCTTGCCTTTAACCACCTTCCCATGTTGTTTGTATTTGGTCCATGTTTTAGACACAGCCGACTGTGAACAACCAACATCTTGTGCAACACTGCATGATGATTTACCCTTTTTACCTACATACTAACAAGCAGATTTAATCTGATGGAGGTGTTAGTGTTTGTAATGAAAATTTACAGGGTGATTCCATAATTTTTCCTCAGAATTGAGTGATTCCATAATTTATTCCCTGTGCTTGTTCTATAAATCTAACTGTTATTGGCCACCACAATTATTTTTCTTGATTTCTTTTAGTGTTTCTTAAAGCCAGAAAGTTGCCATCTGATATGCCTTTAGTTTTTGGGCATGTCTGTGATCTGCTTTTTTTCTACAACAATAAACAACTGAAGGAACATCCTCAGGGACTGGTGATTCCAAAATTTTTGCCAGGGGTTGTATTATAAAATGATGAGGATAGCGATGGCAGGTGTATTATACAATGATGATGATGGGTGTATTATACAATGATGAGGCCAATGATGACGGGTGTATTATACGAGGGCGATGATGATGGGTGTATTATCCCCTTGCCGCCAAGCGTACGCGGATGTGCGTACTCGGCTTTCGGGGGTTATACTGAGAAGATGCCCACAGCTGCCGGCGATCAGCTTTCCAGTGATAACAACCGATGCGGCTAAAAGCCACTCGGCTGTTATACCGGAGGAGAGGGAGGGGACGCCCCCCCGCCGCCTCCCGTCGCTCTTACCGGGCTTCCCGTTCCACCTGGAGGCCCGATCAACAATTCGCCACCTCCGGCGGCTAGTGACAGTCTGGAACTAAGCCATAAGTGGCTTCAATCCAGCCTCCTAATTGTAAACACGGAAGCGTCGTCATGATGTCACTTCCCGTTTACTCGGCTGCCAATGGCGCTGGTTATAAAAAAATATACAGTATTCAGAATCGCTGAAAATGGCGATCTGAATACTTTGAAGTGCAAAGGAGGGATCGGGGGTCTTTTTTTTAAACAATTTATTAATATTAAAATAAATAAAATAAATAAGAAAAACAAATTTTTTTTAAAGCGCCCCCGTCGCCGCGAGCTCGAGCAGCAAAGAAAACGCATACGGAAGTCATGCCTGCATATGTAAACGGTGTTCAAATCACATATGTGAGGTATCACCGCGATCGTCAGAGTGAGAGCAATAATTCTAGCACTAGACCTCCTCTATAACTCTAACCTGGTAACCATAAAACAAATTTAAAATGTCACCTATGGAGATTTTTAGGTACCGTAGTTTGTCGCCATTCCACGAGTGCGTGCAATTATAAAGCATGACATCTTTGGTATCTATTTACTCGGCATAACATCATATTTCACATTATACAAAAAGAATTGGGCTAACTTCACTGTTTCATTTTTTTTTTAATTCATGAAAGTGTCCCTTTTCCCAAAAAGTTGCGTTTAAAACACCGCTGCACAAATACCGTGTGACATAAAATATTGCAACAATCGCCATTTTATTCTCTAGATTCTCTGCTAAAAAATATATATATATATATATATATATATATATAATGTTTGGGGGCAAGTAATTTTCTAGCAACAAATACGGATTTTAACTTGTAAACACCAAATGTCAAAAACAGGCTTAGTCATGAAAGGGTTATACAATGATGAGGATAGCGATGATGAGTGTATTTAACAATGATGAGGATAGCAATGACGGGTGTATTATACAATGGTGAGGATGATGATGATGGGTGTATTATACAATGATGAGGATAGCAATGATGGGTGTATTATACAATGATGAGGATGGGTGTGTTATACAAGGATGAGGATGATGATGATGACGGGTGTATTATACAATGATGAGGATAGCGATGACGGGTGTATTTTACAATGATAAGGATGGGTGTATTATACAAGGATGAGGATGAGGATAATGATGATGGGTGTATTATATAATGATGAGAATAGTGATGACGGGTGTATTATACAATGATGAGAATGGGTGTATTATACAAGGATGAGGATGATGATGATGAGGGGTGTATTATACAATAATGGGGATAGCGATGATGGGTGTATTATACAATGACATGGATGATGATGACGAGTGTATAATATGGAGATAAGGATAGTGATGATGGGTGTATAATATGGGAATGACAATGATGGGTGTATTATACAATGACTGGATGGTGTGCCACATCATGTCTTGCTGGCTGATTTGCAATACATGATTTTGGGAACTTCTGCCATGCCATGTACTGATTACGTTACACTACATAATAGTCACAAATTGTGAGTACAACTATCCTGTAATGTATACAGCTACAAAAAAGCACATTCTTCCTTCCTGTATATAGAGACACTATCCTACATCATCACTGACTGCAGATATACATCATCTGTCCTGTAGCTGTATACATAGCTGTATACAGGACAGATGATGTATATCTGCAGTCAGTGATGATGGATGAAGGTCTCTATATTCAGGAAGGAAGATGAGTGTATATAGCTAGCTGTATATAGGGCAGATGGTGTATACCTGCATACCCTGATTTGTGAGGCTGAGCTATGTACCCCGATCTGTAATGCTGAGCTAAATATCCTGATCTGTGAGGCTGAGCTATATACCCTGATCTGTGAGGCTGAGCTATATATCCTGATCTGTGAGGCTGAGCTATATACCTGATCTGTAATGCTGAGCTGTATACCTTGATCTGTGAGGTTGAGCTATATATCCTGATCTGTGAGGCTGAGCTATATACCTGATCTGTAATGCTGAGATATACTCCCTGATCTGTGAGGCTGAGCTGTGTACTCCTGTCCTGTGATGTTAGGGCTGTATACTCTGTCCCGTGATTCTGATCTGTATACTCCTGACACTATGGGTGGAATACAGGGGACAGAGTGGGTGGATTATATAAGGGGTGGGGCTTATGAGAAGTGGAAGGGGTCAAAAAGGAAGGGCGGGGTCTGGCGCCCCCATCCTAAAACTTCACCAGCTGCCACTGTCTATCAACATTTTTACCATTTTTAAAAAATTGTGTATGTAATTGGATATCATGTTCCACAGAAAGTGTCCTAAATATGATTAACTATTTTATGCATAGTAGAACACTGCTGTAAATAATAATAAAATTAAGTGCTCTCTAATATTATGTTTTCTATAGCATTTACCCTTTGTTCTTTTTTCTTAAATACTTTGTTTTGAAAAGTGTCAACAAGTCTCATGTTGCTTCAGAATTTTACATTTAGTGTAAAATTTCTATTCAATTAACTTTTCAAATTTACAAGCACTGCAGACTAAAATTAATACAGATTCAACAGACTCAAGCATTATTTATTCATCTGGAGCTCCTGTAGCATATATATATTTCAGTGACTTTTCTCCATGGGGCATTCCTGTCTGTTTGCACAATCTAGCTATTGTCACATCAGAACATCAGGGCTAAATAGACAATATAATATATAACAATGTTAATACAGGTACATTAAAGTGTTTATATACAGAAGGTTCTAAATAATTATTTTCATTATTTGAAAAAAAAGTACATTCAGCAAATACCTCCAAGTGTTTATAATGTACAAACTATGAAATATGAAGCAGCTGTACATAGTAACCTATCACATTTAAAGGTTCGCTGCCAAGACTGACAATTAAGCCTTGAAGTACGTTTTTGGGAGCGCAGCCTAACTGCTTAATACTTCAGTTTTTATATGCAGTATGTTTGGCAGTATTTAGAGGTTTACCTCATACTTTATGGACACTGGTAACTTACACTTATAAAAACGGAGACATTCACATAGTGGGCCATTCCTTATGACATAACAAATATGAAAGGGAAGAAACATGGAAATTCATGTAACTCACACACAATCCTCAGTGGCCAATTGTAGTGTGACATGGATTTTCAATAAAGATGTTTGTGAAGGATTTAGCAGTTTGTCACAGTTTTTTCTTTGTGTGTTGCTTCTAAACCAGATGAGAGGGATGCTCTGTGTGCAGCATGGGGCTACATAGAATTAAAGTGGATACATTTTTACTTGTAGCACCCCCCTGACCCCTGAAGGCATGGTGGTATACCAAGAGACCGGGTGGGCTGACATTTCATTTTAGGATGTAGTTCTCAGGCAATAATAGGAAATGTGAACAGATTGGAGCTAGTCACTTTTAGGTGAAGCAAAAGGAGTTTATTGCTCATGATACCATAGGAGATGGAGTCTACAGATGCTCCAGTTTAAAGCAGAACTCTGGTGTCCATATGTTACTGCACAGGAAAGAGTTTTTAAGGTAAATCCAACACTCCTGTAAACTAAGATATTTCAGTAAACACTGTGGAAAATGCTGAATTCCTTCTGCAGGAGACTCAACCAGCTCCTCTGGGTCTCCGTACTGATTCAGCCCAATATAGCCAACCATCCCCTATGGCGCTTTATCCTGTTTCCAGCTTTCTCCAGGAAGGTTCACAAGCTTCCTTGGGACTCCACTTTGTATCCAGACAGGAACAGCAACAGGCCTGAGCTCTGGGCCTAAATACAGCTAGACCTCTTCAGGCAGGCCCTAAAGAAGAAGCTTAGTCACTGTGCTCCCTCCCCAGGCTGCAGCCTGGGGGGAAGAGAGCTTGCATTAGCTCAGCCCAAATGTTCACACTCTTTCCCATAATGCACCACTGAGTGTGATCTCACACTAATGCCAGAGGTGACAGTGCCACCAACTGACAGAAGGGAGATCTGACAGCCAGACTAATTTTAAAAGAAGAGGTAAATTGGGTATCTGGCGCTCCAGGAAGCAATGCCCTTAGTTTGTAATGTACATTTGATTAGTCAGTCTTTAGATAAAAACAAAGTTGAACCACTGTAAAGGGATGATTTAAAAAGGGGCAGCCAACCTCAGAGTGTGTCCAACAACTCTGCAAAACATATAAAAGAAACAAGGGGGGGCGCCTCTAAGTGTAGTATTAAAACAGTATCATTTATTGCACAAGATTAAAAACACTTACAAGATATAAGTGGGAGTAATGCTCATCATAAGTATGTAGTCCTGGCAGTTCTACTGCGTCCCACAGGCTCCTCGCACGATCCGGGTAGCTGGGAGAGGTTCTGGTGTGATGTTGTGCTAAATAGCTGTACATTCAGGAAAACCAGGAAGTAGTCAGCTCCATGCTGTTCAGCTTGAACCAGAAGAGGAAATTATGTCACCATCAGGGGGCGGGAAGAAGGGGTCAGGACTGTCTCTGTGGAATGAAAGGCTGCCTTTCATTCCACAGAGACAGTCCTGCATTACTCCAACTTATATCTTGTAAGTGTTTTTAATCTTGTGCAATAAATGATACTGATTTAATACTACACTTAGAGCCCCCCCCCCCCCCCGTTTCTTTTATAATTTTAAAAGAAGGTTGAGTAAACAAAGACTAAAAGTTAGCATGAGCTTATTGCAGTCATGCAGACTAAATTTAAAGACACTGCTTCTTATGGCAGGATGGCTACATACTTTTAGCTTATTACCTGAAGAAAATATCTCAGTACCCAAACAATACTGACAGGTTCATGATAAACATACCATCATACGTATACTGAAGCCCAGGAGAACCAAATTGTTTATATACTTTCTGATTTTGCTAAATGCTGACCCTGCCCACTTCTGCCCCCTTTCCTATGTCTTAATTTTGGCCAGTAAGACCACTCCCCTTAGTGAAGGAGAAAAAAGATATTTAGGAAGTAAAGCATGTACTCATTGCTACCAGGAAGGGTTAAAACTTTGTGATTATAGGAGATTGTGATTCAGGACATCTGGGCTACAAGGGATTGCATACAAGTGGTGGTAACACATGTTATGTGTGCTGCAATGCTATTCATTGTAAAAAGAAAAACCAAGGTACATCCAAAATGCATGTGTACTGCAATGCACCACAGCACAGCACAATGCATTGTGTCCTATGTGGTAAAAAAATGCAAAATGCCTAATGCAGACTTTGTGTGCTACACCAAGGAGTCATCCAGACCAAAATATTTACTGTATAAAAATATAACACATTTGTATATACAGTATACAGCTTATAAAATTAATTTCCAACTTGGGTTTTAAAATGATTACACATGGTAATATGATACATTATATACAATGTTTGTAGTCAAGTTCCTCCATCCCAAACTCGCTCATCCATGTCTTTATGGATCTTGCTTTGTGCACTGGTCCAAATTGTTTGGTGGACTTGACTGGCCTACATAGAGTCCTGACCTCAACTCGATAGAACACCTATGGGATAAATTAGAACTGAGACTGCAAACCAGGCCTTCTCGTCCAACATCAGTGCCTGACCTCACAAATGCGCTTCTGAAAGAATGGTCAAACATTCCCATAGACACACTTCTAAACCTTGTGGACAGCCTTCCCAGAAGAGTTGAAGCTGTTATAGCTGCAAAGGGTGGGCCAACTCAAAATTGAACCCTATGGACTAAGACTAGAATGCCATTATAGTTCATGTGCGTGTAAAGGCAGGTGTCACAATACTTTTGACAATATAGTGTATGTGCGCATTGTCACTGACCTGTAACATGTATGCAAATAAAGAACTTCAGACTTTTTTTGGACTTCTTGATATGAATACTTGTTTCAGGGCATAGACAGTATTGAAGCCAACAGGTCAGTGTAAAAGACAGGCAACTAATATTTTCTCACGCGTGGTCAGCAGTGGTAGCCCATATATTTCTCTTAAGACAGCTTTATTTTAATGATCTACAGAGACTGAACAACATTATTAATGTAATCACAATACATTTCTGCTGTACTTAGGTCCCTGCTGTTTTTTTTTTCCTTTAACAAAAATGCTCCTTTGTCTTTATTTAGAGGAACTTATTTTGCTTTATATGTGGTTGACAAACCCTTCTCAGAATAAAATCTAATGTTAAGGTTTTTTTTTTAGCTACCTTACAATCGTAATTAAAGTGAGAACTGTGCCTTATATAGTGTGCTCTGAATAACAAGCTACTCCTAAACATCTATTGCTGCATTAATTGTTGTTTTATTATTCCTCTAGCAAACATGCTGACTGTTTCTTTGAACTTGAATGCATACTCTCTCATAAATATGTGTATCAAATAGATTAAATAGATAATGGATATTACTAAGAAGGAGGGATAGCCTTTTAACATTTAACAGTTAAAGGACAGGGGTCTAATTTATCTCTAAGAGGGAACATGACCTAATCTGGACTTCAGAAAGGAGCCTAGGATTTATGAAGCTCAAGAGGGACACAGAAATCAGCTAGTACAGGTTCTTACAGGTACTACAAGGTGTCTACACTGCAGCATTGTTGCTACCTTAGGTATTTTGTAGGTCAAGTAAGGTTCACACATAGACAGGCATTCTAAAAATACAATTATTTCAGCATTCAGTCAGAAAAGATCATAACAATTATCCTATCCACTTTGTTTAGTCAGGAATAAATGGAAAATCTTTAGCCAGCCTGAAGACTTACATTTTTTCATTGATTTTGATGTTTAAGAATCTTCTATTCTAAATAGTTATGTAACCTCAGTGTTTCATTGTCATGCAAAGGTTCATTATTTCTAAACAAAGCTTCAGTACTTTTATTTTTGCTATTTCCTTATTAAACCTGTAAAAATTAATTAACATAGATTAATTTAGAATGCCTTAATATCTAATATGAGGTGGTATCAAAAAGTCATACCTGTTGTTTCATACCTGCTGTTCATATGAACTTAAAATAAACATGCCTGATTAATGTCATACATATGGTCTTACTCAGTCACTGTGGGATTAATTTACTAAAACTGGAAAGCACAAAATATGGTGCCGCTGTGCATGGTAGCCAATCAGCTTCTAACTTCAGCTTGTTCAATTAAACTTTGACAAAAAGACCTGGAAGCTGGTTGGTTTCTATGCAGAGCTGCGCCAGATTTTGCACTCTCCAGTTTTAGTAAATCAACCCCTGTGTGCTTCTGGTTTTCAGATTGCACCAAGTGAATCAATGATGAGAGGTTGAAACAAATTGCAGTAATTCCGTTTCTGATGAAAAAGGGTTGTTTGTATGTTGAGGTTCCCACATGCAGAAGAATATGTATGGTGACTGCAGTAATGTTAAGCGATGTAAAAAAAACTTTAAAGGGGGGAGAAACTGAAATTTCTGACAAGTCATGGAGTGGTTATACATCAACTTCAGTCATTGATGACAACTCATCAATGACTGAAGTTGATGTATCATCATCAAGAAATCTGCACAGGTAATGGTGGAGAGTTTGGGATATCAAGCCTGTGTGAAGTGAGTTCTAAATTGTATTCTCCAATCCAATAAAAAAAATCAGATGTATGTGTTCAGTTCCAAGAATAAACCAGGAGTAATGATCATCTCAAAATCTATTAACATGATTGCGGTAGAAGCCATAATTGCCTATAAAGAAAACTGAATCAATTAGTTTTCTTTGTTAAGATAATATTCCCCTAAATCCTTCCTGTCCAATTAATAGAGTTTCCAAAAAATCACAAGCTATTATATTTAAATGTATAGCTTTGGTGAGCTTTTACTGAATCTAAACAAATCCCTGTACACTATCTTTCTCTACTTAATTATCACTGTTTGAAACAAAAACATTTATAAGGACAAAACATGGCTCATGATGTATTTCAATAAACACTGGACAAATTGCAATTACATCTACTTTATGTTTGATACAATTTTCAGTGGCAAATTACATAGTAAACTTAGGTAGTAATGAGAACAAAAAAATTGCAGCATAGTGCAAAATCAGATCTCTGAGATTATGTTACAATGTTTAATCTAATTATCTACATCTACCATGTCCAAAGAATCAACATTAATTAAAAGTAATGTGAATTATTAATTGCAGCTTTGCAGAACACAGTGGTTTTAAGCCCTTTAAAAACTCACTCTTGCCAATAAGTTATTAGCAAAAAAATAATATTCCAAGCACAAGAAAAAACAGAAAAGAGTTTCAGTGAAGAAGAGTAATAGAAAAACAGAGTTATCTTTACTTTCCTAGTTTTTCCTAGGTAACATGTCATGGGTGATTTTATATAACACTAAAATGAGAAAGGGAATCTGAAAGTGCAGCCTGTGGTTATAACATTATAAATCATTCAGGAGAAGCTAATACCACAAATTTGTTGCTACATTCCAAAGACCTCACATCATATATCAAAGAGCCAAATGTATACACACCTGCTACATAAAAACTACTACTAATTGCTTAAAAAAATAGCATTTATTGACACATAGGTAAAAACATGCTATTAAACAATATACTCTCGCTTGGTAACATAATACACTTTATAAGTATTTTTAAAGCACCTTTCACGCTGACATTTCACCTGTCGATTTTTCATCCATCCGTTGCTGGTTGAAAAATATTGAGATCCTGCTGGTAATATTCTTCTGCCTGCACAGGACACAGCTAACCCTCCTGTCCCTGGGGCTGCAGGACTGGTGAAATGTGATGGGGGGGTGTGTGTGATGGGGGAGGGGGATATCTGTGGGGTGTGATCAGAGTGGAGGGATCTGGTGGAGTATCTGGAGGTTTGAGCAGAGTGGAGGGATCTGGTGGGGCATCTAGAGTAGTGATCAGAGTGGAGGGATCTGGGGGGATCTGCAGGTGTGATCAGAGTAGATGGATTTGGTGGGGGATCTGGGGGTGTGCTCAGAGTGGAGGAATCTGGTGGGTTACCTGGAGGTGTTAGTAAAGTGGAGGGATGGGGAGATCTGGGGGTGTGATCAGAGTGAAAGGATCTGGCTGGGATCTGGGGGCGTGATCAGAGTGGAGGGATCTGATGGGGTATCTGAGGGTGTGATCAGAGTGGAGGGATCTAAGGGGATCTGTAGGTGTGATCAGAGTGGAGGGATGGGGGATCTTGGGGTGTGATCAAAGTGGAGGGATCTGATGGGGGATCTGAGGGTGTGATCAGAGTGGAGGGATCTGGGGGGAATCTGAGGGTGTGATCAGAATGGAGGAACTGGAGGGGTATCTAGGGGGTGTGATCAGAGTGGGGGGGGCTGGGGGTGTGATTAGGGTGAGGGTATCTAAAAGTCAACAGGTTAGGGGGTGCAAATTACTTGCCTTGCCCCGGGCACTGACGACCCACGCTACACCACTGTGCACCACATATGTTTTTTTGCTTCTCTGTTGACACCATGGGGGTTATTTACAAAAGGAAAATCCACTTTGCACTAAAAGTGCACTGCAAGTGCACTTGGAAGTGCAGTCGCTGTAAATTCGAGGGGGACATGCAAGGAAAATAAAAAACAGGTTTTTAGCTTGCACATGATTGGATGATAAAATCAGCAGAGCTTCCCCTCATTTCAGGTCTACCCCACAGATTTGCAGCGACTGCACTTCCCCATGACAACTACCTGTCCCTTCATATTCTATATGACTGGTCTTTCAATCTTCCTTAGCCTTGCTCTGAGCTCTTGTTCTCCTCTAGTTCTCCTCACTTTGCTTTATACCCTCTCAGTCTTCCTTGGCACAAATCAGAGCTCCACACCCCTCTCTCTCAGCTCTCCTCACCCTGTTCACTCAGTCTTCCTCAGCCCTGCTCTGAGTTTAGCTCTCTCAGCCATTTTTGCCACCTTCTTTTTGTCTTCTTTTGACTTCCTTTGGGTTCCACTGCACACTTCAAATTCACCATAGGTCTTATTCTCAGTTCTAGTCCAACACTCACTCACTAATTTCCACTCTCTCCTGATGTGGGCCACCAAAATTCTTCACCAAACTATTCATTCAGAGCATAATGCCTTTAAAAAGTAGCTAGGTTAGCTTATGTGAACAACCAGAGCTAGAACATTTTCATGATTCCTCTAGTGCCCAACTGAGCTAGGTTTTGACAGACAAACATTAATCAGTGGAAACAAGTTACTTAGTCTAAATAAAAACTTGTGTATAAATTTTTAAAAGGCAGTTAGAGTGACTAGGCACTTCCTTCCAGTGTCTAACTCCTGACTCTTATTGAATGTATTCAGTATGTTATTGGCACCATCGATTAGAGAATACCCCATAATGTTAATATATTGCATGCCTTGTAGAGTGGAGTGCCTCCTCAAGAGGATTTTGACATCATTGCATATTAAAGGAAACCTGTCATGAGAGAAATATGGAGGTTTGCTATTACTGACCTCTCCATCTGAACATTTTATTTGCCTGTCTTTCAAGCTGACTCTTCTGCTTCAATAATCTGAATCACTGACCCAGAACAACTATGCAGATAAGGACTTATGACTTTACTCTGACTTTTCTAATCTACATACTTATTCCAGATAAGTGGCTCATAAAATATTAAAGCCAGTGGGTCAGCGGGAAACCAGCATTGTAGAAAAAATATAGCTAGACAGTTCCTGCATTTCTCTCATTAAAGGTTTAGCTTAAAGTGGAATTAAAAGTTATGACCGTATACAATGTAAACAGTTGTAGAGAATTTTCTTCAAAATAAACCTGTTTACCTAACTGTCCCTTCATTGCTAGTGACCTGTATATCAAGGGAATGATGAAAATTGGCTATAGAAGTGATGAGAGGCATGGCCTAAGGTACAGAGTATACATGAATGCATACATACACCTGGAAGACACAGATTCATATAAAGAGTGGACATACATTAAATGCTGAGTTTGCGGAATGTCTGTATGTGTGGAATGTGGAATGTCTTCCACATTTATGAATTGAAGAACTTTCTGAATGGACTCATAGGGCTTCTGATCATTATACTATTTTGTATATACTCTGTGAAACTTGTCATCTATTTCTGGGATCCAATAAATGCTACACTCACTGGAAAAGAACCATGGATGCTTGGAACTTCATTTCATAAACGTTATATTATTGACAACACTAAACTGTAGGGAAATAATGTGAGCACAAAGGATTTTTTATTGCAGAAGAGACATGATATGTTTCTTCTGCTACAAAGCAAACTTACCTCATTGACAATCTTCTCTAGAATGTACATTGAGCTGAGCATGCATACCACAGTGTATATTCTGGGAACAGATTGGTGCCAGAATGAATGAACTCCCATGCGCATGCCTGGAAGTATAGTAATTCTGGCCCAGCCAATCAAGATGTTTGGAAATCCCAGGTGGTCTTATTTAAATCTCCACATAATGAGTTATCTTTGGAAAATTCCCATATGGTATTGTCGTGATGGTACTATACCCCTGCAAGAATCACTAAATGCTTACCCTCTTATCCCTCTACCTCTGGATTTGAGTGTATACCATGGTCAATACAGTTCTTCAAACCTCTGCAAAAACCCCTTGGAAACTCTCTCATATAAGCCTATAGATAATATTCCATTGGGGAATATCAGGGAATGCCCACTCATCACTCATATCTTTATGGATGGCCATGAAATAGACAATCCTTCAGGCGTGAAAATCACCAACACTCAATTTTGCCGAGCTAAAGGATCATATTTAGAGTTGGGCGAAGGGTTCCCCCCATTCGGGGAACACTTGAATTTGCAGGGTGTTCAGCAGGTGTTCACTCCGCCACATACCCAGCAATGTACTGCACGCTGCACAAAGCTTTGCCCAATCATGGCGCAATATAAGCTGGTTGCTAAGGAGTGGGGCTGGGAAGCCAGTCACGTGTTCTTAAAAGAGAAGTATGGGTTTTTCTGTAGATTCATACTTACCTAGATGGATGCAGCATCAGACCGATGCTGCATCTGTCCCCCACCGCCTTTTCACTGAGAACTGAGCCACCGAAAACATCATTGACGGCTCGGTTCTCTGACCTCCCTGAGCAGAGAGCTGCTGCTTGTCAATCAGGATCTCTCCTGCTCTGCTCCTCCACGCTCACTGGAGTGCTGAGCTGTGGAGGGGCGGGGAGCAGCCATTTCAGCCTCCCTCTCAGCTGAGACTGCCATCAGTCCAGGCAGCTGGCAGATCCAGACTTCCTAAGTCGGGGTGACTGGACTGATTCCAGTGACATCAGCGGAGAGCGGACCTCAAACCGATCTCCGCTGAAAAAACTAATTGCACTCCTGTAATCCATAGGAGAAGCCCAGCCAAACAAGCTCAGGCTGGACTTCTTTAACAATGGATGAGTCATCCGATGTCAACGGGCTACCCTGCTGACAGATGAGTAAAAAAAAGAAAAGAAAAGCCAGTAAAAAAAGTAAAAAAAAAACTATGTGAGTCCCCCCATCTGGTCTGGTATGGATTTTAAGGGGAACCATTTTTTTTTTAATGGTGTGGGGTCCCTACCAAAATCCATACCAAACACTTATCCAGACATGCAGCCTGGAAGGTCAGGAAAAAGGGGGGGAGAGTGCCCCCCTCCTGCACCCTAAGAGGCCATATGTCCGCAACATTGTGGGGTGGGTGCTTTGGTCCTCATTCCCACAACTGTGGTCAGTGGTTGTGGGGGTCTGTGGGCAAGGGGCTTATTGGAGTCTGGAAGCCCCTTTTAACAAGGGGGCCCCAGATCCTGCCGGTCCCTATGTGAATGAGTATGGAGTACATAGTACCCCCCATTCACCAAAAAAGTGTCCTCCAAAGCACCCATCCCCCAATGTTGAGGCATGTGGCCTGGTATGGTTCAGAAGGGGGTTGCTCACTCATCCCTCCCCCTTACCTGACCTGCCGGGCTGCATGCCCGAATAAGGGTCTGGTATACATTTTGGGGGGGCCCCCATGCTGCTTTTTTCTTTATTTGCAATTGAACCACGAGTTATTTAAAATGTAATTTGACTCACATTTGAGAATGTTGATTCCCCTGCATTCACCCCCCCCCTTTTTTTTTTCTATTCTAAACTTTGGTTAGAGCCTTTGTAGACACTATTTTATTTGCTGCTATGAATTGGTTTATTCGGCCAATTACCTTCTCATTGCCAGAGTCATAAAATATAGTAGGAATGGAAAGACACAAGCACCAATTTACAAAGTTTACCTTATTGTTTGTATAATAGGTCAGCAGTGCACCAGAAAAACAACATTATGGGGTCGATTTACTAAAACTGGAGAGTGACAAATCTGGTGCAGCTGTGCATGGTAGCCAATCAGGGTCTAACTTCAGTTTGTTCAGTTAAGCTTTGACAAAAAAAAACTGGAAGCTGATTCGTTTCTGAACAGAGCAGCTCCAAATTTTGCACTCTCCAATTTTAGTAAATTAACCCCTATATCTTGTTTAGCAGTAATTTAGACTTTTAAGTGCTGTTTGTATAGATATCCAATTTCTAGATGTTGTCTTTGAATGTCCCTTGCTAATATCTATTATTAATAATTGTAAAGAAGATATTTGAATGTACACCAGTTCTCCTAAAATTGTGTTAATTTAAACACAGTTGGAAGGAACGCACCTATGTTGTTATTACTAATCATGTAAAAACTGCCAATAGGCATGCCATGAGTTTCAGTTATGATTTGAATATCTGAAAGATGCAAATATTTGAGGGCTGGTTTGACTGTGTTTATGCAGTTCTCAAATAAACATCCTTGTACAACTGGTTATCAGCTTCTATATCTGTCAGAGGTGTCTAGTATAGTATTATGGGTGCCTTTAGCTGTTTCTTGCTGAGTCAGACTGGCTGAGTAAAACTTAGGAAAGGATATCACCAAAAATACCTAATTAGAGAGTGCATGTTTTGCATAGACAGCATTCTTACATGTAATGGAATTGCTTGTTCAACAAGACTGAGGGTAAAGCATATTTGAACTATATTATTGATATTGGCTATCTAGACAATTAAAAATATACAAAATATTATTTCTTTCTTAGTAACATATTCTGCTATTCATTTAAAGCCAAGTATTATCTTTTGGGGAATAATTAATACCTCACGCCAATTAATAGCAGTAAAAAAAGCAGGTAGAAGATACTTCTTTAGATAGCAATACATTTAATGTGAGGGGTGCTATTATAAGGGCTGTGGTCCACTTGAAAAGTTCAAATGCTAGTGCAAATATAAATGAATATAGTGTTTTCATGTGCTATATACAAATAATGAAAAAAAAATCACTAAAGCAATATTTATGTGCAATGTGCCATAATATAAAGTTCATCTTCAATAAATAGTGATCATCTTGTAGTGAATTCAGAATAGTAAATATCTGTGAATCAATAAAAGGTCCTTTAGATAAACATCTTCACTACTAGTCATCTTTAATGTGACATCAAAAGTAAATAATCCGTCACCAACTGTGGATCATACACCCAAAGTGCTCCGTAAGCCAACAGTAACCAAATGTTAAAAAATCTGACGGACTGGTTGTCCATCGATCAACTTGGGTACGATCAGCCTGCCCATAAAAAGATCAAATCTTGGCTGGTCCCTGATGAATTTGGATCCATGTATGGCTGGATTAATTCCAAAAGAAATGAGTTTGAATGGGATGTTACCCGACTATCATGAATGAATTGAAGATACAGACTGTTTTTTTTCTATTTCTATCACTTTTCTTTGTTCTATATTATTCTTTTCCCAGTATTATTTCTCTCTGTTATTCTTTTTGACAGTTTTTCTTAAAGAGACAGCACGCATTATTGTAAACAAATTGTACTGCCTCTTTATGAAAAATAAAAATGATGTGGAGCCTTCATCAATTCCATTCTAAGCCCTAATTCTGGCATGCAGCCTGGCTGGCCAGGAAAGCAGGCCCCACACACCAGAGCCATACCAAGCCACTATCCCACATCTTTGGGAGGGTATCCTCCAGGGTGGGGGAATCCACCTTGTCCTCATGTTGATGCAGACAAAGGCCTTGTCCCTATATCTGATGCCTAAGAGGATGTGAGGGTCAGGGGGGAACTTATGAAAATCTGAAAACCCGCTTTACAATAGTGAGATATCTACTCCCCCCCCACCCACATGATTATGTATGAAGTGCCCCTTGTTATTCTTTTTCAAAACAAAAAACATAGATTACGTTTTGTTAAAGAAAACTATTCCATGATTTATTTCTATATCCAGTTGTTTATTTGTTTTACTGTTTTATGCTGTTGAATCCTAGCAACAGTATGCTGTTGAATCCTATAAGCATTTACACTTAACAAGTTCTAATCCATACCCAATAGCATTCTGTAAATATAGGTCAGAGATATACTACCAACTTCCTAAAGGCCAAGTGATTAGCCAAAATAAAAATGTAATTTAAAGCAGAGTTCCACCTTGAATTTTTTTTTCCATAATCATGCTATAAAGAAGCATTTGGAGGAAAAAAATGTTTTATACTTACCAGAAATTCCCTGTTTCTATGTAGTCCTCCTAATCTGCCACTTCCTGGTCCGCGGAGCTCCTAGTCACTTCCTCTCTTGCCTGTGCTCCTGGGAAAGGATGTGTAATCCTTTCCCAGGAGTCTGTGGGCAGTATTGTGATGAAAAATCGCTACGGCCGCTGGGGAATCGCGCATGCGCAAGATCGAGAGGTGCATGCTGGTTACCCAGCATGCACCTCTCTAAACGCTTATCCCAGAAGAGTTATCGATTGGGCTTCACATGCCCACAATCATGATGGTAATGGCCACAACAGGAGTGACAAACTTGTGAATATTAAATTTATATTTTAGCAACATCCACTATTAACCTTGTATAATTGTTTTTTTTAATCTAATAATGCATTATTCTAGGATCAATAAAATAAAATAAAAAAGTGTCCGAAACTCCGCTTTAAGGGAGTAATTTACTATCTACAAAACCAAATATCCAATCCGTACTTTTCTGATAGCTAAAATTACTACCTATCAGAAAAGACAAACAAAGAGATATTCGCTGTAAACCATAATCTATATCAATTATAAAGTGCAGGTCTGTTGGCAGTGGAAGAATAATTATGTAAAGTGCAATAAAGGCTTTTGAAAGGGAATGCTACTAGCTGCATTTACACTCTAAACAATTAAGTGCAATTACAATGATGATTTAAAGTCATTAGCTACAGATACAGAAAAATGTAATGACCAAACAGCTAATTCATGTTGATTTGCATATAAAATACATCCTGCTTATACAGTGGATTTATTTTTCTTTAAATGGGCAGTGAAGCATATGCTTATTGACTAAGTTATTGCCAGAACTGCTTTCAATCTGGAATTTGTCTAAATTGTTTAGTTTATATCATATTTCTCTATCAGTGGTTTGCAGAACCAACAGTTGGAGTTTGTTACATAAACACACAAATATTTCACAGTTAGGCATTTCAATTAGCTGGGCTGGATTTCCCTGACTGATAATTATTGCTTTCCCCTGAGGTAAACAATCTCTAGGCATGTTGAGATCTGAGCATGCATCTTTATGGAAAGATCTTTCAAAAGACAGAGCAGGTATTCACTGGATTGTGTACATTTCACATGGCATTCGCCATTTTGCAGCAGGAGCAAATAGCCACAAAATGAGGGATCTACGGCTGTGCATAGTAACCAATCAGCTTCTAAATTAATCTTTTTCAATTAAGCTTTGACAGCTGCACCAGATTCTATGTACACCAGTTTT